>NW_012116422.1:1537362-1565790 GCF_000951035.1 Colobus angolensis palliatus
CAAGCTCCGCCTCCCGGGTTCCCGCCATTCTCCTGCCTCAGCCTCCCAAGTAGCTGGGACTACAGGCGCCGCCACCTCGCCCGGCTAGTTTTTTTTTTGTATTTTTCTTCGTAGAGACAGGGTTTCAGCGTGTTAGCCAGGATGGTCTTGATCTCCTGACCTCGTGATCCACCTGTCTCGGCCTCCCAAAGTGCTGGGATTACAGGCTTGAGCCACCGCTCCCGGCCGAATATATATTACCTTTATAGTCAATACATGTTACCTTGATCATCAGAAAAAAAAAACGTAACTGTAAGAACTTGAAAGTTGCTTGGATAGTGCTGCTGATAGAAATCCCTGAGGATCTTGTCACTGTTCTGATTCAGAGGGTCTGGGTGGGGCATGGGTGGTATGAGATTCTATATTTCTAAGAAGCTCCCAGTGATGTCCATGCTTCTGGTCATGGACCACACTTTGAGTAGCAAGGGACCAGAGCATGTCAGGGAAGAGGCTGGGGATAGCTTTATCTGAACTGGATAAAGTAACTAGGCTCAAGCTAAGAACCCTCTCCAAGTTCTGCATCTTTGTTCTTCAGGAAAAATGAGAGGACAGACCAGTTCAGACCGAGACAAAATCCCTCTCCTGGGTTCCCAGTGACTTGTCTCCCTGCGTGTCCATTCCCTTCTCTAAGGTTAAGGACCCCAGGAAGAGCCATGTGGTCAGACCCTCACAGTTGCCAGCATTCCAGGGAGATTCTCACTTTGCACCATTTGGGGCCAAAAGGCCCCTTACAGAAACTCTGCCCAATGCTCAGCTCAATGGCACCTGCTCCCAGAGCCTCTCCTGATCTCCCAGGACACCTATCCCCAATCTGTACACTTATATCTTGCTGCCTGGGGTAATGTCTTAGCTCCTCACTTGGACCATGTGCTGTTCTCCTCTCCCATGGGGAGGGCCAAACGGATAGTGCTGCCCAAAGCAGCAGAGTCCAGGCCAAAAGATGTGAACTCATTTATTCAACAGGCATGCAGGATTTCCAGGGAAAGCTGGATTTTAAAACCTTTGGGAACGAGAGCAGAACCTGACTGAGAGCTCATGTGGGCACTGTCCATAGCAGAATAGCTCATGGGGTATAGAGATACGGACGCAGAACGTGGGCTGCAGCGACAGATGGTCCTGCATTCTAGTCCCCACTGTGCCCTTTCCTTGTGGGGTGGCTTTGTTCAGGTGCCCTTTCAGCAGAATCCTCCAAGAGAAAGGAAACTGGGAGGTTCTGGGGAGAAGGCCGCTGCGTTTGCAATTGGGAGAGGTTGTTGACAGAGGTTTATGTCTGTGGCAAGCAGCCTTCCTTCAGTGGAATACTTGAAGACAGGTCTGTGGCTGAGCAAACTCACCTCCATTTGTCCCCCTGGAAAGAAGAAATCAAGAGGAAAAAATCTCTCTCCCATCCTCCAAATGGAGCTGGCACATGGCTATCTGTGGCATTTGTCTTTCCAGAACACAACTGAGAAGGAAACCTTCTGCAGGGCTGCGACTGTGCTCCGGCAGTTCTACAGCCACCATGAGAAGGACACTCGCTGCCTGGGTGCGACTGCACAGCAGTTTCACAGGCACAAGCAGCTGATCCGATTCCTGAAACGGCTGGACAGGAACCTCTGGGGCCTGGCAGGCTTGGTAAGCTGCACTGTATTCCTAGCAAGCTGGCAGCTTGGCTCCCGGTGGACGGCAGCCTCACTTCTAAACACTCCTCCTTAGGAGCTGCAGCACCCTTGGTCAACCCATTCATTCATTCACTCATTCACTAAGTATTTGCTGAAGTTCCGTAAGTGCTGGGTGCGGTTCTAGGTGCTGAGGACGTGTCACTAAAGACACGCAGGCCAAGTCCCTGTTCTCGTGGAATGTTCTAGTGGGAGACTTAGAAAAGCAAACATGTAAAATGATGCCCAGTAGTGATACATGCTACAAAGAAAAACACAGGAATAAAGAACATAAGGGTCATGGGGGAGGCGGCTGACTTAGGAGCTGGTGACATTATCTGAGCAGATATTTGAATTAAGTGAGGGAGCAGGCCATATGACTAACTGGGGAGAGGCCATTCCAGGCAGAAGGAGGAGCTATGCAAAGGCCTTAGGATGGAAATGAACTTCCTGTATTCAAAGACCAGTAGGAAGGCCAGTGTGACTGGATCACAGTGAGTGAGGGGGAGTTTCTAGGACAGCAGATCACACAAGGCCTTGAGATTCCACCACGAGTATGGCAGGGAACACCTGCAGAGCTTTGGGCAGGGCAAAGGCTGTACGATCTGATTTACATGATTTAAAAGGGTCAGTCTGGCTACTGTGTGGTAAATAGGCTGAAAGGGGGAAGCACAGAAGCAAGATGGTCTGTTGGGAGCTACCACAGTAAACCAGGCTAGAGATGATGGTGGCATGGACAGGATGGGAACAGTGAATAGACTTGGGATATGACTAAAAATAAAACCAGAAGGATTTGCTGACAGATCAGTTGTAAGGGGTAAGATACAGGGGAGGAAAAGATGACCTCTTCGTTCCTGCCTAAACCCCTCTGGCGACGGTCAGTACTGTTTACAGAGAGATGGAAGACGGGGCAAGACAGGGCTGGAGGTTAAGCAGAAGATCAACAGTTCAATTTTGAACATTGTACATGTAAGGTGGCTGTTGGACAGCCAAATGAAGGTGTTGAGAAGATGGTCAGAAAAGTCTGGAACTTAGGGGAGAGGTCAGAACTTGCAGGACAAAAAGGAGAGTCCTTAGACAGATGCTATTGAAAGTCTGAAATGACAGAAAGGGAGAGATCAAAGGCCTGAGCCTGAGATCAACACATGGAGGTCAGGAGAGGAGGATCCAGTAAAGGGGCCTGAGGAGTAGACCAGTAAGGCAGGAGAACACTGGAGAGTGGGCGGTATCCCAGGAGGCCGGTGAGGACACTCACAGAGGGAGGGTCGACTGTTTCAAATGTACTGAAAGGTCAGGTCGGGTGAGGACCGAGAAAGGCCCCTGGGTTTGACTGATGGAGGTCATGGCTGAGGTTGATGTAAATGGAGAAGCAGGAAGGAAAGTCCAGCTGGAGTGGGCTCACCAAGGATGGGGCGGTGAGAGAAGCCAAAGAAGGAACAGTGAGGGCAGAATACTCTTTGAAGGTGTTTAGCTATAAGGCTGCAGAGAAACTGAACCATGGCTGCAGGGCGGTTATGGAGTGAGGGAAGCTCTTTTAAGGTGAAGGGTATACCCAGCATGCTAATGCACCTGGGGGAATGGTCTGGTGGAGTAGGGAGAACTGAAGAGAGGAGAAAGAGGAGGAATCATTAGAGGGCAGAAGTCCTTGTGGCCCAGAGCAGATGTTATCTAATATCGAGTGGAGGAATTACTTGGCTTTAGAAGAGAACAAGGACATGTATCCCTTCTTTGGGCCTATCACTTGTAGACAATGGGATAGGTCATGGGATAGGAACTTGGCACAACACATGTTCTCTTTTAATTCTCTCCATTATCTTACGAAGCAGGCAAGTAGGCAAACAATTGTCCCAACTTTACAAAATAAACTGAAGCTTTTATAAATTAAGTAGTAAGTTCTCAGCAATACAATTAATAAATGGTAGAGCTGAGATTCAAACTGAAGCAGTGGCCTGGGGGTAGCATCTGGAATCCTTCCCACCTTTAGGGCTGCTGTGCTGCAGTGCTGCTGTTTAATGACAGGAGGGCCACATGACTGAATCTCTCTCAGCAGTCCAGGCAGCCATGCAGAAGGCCCAGTAGAGCACAGGCAGGTCTGAGCCAGCACCTTCAAGTTCCACCCTCTGAGCAAGCACCTAGCTGTGACACACCTCTCCAGAGACTGCACTCCCCGCCACCCTGCCCACCCCAAAAGCAGATAGGTAATGGTATACAGTAACCATTTCTAGAAGTGTAAGTAGTATGCACCCAAAACAGGCAAAACCTGCTGGCCTAGTGATAGAGACGACTCCCAGTCAGGCTAGACTGGAGGCCTTGGTTTGGTAAGTGTTCAGGTGGCAAGTGCCAGAGTAGGCTTGATCAAGTAGACAGGCAGGCAAGACAAATGCTTACCAATGCAAGCTAATTAAATGTTTCTTTTGTAGAACTCCTGTCCTGTGAAGGAAGCCAGCCAGAGTACGTTGGAAGACTTCTTGGAAAGGCTAAAGACGATCATGAAAGAGAAATATTCAAAGTGTTGGAGCTGAATATTTTAATTTATGAGTTTTTAATAGCTTTATTTTTTAAATATTTATATATTTATAACTCATCATAAAATAAAGTATATATAGAATCTAACAGCAATGGCATTTAAGGTATTGGCTATGTTTACTTGACAAATGAAATCATGGTTTGCAACTGTTAGGGAAATCAATTTAATATACCAAGAGACTATAAATGCTGTGGGAGCAAAACAGGAAAGACCACTTCCCCCTCAAGGAGTTCCCTCTCGAGTTAGGGATATAACGCACAAGATAATTAAAGAATACAAGGCCACACAAGATGTAAATAAGACACTGTGGGTCCATGAGTGCTACCAATTACCATATATTTCTGAACAGAAAAGGTATCAACTGGATGTCTAAAATGTTCTTCCCCCATTGGCACCAGGATTGTTACACTGAGTCTACAGAAAAAAAAGAAGCAATCCTCAGTACACCACATGGCTCTACAGTGAATGATATTTAAAGTCATAATAATGTAAATTATCTTGACTCTCAAGTCTTAGAACCAACCAATAGACAAAGCACAGAAGAACTGATGATGATTAGAGAACAGACTACAAATTGCGGAACAATATAAGAACACGGAACAATGTAAGAGCTATAGCTGGAAAAGGCTGGGAACTGAAAGCAGAAGAAAAGAAAGAGAGGTGGGCACTGCTATCTCCAGCTTGCAAGGAAAAGGGGGAGTTAAATAACACTGTTTACGGTGGATGGAACAAGAACACAAGGTTTAGGGATTTATCAAAATTACAAAGGTAATAGAAGAATGAAAAATAATTTACTATAAAAATTTGGAAGAGGTAGAATAAATTAGGTAAATTCTCTTTCTTCAATAGGGAAATAAATATATGATGTCTAACATTGATAAAGCAAAAAACAGTTGGTAAAAGTGGTCATAGATTGACAGTTGTTGCAGCTGGGGATGTGTACAGGGGGTTGATTATACTATTCTGCTTTTATACGTAATTGAAAGTTTTCATAATAAAAAGAAGAAAAAACAATAATGAATGAATCAAGAAATCTTTGGAATTATAATGATAGTCATGGAAAAACTAAAAACAAAAAGGAAGATGGTTTGCTGGGAATGGGACTTGGACTAAGGAGGGGTGAAAGAGGGCTGGAGACTTTTGGCTTTCCATTGTAAGTGTGTGTGTGTGTGTGTGTGTTACCACGTGCATAAAGGAAGTTTCTTCATTAAAGAAGAAATAACATTTAAAAGACAGTAAGTAAGTGTTGGTGAAGACGCAGAAAAACTGGAGCCCTCCGACATTGCTGGAGTGATTGAAAATGGTGTAGTCACTTTGGAAAACAACTGGCAGTTCCTCAAAAGGATAAAATACTTTATGGGCCAGCAATTCCAATCCTAGGTATATACCCAAGGGAACTAGGAACACACGTCCACACAAAAACCTCTCCACAAATGTTCATAGCAACATTATTCATAATAGCAAAAAAGTAGAAGTGGCTGGGCACAGTGGCTCATGCCCGTCATCCCAGCACTTTGGGAGGCCGAGGCGGGAGGATCACCTGAGGCCAGGAGTTCAGGACCAGCCTGGGCAACATGGAAAAACCCTGTCTCTATAAAAAACTAGCTTAGCATGGTGGCACATGCCTGTAGTCCCAGCTGCTGGAGAGGCTGAGGCGGGAGGATGGCTCACGCCTGGGAGGTTGAGGCTACAATGAGCTATGACTGCACCACCATACACCAGCCTGGGCAACAGAAGAAGACTCTGTCTCAAAGAAAAAAAAAAAAAGTAGAAGCAACCAAAATGTCAATCAACTGATGGATAAACAAAATGTGGCATATCCATACAA
Organism: Colobus angolensis palliatus; assembly: GCF_000951035.1. Classification (NCBI taxonomy): domain Eukaryota; kingdom Metazoa; phylum Chordata; class Mammalia; order Primates; family Cercopithecidae; genus Colobus; species Colobus angolensis. Next base: position 1,543,394 of record NW_012116422.1, read on the forward strand.
TGCAATATTATTTGTCAATAAAAAGAAACGAAGTACTGACACAGGCCACAACTCGGATGAACCTTGGAAACAGTATGTGATGGGAAAGAAACCGAATGCGGAAGACCACGTATGGTATGATTCTACTAATATGAATTATTCAGAACAGGAGAATGAATCCATGGAGGCAAAAATAGAATATTGATTGCTACAGGCTGTGGGCGGGGGGCGGTTGTGGAGGCAAGGGGAGTGACTGATAATGGGGGTGGGGTTTCTTTCAGGGGTGATGAAAATATTCTGATATTAGATAATGGTGATGGTTGCACAATTCTATGAATACACTAAAAACCACTGAATCGTACACTTTAAAAGGATAAATTTGGTAGTAGGTGAATTCTATCTCAATAAAGCTGTTATTTTAAAAAAATTAAAAGGGGAAAAAAACCCAAGCGTCATCAAAACTTGCCTTTTGAAGACTTGTTCTCTGCAAGAATATGGATCTAGTAACAGTGATTGAGCACTCTCTTTTCATCCTCGCTTACAGAGATGTGACAGAATTAAAAAGAGTACTAAAATTACACCAAAACATGTAACATCTTTTTAACCCTTTCAAAATAAGGGAACAAATCAAAAGCTTCAAGTCTCACCCTGACCACAGCCAGTTTCACCCTGCCCACATAAAATACCAGCATGCCAAGGGCAATAAGTAGCTATGAGAGTCATGGAGGCGTCTCAGGCCAATCGGAGAAGACACATACTGTAAATTTTAATTTCCTTTCTTCTTTGATTGAGGCTCATTTGCATTCAATGGCTAATGTGAGCTGTAGTCTGCCACAGGATATGGGTAGTGGGTTACAGTTTGTATATGAGGACAGGATGGTAAAGGAAAGTAGGAAGATTTAGAGCAGGCCATGGAAAGGACACATGCTGACTCTAGGCAGGTCTGTCGCCACATAAGCTTCATTAGGCAAGATGCAACTCACATTCCCATTTACTCCCAGTCAGGCAGTCCTGGACTCTGGATGCAAACACGCAACAACAACAATCCTTTGAATTTCCGAAGAGAATGAGAACACAAATTGAGGTGGATACTTATAAAAACAGTGGGTGAAAAAACTTCAGGATTAAGTGAAAGTTAAGATGCTTGTCATCTGAGCACATTTATGTAGCAAACTCAGCCACAGCCCGTGCCTGCTTCATGGGACATGCCTTTTGTCTGCGTGTGGAATATGATATCCACAGCAAGACTGAACCTTTCCCTCCTGGCTATCAATCAGCTACCTCTACCTTTTGCCAATGAATAAACTATCTGTAACTGGCATCTAGGGGGTAAATTTATTGGTTTTATTGGATAAATGAATCAAAATGAACCAAAATGATTTATTGGATAAATGAATCAAAAAATGATTCGGCTCAAATCTATGGCTTTTATTGACACATTGTTGGGCTACAGTTACAAAGGGTCACCTCTGTTACAAATGCCACAGGGGCTCTCCTTGTTGCTGTCCATGTCATTGACCCTACTCTTGGTTTTTCTCTGCCCTCCTCCACATAACCTCAGGGTGCCCACATCATCTAAGGATGGGAACCTCAAGGCTAAGTACAACACAGAGCTTTCTTATGGAGCTAGGCACAGACTGGCCTATGACACACAGGGCTGGCTTCTCAGTTCCTAGCAGCTTCCACTAGGAGCAAAGCAGGCACTTTCTCTAGTCTTGGAACTGATTTCTAGATTTAATTTATTAGCTCAAGTTGAAGTTCCATTCCCAGGTGGAGTACTAAAATCCCCAGTTAGCTGTCACGCCCAGCGTTTCCTCAACTGGGCTTTTGCCCTAAGTACCCAGACACCCTCTCCTTGGCTCTCTACAGTGTTTTTTTTTTTTTGTTTTGTTTTTTTTAAATGAGACAGAGTCTTGCTTTGTTACCCAGGCTGGAGTGCAGTGGGGAGATCTTGGCTCACTGCAATCTCCATCTCCTAGCTTCAAGCAATTCTGCCTCAGCCTCCTGAGTAGCTGGGATTACAGGTGCCTGCCACCACGCCTGGCTCATTTTTTTGTATTAGTAGAGATGGGGTTTCACTGTGTTGACCAGGCTGGTCTTGAACTCCTGAGCTCAGGTGATCCACCCACCTCGGCCTCCCAAAGTGCTGGGATTACAGGCATGAGCCACCGCACCCAGCCTAAAGTGGCTATCTTCTAATCCAGCCTGTCAACTTCTTCCTACTCCAACTTTCAGTCTCTAAGCTGTCTACTCCTTCTAGTTTCTGATTAGCCAGTTAAGCCAAACAAAAATTTGTTTTGATGTTTTGTCTGCTCACTGCACACCCAGGCAACGTGAATAAGGGGACACATTTGCTCCCTCAGTCTGTACCAATCAGGAGTGCAAGCAGAACAGCTGAGAAGAGAGGGCGGTTACTCCTCTGGCTGATGACCCTTTCCACCTCCGGGACACAGGTGTGTACAACATCTGTTCTCCCAACCACCATCCGTGACTTGCTCCCTCTAATCCTTCACAATCTCTCCAGCAGTTGTTTCTCTCTTTTCTTTTTTCTCTTTTTTTTCTTTTTGAGATGGAATCTCACTCTGTCACCAGGCTGGAGTGCAGTGGCGTGATCTCGGCTCCCTGCAACCTCTGCCTCCCAGGTTTAAGTGATCATCCTGTCTCAGCCTCCTGAGTAGCTGGGACTACCAGTGCATGCCACCACGCCCAGCTTTTTCTGTATTTTTAGTAGAGACAGAGTTTCACCATGTTGGCCAGGATGCTCTTGATCTCTTGACCTCATCTGCCAGCCTCAGCCTCCCAAAGTGCCAGGATTACAGGCGTGAGCCACCGTGCCTGGTCCAGCAGTTGTTTTTCTAAAACACAAATAGGCCGGGTGCATAGTTTGAGTAACCTATGATTGTGACACTACACTCCAACCTGGGTGACAGAGTGAGACCCTGTCTCTAAAAATAAAAAACAAAACAGGCTACCTGGTGAATAGCATAACTCATGGTGGGGTAGAAATCAAGGCCAACATAGTATTTCTGTAATGACTCTGCTGCTTTTAGGTTGGGTTAGGCAATATCCTCTTGCTAAGATTAGTATCGACTCTGAGAAATACTTTATTCAGTTGTAAAGTCCCAGTTAAATTCCTTTGCACAACTGGAGAAATAAAGCCTTTGATTAAAAACTAAAATTTCCCCAGCCCTCTAAAAAGGGATGGGGGAGGGGAGCAGGTGGAGAGGAATGTGTGATCTGTCATATTCTTTAGTCAGAGCCATAAACGTGTTTGGGTAAGACAATCTGATGTTCTGATAACGTTGATAAAAGTCACTTGAAGATTGGGTCACAGGAAGCCCAAGATAAATGCTGAGAGGAAACAGGTTCTTTTTGAAGTAGCCTCTTCGTAATCATTTTCCCACACATTTGTTCAACTTCCGAAAAAGGACTAAATGCCTGATCTGCTTTGCAAATGAAACAGTTTAAGAAAGAGAAATTGAGATAATAATTAATAAATGTGTTTGGAAGGCTCCTCCAGCTTGCTTTAAGTTCAGGCTGTGGCTTCTGAACTGTGTTAACTTCTCCTATAAAGGCACAGGCTAATGGTGGTCTTCAGTGATTTTCACTCTACCTTGTTTTAAAAATGGATTCAAAGTGATTTATTGGAAAAGATTAAGACAGAAAATAACATTATTAGGACGAAAGAAGAAAGGGAGTAGGAGGAAATGATGATCCAGAGAAAAATAAGACTATAAGCAGGTCCTCAGATATTATAGTCCTATCAGCGAAAGCACAATGGAAAATGCATATTTTACCTCACTCTTTTTATACATGCAGGGAGAAAATAGTCTGATATAATAATCTGGTACTTAGCTTTAAAAGAAATTTTTCTTGAGAGTCTTCACAAGATGATAGGATGGACAATGTCTTCAGCAGCATCCCGACAACACAGGCAGTAACAGGTTTTGTAAGGCAATGGCCCAATGGTATTGCTTGATGAAACTGGATACCATAGCTCCAGAACTCAATTGGAGAAGAGGGGCAAAGGGGGCAAAGGCAGCACAATTTATTATCTTGTACATGCCAGGGCAGGCCTTTAATTCTGTCTTCATGTTCTACACACAGGTAAGAGTTTTACATAAGCTGGAAGTGGGGGAAAGGAAGAACCCTGGAATGGCCAAAGGAGTTTCCGCCCCTACAAAAAACACATTTTAAAAAAGTCACTTGACGCCAGGTGCAGTGGCTCACGCCTGTTATCCCAGCGCTTTGGGAAGCCGAGGTGGACAGATGACGAGGTCAGGAGTCCAAAACCAGCCTGACCAATATGGTGAAACCCCATCTCTACTGAAAATACAGAATTAGCCGGGCGTGGTGGTGCGTCTGTAATACCAGCTACTTGGGAGGCTAAGGCAGGAGAATCACTTGAACTCGGGAAGCGGTGGTTGCAGTGAGCTGAGATAGCGCCACTGCACTCCAGCCGGGGTGACAGAGTGAGACTCTGTCTCAAAAAATAAAAAGTAAAAATAAAAAATTAGCCAGGTGTGGGGGCATGCACCTAGTTACTCAGGAGGCTGAAGCAGAAGGATTGCTTGAGCCTAGGAGTTGAACGCACCACTGCACTCAAGCCTGGGCAATAGGGCAAAACCCTGTCTTTAAAAACAGTCATTTGAGATACAAAATTACAGCTAGATAGGTCTAGTGTTTTTACAGCACTGTAGAATGACTATTCAAATAGCTAGAAAATACTAAGTGTTCACAACACAAGCAAATAATGTCTGAGAAGATGTACATGCTAACTACCCTGATCTGATCATCATATATTGTATCAAAACATCACAATGTACCTCATAATATAACTATGTGTCAATTAAAAAATAAAAATTTTAGGCCGGGTGAGGTGGCTCACGCCTGTAATCCCAGCACTTTGGGAGGCCGAGGCAGGAAGATCACGAGGTCAGGAGATCAAGACCATCTTGGCTAACACGGTAAAACCCCGTCTCAACTAAAAATACAAAAAATTATCCGGGCATGGTGGCGGGTGCCTATGGTCCCAGCTACTCGGGAGGCTGAGGCAGAAGAATGGCATGAACCCAGGAGGCGGAGCTTGCAGTGAGCCGAGATCACACCACTGCACTCTAGCCTGGGTGACAGAGCAAGACTCTGTCTAAAAAAAAAAAAAAAAATTTAAGTCCTTTGAAACTTGTTGACAAATCAAAATTTCTCGTTTTCTACTTTGAATTTCTTAAGCCTGCCAATCACAGTGCCTGGTAAACAATGTTTGTCAAAAGAACATGATTAACAAAAACTCAATTGTTACTGGGTTGGAGATACTTTAAGCTTCTGAATGAGATCATGGCACTGTTACCACTAAGTAATGGTACCTTTCATAGAATACATTCTACATACACACTTCCTTAAGTTAAGACCTGAGAATGGTTTCTGTTCTCAAACACCTAATGAAAAGGATAACAAAACTCAGAAGTATTTTTGGGGCCAGGCGTGGTGGCTCACACCTGTAATCCCAGCACTCTGGGAGGCCAAGGTGGGTGGATCACCTGAGGTTCGAGCCCAGCCTGACCAACATGGAGAAACACTGTCTCCACTAAAAATACAAAATTAGCCAGGCATGATGGCGCATGCCTATAGTCCCAACTACTCTGAAGTCTGAGGCAGGAGAATCACTTGAACCTGGGGGGTGGAGGTTGCAGTGAGCTAAGATCGTGCCATTGCACTCCAGCCTGGGCAACAAGAGCAAAACTCCATCTCCAAAAAAAAAAAAGTGTTTTTGGTGAAAAATACATTTTATCAACGAGAAGAAGCATATTTAAAAACGTTTGTCCAGCTGGGCACAGTGGCTCAGGCCTGTAATCCCAGCACTTTGAGAGGCTGAGGTGGGTGGATCACCTGAGGTCAGGAGTTCGAGACCAGCCTTAACAACATGGTGAAATTCCGTCTCTACTAAAAATACAAAATTAGCTGGGCGTGGTGGTGCATGCCTGTAAATCTAGCTACTCAGGAGGTTGAGGCAGGAGAATTGCTTGAATCCGAGAGGTGGAGGTTGCAATGAGCTAAGACTGTGCCATTGCACTCCAGCCTGGGCAACAAGAGTGGAATTCTGTCTCAAAAACTAAACTAAACTAAACTAAACTAAAATTAAATTAAATTAAAAGAACATATTTCTCTAAGGAATCAACCTAAATGTCCATCAATGACAGACTGGATGAAGAAAATGTGGTACATATACACCATGGAATATTATGCAGCCATAAAAAAGAGTGAGATCACGTCTTTCGTGGGAACATGGATAGAGCTGGAGGCTATTATCCTTAGCAAACTAACACAGGAACAGAAAACCAAATACCGCATGTTGTCACTTATAAGTGGGAGCTAAATGGTAAGATCTTATGAACATGAAGAAGGAAACAACAGACACTGGGGTCTACTTCAGGGGAGAGGATGAGAGGAGGGAGAAGAGCAGAAAGGATAACTATTGGGTATTGGGCTTAATACCTGGGTGATGAAATAATCTGTACAACAAAATCCCATGACATGTGTTTATCTATGTAACAAACCTTCACATGTACTGCCAAACCTAAAAGTTTAAAGAAGTAAATAGCATCTCTCCCAGATTTGCTTCATGATTTCTGCTTAAAAGACCCAAAACATTAAGCATTTCTGGGTGTGAAATTACACAGGCCTCTTTTAACCACAAATTGAGATGCCAAGCACAAAGAACATGGTCATTAATATCAGGGTGGAAGTAAACACAAAGATAGTTGAGAAAAGCAGCAGATCACTACTACAGGCATTAGGTAAAAGATTTTTATTCTTATTTAACCATGCTGCATGTATACATACAATATCAATATATACAACTTGAACAAATACAATTTATACATAAAATACAATGAAAGCGTGGCTTTTGAAGATAATGCAACCAACTGTACAATTTGTAATTCTGGCCAGTATACAGTATTATAGTAATGCTACTGAAGTTATTCATTATTTAAATTAGTCAGACTACAGTATAAGTTCAAAGGCACTAGAAACATCTATGTTTTCTTCTAGTATTTTTAAGAACAAAAAATAAAAACAAACAAATGTATACACTAGGAAATTGGGCAGACATTGGTGTACTTAAATGTAAACGTTACCCATTCCTTAATTCACAGCCCTGTAGGAAAGAAGACGACTTTCCTTAAGAGTGAAGGGGAAGGATATTAAAAACAGACTAAAAAGAAACAAACAAAACAAAAAACAACCAAAAACCATAATCATAGTTTTAAAAACATGTTACAGAGGAAGTAGCACCACCCCCTCCCCCAAAACCTTAAATGTTTGCTGCAAAAAGAAAACAATAACAACAACAAAAACAACTCCCTTTCTCCAGAAAGGAAATGAAATGGCTTGTCAGATGGATTCTATTCATGGGGCAAACATGGAGATGCAACCCTCCCCTTGATTACTCATCTCATGCTTTATAAGAATCTAAACACAAATAGGAAACACTATGATAATTTTAACATCCTATTAGTATATGTAATTGTAAGGATTATTAAAGAAGATACTATAAACCAATAATTCTACCAATGCTCCTTTTAATAAATAAATATTACTTTTTAAATTAAAGGGAAAAGAGAATACCCATTCAATAACCTATTTATATGTATGTGCCACTCATTTTAAATCTGCATATTTATTTCAAAAAATGAGCAAGTATGTTCATCTATATTGTCTCATGAAATTAACACTGACCGTACAAAACATTTCATATATGGACAGAGACACAGTAAATGGGAGGAAACTATAGAATTGCTATGACTGGAGCTAAATGAATAGCTCTGAAGTCAGTGTCCCATATTTGCATATAGATATTCAGACCAGGCTTGAGGCCAGGTGTGGTGGCTCACACCTGTAATCCCAGCACTTTGGGAGGCCGAGGCGGGTAGATCACAAGGTCAGGAGTTCGAGACCAGCCTGGCCAACATGGTGAAACCTGGTCTCCTAAAAATACAAAAATTAGCGGGGCGTGGTGGCGCCCGCCTGTAATCCCAGCTACTCAGGAGGCTAAGGCAGGAGAATCGCTTGAACCCAGGAGGCGGAGGTTGCAATGAGCCAAGATCGCGCTACTGCACTCCAGCCTGGGCGACAGAGTGAGACTCTGTCTCAAAAAAAAAAAAAAAAAAATTCAGGCCAGGGTTGAATATCAAATTTTTGGTATTTCTGAGATGGATATTTAACGTCCATCTGGTATAATCAGTTTTAACATAATGTTTTTTTTTAAAAACTGCTATAGTAGGTGGGGTGTGGTGGCTCAAGGCCTATAATCACGCCTGTAATCCCAGCACTTTGGGAGGCTGAGGCAGGTAGATCACTTAAGCTCTAGGAGTTAGAGACCAGCCTGGGCAACATGGCAAAACCCCCTCTCTACAAAAAAATACAAGCATTAGCCAAGTATGGAGGCACACAGCTGTAGTTCCAGCAACTCAGGAGGCTGAAGAGACAGAGGTTGCAGTGAGCCGAGATCATCCCACTGCACTCCAGCCTAGGTAACAGAGCAAGACTCTGTCTCCAAACAAACATCCCTGCTATAGTAGCCTGCTTTAAGAAATTCTCAATTGACTTTCTATAGATCGGCTTTTTATTTAGACTTTTTATAGATTTCTTTTTATTATCATGGTAGGGTAGGATAGAAAAAATATCTAACATACTGGCTTAAATTTCCATGTTTTAAAGCTTGATTTAAAAGTTACTCCTTTCCTATTAACTGAATTGTAAAGGTTAGAAACATGAACTTTTAAAAAGAAGCATTTTTTTTAAAACTGGTAAAATTAAGATATCTTTAGAGTAATTACTAACAGAGTTAAATGTGTATCATCAAAAACATTTTATAATTACCAAAATATTCTGATTACACAAAGCTTTTACAAGACACATATTTACCTCAACTCTTCACAGTATTTAAACAATGCCCCACAGAGTTAAGTAATAAACTTCTAGTTATCTTACATACCACAAATAAATGCTGCCAGTGAAATGCAATTCTAATCACCTAGAAAATGTTCACCACACACAGGACATTCAGTATTCCAATTATGGAATGGACTTTAAATTTATGGATACATTTTTATTACCACCTCACCAGTACTCCACCTTCACTCACCCCTACTCTATACACAGCTTTGTCATTTAAACTAGGATTTAACAAAACTTATTAAAATAACATTAATTTAATAAATACTAACTTATAAAGTCTCAAAATATTTTCAACCAATGTGTTTCAGGGCTGATTACATAATTTTGAAAACCACAAAACATATATTAAGTGGTTTTGGAGTAGTATAACTTTAATTTTATTTTTATTTTTTGAGGTGGAGTCTTGCCCTATCACCCAGGCTGAAGTGCAGTGATGCCATCTTGGCTCACTGCAACCTCTGCCTCCCAGGTTCAAGCGATTCTCCTGCCTCAGTCTCCCAAGTAGCTGGGATTACAGGCGTGTGTCACCACACCCAGCTAATTATTGTATTTGTACTAGAGACAGGATTTCACCATGTTGGCCAGGCTGGTCTCGAACTCCTGACCTCAAGTGATCCACCTGCCTCGGCCTCCCAAAGTGCTGGGATTATAGGCGTGAGCCACTGTGCCCAGCCAGGAGTAGCATAACTTTAAAAAAAAAAAAATAAAAATTTCATAAGCAGCCAACAACAGAAAAAAATAATTCTATTACAACTTACTTTACTATGAAATCAACATAGTTTTTATTTGTAGAGGAATATGGTCTAACTGGATTACTCAATAGAAGAAATTCAGAAAATAATATTTTATTTTTAAAACAGAAAAACAAAATAAAAAGTGTTTTAAAGACAAAGTATTTAAAAGATATTTTTCTTGCTTAGTTGTATTTTCTGGAAAATGGAGACCCTTCTCAACTGGGAGATATAAAGTAATTCCCACCAAAATTTAGAACTCAAAAAAAAGCATCCGTAAGTTACACTTCAGAGTGAATTTTTAAAAATACACATGCAGGCAAAGATAACTGAGCAGTACTTAGCTTTTAATTTTCTGCAACAGTAGATCCTTTATATTTACGTACAATTCAGTATTTCAAGAGAACATGAAACCAGAACATAAGATGTATTTGATTTGAACTCAAACTGGCAAAAAAAAGTTAGGAAAGGTTCAGATGAAACATTTTCAACTTTTTAAAAAACATGTATACTCGCAAAGATTGTTAAATTATAAAATTTTCTACAGAACATCAATAAGATCAGTCATCTCATACTTAAAATGCAACAAATGTTAGACATTAGAATGTGTTTAAACAGGCTGGGTGGGTTAGTGTTAGGACGGAATCATTTCTTAGATGTACAGTCCAAACATTCATATATAACAGTGTAACATAGGACAATCTGATCTGCTTCTTTCTATGTGCAAAACAGGACACAGTTTTTTTTTTCTATTTTGAAATTCTAGTTACCTAAATATACAGTAGTTGGATAAATAACTAATTGATTTACACACACATCTAAACTATAACTCTCTATAGTATGAACTGCTCCCCCAACTTCCCTGCACAGTACAATTGAAGAGTAGTAGTACGACAATTTGAACAATCACCAGTTGTACAATTTTAATGTTATATTAATATATGTAGACTAAAAGTTATTAAGCAAATTATTATTTCCAGTCTTATTCATTGATCTACAGTTTCCATCAACTGAAATTATAGAGAAGTCTTCACTGTTTTAATTAAAGATTTTGTACAGGCATGAGAATATCACTAATTTTTATTCTGACTTTAAGTCTGTAACATTTACTGTAGTAAAGAGTCAATTACAGTTTCAGGCTTTGTAGAACGCTTTCTGTTTGGAGAAGAAAAAAAGCAAGCATGAATGCTTTCCTAAAAGACTGAAATGCAAACATTTTACATTATATAGAAAATATGGGGTGGCCTGTATAGAGTCTGGAAACAAGCCAAAATTGGACACATTTGACCATGGTAAGTGTTCAATTAATGCTCACCTTTTCAGGCTACAGGAAGCTGACTTAGAGTAAATGCAAGAGGATGGCAGCCCACCCCATTACGCCAGATAGTGAGGGATAGGACAGGTGATAATTTCCAAGACTGGACTAGGTCATGTGGCCAGGCCAAGTGAGCTGCATGCTTGCCAGATTTGAACCCCCTGATTATCTCTTCTGAGGTACTCGAAAGGTACAAATGCATTCAGAGGAAATCATCTCAGGCAACACCTCACAGATGCGTATGTAGGGACTTACGGAAATGCTACATTAATGTATTATATTTATTGCAATTTTGACCAAACCATCTAACTATGTGTTTCTAATGAGGAACATCACATTGAACCTATCATATAATGTAATATAACATCAACAAACCATTTAATGCATGTATTCATCCATGTTTATGGCTATCATTTTCTTAGGGTTTCCATGGTTATAGCAGGCCAATTCTACTAAACAGAGATGGTGAGTTTGGCTCATATAATATTGGGCTACACGATCTTTTTAATGTTAAACTAAAAAAATGACATATCTTAAAATGGGTGTTCTGGAAAATGTATTCAAATATCTTATCATATTATTTATTCGTTTGCTTTAGGGTCCATATAGTTAAAAAAAAAAAAAGTAAAACCGAGAGATCTCAAGTAAATAATTCCAATTTCTGGCTCTTCCTTAGAAAAGAGAAGATCCAGGCCAGGCACGGTGGCTCATGCCTGTAATCCTAACACTTTGGGAGGCTGAGGTGGGCAGATCACCTGAAGTCAGGGGTTCGAGACCAGCCTGGCCAACATGGCAAAACCCCATCTCTAGTAAAAATACTGAAATTAGCCGGGTGCAGTGGCAGGTGCCAGTAATCCCAGCTACTCAGGGCACTCCAGCCTGGCAACAGAGTGAGACTCCATCTCAAAAAAAAAAAAGAAAAGAGAAGATCCAGAAACAAAGAGCCCTCTATGTCCATAGATAACTAGGAAGCCACTCACTTTAGACAGGACTGCTCACCACTGCCAATTTTTCTCCTACGCTGAGGACAAATGTCTTACCAATTATCATCACACTTGCATTGTCATTTTATTAAAAATGGAAAAGTAAAAGATACATCTAAAGGGACTCGTGTTTCTTAGAACTGATTTGCTTCACTCATAATATGCATGGCATGCGTTGGTATAGGAAAGTTTTTAACCCCTCACCTAAACGCTAAAGAATGTAAAAATTTGTACATTTTTAATATTCAACTGTTTGCCCAACCCTGAGTTCAACTTCCCAAATTTGTAAGTGTTAAGTCATGTCTATGAGATTATGTAACACAAAAATATCAAAACCATACAACTTCATCCCACATGTAACTTGAAAGTCCATGCACTCAAAGTAGGGAACAAAGCAGCTTATTATTTTCTACATTTCAGGAGCCCCAGAGTCTTAAAATCAGCTTAAACAAACTGAACAGTCCTTGATGTAGGAAAGGGAAAGGAAAAAATAAGCTCCAGCCCAGGACTCCCATATCCCGATTTCCCTGAGCTTATGGGATGATACATGCAGGCTACCCAACAGTCAAAACCAGTGCCCAAAGGAGAGGGGAAAATGTCCAAGGAAGTTCTCCTTAGCTGGTGACTGAGGAAATCAAGGTTCTTGGGGTACTGTGACAGAAAAACTAACCAGCTGAATACAATACCTTGGGAGACCAAACAGGCAAATTAATTAGCATTTCATAAGAAGAATTAGTCTAAGAATTAAGGAATTAAACCCATTATACATTTTGGAAATAACAGAGTGAATTAAAAATAAATTCTATTACTCAGTAACCTAAGAAGTTGGAAGACCTTAATTCTTTGGCCAGATTTTATTTACTCAAATTCTAATACACAAGGAATTCGATTTTTTTTTTTTTTTTTTTTTTTTGAGACCAAGTCTTGCTCTGCCACCCAGGCTGAAGTTCAGTGGCATGATCTTGGCTAACTACAACCTAGGTTCAAGTGATTCTCCTGCCTCAGCCTTCCGAGTAGCTGGGATTACAGGCACAAGCCACCATGCCTGGTCAATTTTGTATTTTTAGTAGAGACGGGGGTTTCACCATGTTAGCCAGGATGGTCTCAAACTCCTGACCTCAAATGATCTGCCTGCCTCGGCCTCCCAAAGTGCTGGGATTACAGGCATGAGCCACCGCACCTGGCCAGGAATTTGATTTTTAATAAATCAGCTAAAATATGTATTATGTTTTAACTAAATAAATGTTAACTTCCTGTACATGTATCTAATTAGAATACCTCAATGCCTTCATCACATCAGATTCAAGGACAGTCCTTACCTTCTCCCTGTCTTTGGCCTTGCTTTCCCCTTTGAAGTTCGTGGTCTTTCTAGTTTCATCAAAGACTGACGCAGACTCTCCTCAGTATAGGCAAGATACACATGAGAAAGGTCCACTTCAAAGGGCTAAAAGAAACAAACAAAAAGCACTCTTAAGGGAAAGAGTTAAGCCAGATTTGGGGGAAGATTTAAAATACTGAATAAACTCCCCAAAAAAACCTGCAGAAACTAAAACCAAAGAAATGTCTAACAACATCATCTTCTAATTCCGGTATCTAAAACGTACTCACCAAATGTTGGTGAGTTAAGAAGCCCTGACACACTATAAATTTCCTTCCACACAAAGAAAAACTGCTGCTGTTTTTCTTAAAGATGCTCCCTCTTCTTTTTTTTGAGACGGAGTCTCGCTCTGTCGCTCAGGCTGCAGTGCAGTGGCACAATCTCAGCTCACTGCAAGCTCCGACTCCCGGGTTCACGCCATTCTCCTTCCTCAGCCTCCAGAGTAGCTGGGACTATAGGCGCTCACCACTATGCTCGGCTAATTTTTTTTGTATTTTTTTAGTAGAGATGGGGTTTCACCATGTTAGCCAGGATGGTCTCGATCTCCTGACTTTGTGATCCACCCGCCTCGGTCTCCCAAAGTGCTGGGATTACAGGCGTGAGCCACCGCGCCCGGCCTGCTCCCTCCTCTTCTTGACCTATGACTAGAACTAGCTTTGAAGAGAAAGAAAGACACATTCTAGTCTCTACCCATAACCCTACGACCCAGAGTGGTAGTGAAAAGAGGACTCCAAAGAGTGACTCCATGCCCTCTTACGGTGGGAACAAGCCTGACATCAAGACTGATGGTAAACAGAACGGTCCTCCTCATCACCCCATCCTAGAGCCTTTATTCCCAAAAGATCAGCCCATTTTTCAGCACAGCTGATTAACAGATATCAGGTTGATAATACAATTTAATGACTCATATTCCTATAAAGAAACAACTGTAGTTTTGTGTTTTTTAAAGAAGTACTCTTACATCTTTCTCCTTTTTATCAGGTACTGGGGTTTGCTTCCTCATGTTATTTCCTGTATAGGCAACACATTTCTCAAAAAAAGAAAAGGGGGAGAGAGAGAAATGTCTTAGTTAGTAATCAATACTGTGAGTTAGGCAACTAACTGAGAAATCCTAATATTACACTAGTAAAATATGACTTCAATGCTGGAGCAGAAAGGGTCCCAGAGGTCACTTAGTCCCACATAGCCCCTGACCCTGACCATTTCCACCCAGACCATGATCTGTATGTTACAATTAATTACACAGAATTAGAAAAATATTTTATCTGCCCTACTGGATTCTCATCTGATTCATCCATTGGACCACGTTCCTCCCTGTTGTAGCCAGCACAATATCTAGACCATAGGAAGTACTCTCATGAAAGAACTAAGGTAATACTCACTAGCTGCCATTCTCCTATGTCTTCATTCCAATGGACATAGTTTTCAATCATTTCCTTTTAAAAGGGTGAAAGAGAGCCTATTTTTAATATTTAATAACATTTAAAATATTGAAGTCATAAAACTAAAATCTTAATAACATTGAGAAATAAAAGTCTCAAAACATTATATACTGATATAACCTTTTTATAAATTCTAAAATATATATTTCTTAGGAATGGATGTAGATGCAATAAAACTAAATAAAAATGAAAAAACAACAGAACGAGACACTCTGGAATCAAGATAATGATTACCTTGGGTTGGAAGAGGCAAAGGAATGAAATAAGGGAAGGGGAAACTGTTTGGTTAGAAGTAGGTTATTACCAGGGTCCTAGCTTTTGTTTTGGGTGATGAGTTCATTACAACATTACAAAAATAACTAAATAAAAGCAGGCCATCCAAGGACCAATAAGGAGAATATACCATGAATCCAGGATTAATTCCATGTACCTAAGGTCCAAAAAAAAAAAGACTAAGACTTATTTTCAGACAAATTTCTTAAAGTTGTATTGAGATTCAAAACAGATTTTTAAAAAAATTGGCCAGGCATGGTGGTTCACACCTAGTAATCCCAGCACTTTGGGAAGCCAAAACGAGCAGATCACCTGAGATCAGGAATTCAAGACCAGCCTGGCCAACATGGCTAAACCCCATCTCTACTAAATATACAAAAATTAGCTGGGTGTGGTGGTGCACACCTGTAATCCCAGCTACTCAGGAGGCTAAGGCATGAGAATCGCTTGAACCCTGGAGGCGAAGGTTGCAGTGAGCCAAGATCGCACCACTGTACTCCAGCCTAGGCAACAGGGTGACTCTGTCTCCCTGACAAAAAAAAAAAATCATAATGTTAAAGTTTACCAAAATGTACTGGAAAGACAAATTTTGGATTAAAAAAAAAATAGAGGCTGAGATTTTAAAATCATACTAGTACTAAGAATTAGCATCCATCTGGAGATGAATGATGGTGCAGGTTGCACAACAATGTGAATGTCCTAAATGCCATTGAACTGCACACTTAAAATAGCTAAGATGGTAAATTTCATGTTATCTACATTTTACCACATACACACACACACAAAAGAATCAGCATCCACAGCAGGGAGAAAAAGGTAGCATAGGGGTTCCATTTATTTTACTTGTACGATGCTGGGCGCTGAATGTAGGAATGGGACTTACACCTTGATTCTGATTGCGTATACATGAATCTGAGTTCATCTAAAAGGCTAAAAAATTCTCATTGAGATCCTTAGATACTCAAACACAGATTATGTATTAAGAAAAGTTAACAACTAAAGTGAAAAGTGATGGCATTTGTTCAAAATATTGTACATTCAATAACTGAAGTATTTACTATCAATTAAATTAGAAATCCTTGTTCCTTAACCCCAGTCAAGTGACTATCTGGGGCAGAGAACTTCCTTTTTACCTGATAATCCCGAGGTATAAAGTTATCAATAATAAGCATCTGAAGTCGAAGCTCCCGGCTAAGTTGCCGAATATTCTCCAGTAGGCCTTCAATTTCCCTCTGATGCTCTTGTTGAAGATCAGCCATCTACCAGAAAATCCATAGAAATATTATGAACAAACAAGACTTTAACTACAAAACAGCACCATCTCGCATAGGACGCTCGTCTAAGAGACCTTGTGAGAGCTTACCTAGTTCTTTTATAAAAGTGATAAACAGCGTGACACTATCAGCATCTACACTATTTGTTAAGGTTGAAAAGAAACAACTTAGCCTAATAGATAAAATTTAAAATTGCACATAAAGGATAAATATTTTATTTCTTTTAAATTATAAGCTCACATTATGATTACTTATAAATTCTTAATCAAACAACTCTTTTTTAAAAAATTCAGAACTGCATTAGTAAGTAATTTCTAAGAGAACCAACCTCTGATTTTGCAGCCATCAGCATAGTCCAAACTTTCTTTAACTTCTTGGTCTTTCCCTGTGCTTCCTCTTGCAAGCTGGTATATTTTTCTTCAATATCCAAGCGTTCTTGCTATGACAAAAATTAGTAAACTTCAGAATTTTCTTTGTAAAATCAAATATCTAATTCTTTAACAAATGACATAAATGATCTTAGCAACTCTGATCTTCAAAGCAATCCATAAACATGCTTTAAAATTTCAATACGATTATAGATATTTAGCTTTCCACTAGAAAAGTTAAATCTCTCCGGCAAAATACAGAACTAAAAACAGAAAGTCACATTACCTCTTTTTCCTCAAGTTCTCTGCGAAGTTGCTCTGCTCTTTTCCTCCTTTCTTCCAGTTCCATGTTAGATTCTTCAAGAAGTTTCTCTTGTTCCTCAGCTTTGGCCAACAAATCAACCCCACCAACAATTACCTTCTTTTCCAGGGCAGATAATTTTTCCAGCAAAGACTGATGCTCTTGTCTGTTGATTAGAATGAGGATACTCTATATTCACGGATCATCTATTATTCTACTAATATCATTTCCCAAAATTTAACAAAAATTTGGATATACAATTTCAAAATACAAATATAATTATGTAACATCTCTACCAAATTATACAACTGTGTAGTATCAATTTCTAATTTAAAGTGTAACTCATTCTAATTCATTGATATGTTCTCCTATCACGCAGAAATAAAATAATCAAAACAGATCTAGTTTTTAGAAATACACTATATACAATAGACCCTTCTATCCAAAAATAGTTACACTGGAGACAAAAATGAAGCTTTTAATTACTATTCAATTTTCCTATTTTATATATCCTATGAAAAAACAGAAATTTAAATCATGAATTCATCTCAATCCAATAATACTCACTGGGCTTTAAGAAGATCTTTTTCTCGTTTCTCTAATTCAGCTCTAGCCTTGTTTCTTTCTTCTTCTTCCATGTCGAGCTTTGTTTCAAGTGCTTTTCTCTCCTCATCAATTTTTGCTTGCATTTCAATCATCTTGTCTGGGGATACTTTCTTTTTTCCTATTTGAATCATTTAATTGCAACAATCACTACAATGAGTCAATGTTTCAGACTTATATAAATTACCTCCTTCAATGTAGAAATGCCTACACTCCTCAATAATACAAAACCAATTATCAATATTTTAAGGAAATCAAACCAATAATACCATGCATTTCCATTTATTATGTTCCTAGAAGAACTTTGTAACTCATTACTAAATTCAAACTGTTGTCCAATTGTACAATGATAACTAAGAACAAAAGTGAAAGAGAAGCAAAATAGATGAGGTAAGTAATAGGAAAAGAAAGATTAACAGGAAAGCCAAATTAAAAAAAAAAAATTTATGTCCCCAGATAACAAACACAGGTTTTAAAAAAAGCAACATGATTCTTCAGTTACTTTTTCTTGACAACCAAGTACAAAATCAAGCGACTCCTTAAAATATCTTTCCCAATTTCACATAAAACAAGTGAATAAAAGTCATATATAGGTATAAAACGCACAGATAAAAATATCAAGCAGAATTTGTATCAAGTAGTTTTAATATATTTTTCAGAGTTGTTCTAAAATTTTTGTTAAATAACATTAAAGTATTTTATTTCACAGCATACTTTCAAAGGAAAAAATTCTATGCTATGTAATTATGTAACAGTTACATACACAGTAATTAACCAAGTATTTCACTCCTCAGCTGAGCGGTCAAGATATATCATCATACACTAAAGGAACAACTAAAATAGCTTGCTATTATGTCAAACTCAAGACTCGAAGGCTCCCTAAGTCAGAGTAACCATGCCAAGTGTCAAATGTAAGTAGAAATGCTACCAAATAATAAAGCTGGAATACGGCTTCCAATTAATTATTTTTGCTAATAATGTCTAATAAAGTATTTTACATCCATGTAATAGGTGCTCAAAGAAAGTTTATTAATGAATTTCAAAATCATAAAATCCAAATAAAAAAGAGAAAATAAAACTAGCTTATTAAACTGGTTATGAAACTGAATCAAAGACAATTCATTTCTGGTCATACAGTTTCTTAGAAACATACATTCCTTCAGAAAACCAATAAAATTTTTCATAGAATTGGTCTGAGGCTCTCCTAGAACCTTTCTGTCATTCTTAACTTCCTTCCCAAAGAACTACAGAAGAAGAGGGTAAATCATAAGAGTTTATAAATTGTCAATGTCTCCACCCAAAAGCTAACCCCCCACCACCTAACAAGGTAAAAGAACTGAAAAACCATTATGATGGAGATATATAACTGGGTATATTCTTTCAGGAACTATGAAATGAAGAATCATTAATAGGCTTTAACTCTTCAGGACAAAATTATGTAAAAAACTCAAGGGTTTAAAATACATTACTTCTATAGAACTCTAAGTCCAAAGCAAACCTAAGGCACGAGACAAATGAAACAAAAGAGTAAATAAAAGCACTGATCCAAATTCATGCTTTGGTGTGGTGTGATTAATTGCATTCCAAAAGTCAGGATGTAGACTGATTCTATTTACTGGCTTGTTTGGCACAGTCATCCATATTGAATCTTACGAATTAGCTATTGAAAAATAACTTTAAAATAATTTAACTACTATTCCCATAGTACTTCCCATTAGTTATACTATGTCTTAGAAATTTGAAGCTACAAAGTATCAGTTCAGATATATAGTAAGTATACACATTTTAAAAAGTGTAACTTGCTTTCCACCTCAGAATTATAAGTATCTAAAGACAAAATGGGACACACATTAAGATAAAAATAATAAATGCATGAAGACAGTGATGCTAACAGTATAGAGGAAATGATCTAATCAACTTATGAACAGTAGTATGTACAGGCTTCAAGGGTTCTAATTGTTTTAATAGTTAAAAACAGTTTCAAAACCCATTAAGAAGCAGTAAAATAAAAAGATATTTTTAATTAAAAGATTTTATATGTAGAAATACAAAGACACATAACTGTTCATGAATTAATACATTACATTAGTAATTTAAAACCTTTCAGGTATGTTTCCAAACTGATACTTTAGTAGTAAAAGTCTTATTGTGGTCTTGTAACACTTTCATGAAGACAATCAAAGAGATATAGCCAGGGTTAGTTTCAAGAGCCTAATATTTAAGTAACATATTACTTTAGCCAGAATCACTCTGATAAATCATTATATTTCTTCACAAATAGTATTTTAAGCTAAATGTGAATATGTACTAACTCTCCTAACCAGGCATTTAAAAATGTGACATCACTAAAAGTCACTTTTACATGTATTTTTTAAAAGACTTTTTTTTTTAAAAAACCTTATTAAACAAACCAAACAAAAAAGAAATCTATTTCTAACAATGCATGATAAAATTCAGCACAAAATTTCAGGCAAATAAATATTTTTAAAACTTAATGCCATAAACAGCATTTAATTAAACCAGACATAAGTAGCAACATTTTTTTATTGCCCTTTGCCATGTGCTCTAATATTGTGAAGGTAAACTGGCCAGGGTAAGTTAAAGGGGAAGAACTTCAGGGTAGTCCTAACTGAATTAATTTCATTTTTATTACATAAGCACCCACGGCATAACCAGGCATCTGATTCTTGGCTTTTTTAAAAAAGGAGAAAAATGTTTGAATGTGAAATAATTTACACTTGTATTTCCAAAATTTGGCTTAACGGGTGTTTAAGAATTTAGGAAAAAAAATAAAGTTATTTTTAAAAGCTAAAGTTGAAAGATTGTTAAAAATACAAAAGATACTTACCTGGTAAAAAAAACTATTAAATTTTAAAAATTTAATGTATTTAAATAACATAGTTCTTTATAGGATAAATAATTGTACCATGTGGAGTGCAAATCAATCACACCAACCTGCTTGATCTTGCAATAAGAAGTAGTAAGCAAATCGCAGACAGGAAGCATATGCACAGAGATGAGGAGGAAAAAAAGGAAAACATTATTTCTCTTGTAAAACAAAGAAAAATACATAACAGCATTCAAGTGTAGAAGTAAAAATCAAATCGTTACCAAAACTGAAATAGAGCCCATGTAAAAAGAAAGCATATTCAACACAATGAGAGATGTCATTTAAGGAAGAATATTAAAGTTAACTTAGTCTTAGATTATAACTCAAGCCAATCTCAAGAGCTCACACTGATTCCCCAAGTCCTGCAAAGGTCACAGTTCAACACCATGTGGTTATGCTAACAGTAGACATGAAATTAGGAGCCTGCTAAGATCTGGGAAGTAATCTAAAAGAGCAAAACAGAAAATTAAGCCAATTTTAACAACTAGTATGTTTAAAGTGACAAAATTCACACTGTCCATATCAAAAATGTCCCAATTCAATATTTCTTTTTGTATATGGATCTATTACAGGCATGCTTCACTTTAAGAAAATCTAACACAAAAACCTGAACCAAACAGATAAATTAGATTAGAGTAATTTCCCAATTATTTGATTAACAGAAAGGTCTAATGAAGAATTTTTAAAGACAGCAAGTTCTCCCAATACATCCGATTTCCCAACCGGATTAAGGGCTTTTTTTTTTTTCCAGAAAATAAAATTATTACGTAAAATGAAGTATACCTGTACAGTAACGAACTTACATTCCTTCTATTAGTAGACTGCTAAGGGTAATTACAAACAATGATTCTATAGGAGTCAGTGTCAATGATTCAAGCAAGAAACACCTTTTAAAAAGGCCATTCAGATATTTAAAAGGGAGGGTACACACCATTTACACACAGCAACCACATGCTAGGACAACCACCTCTCCACTTTACCAACACGGCCACATTACAACAAAAAAATTATGTGCTAGATATGCAAATAGGAATTAAAACTTCTTAAACAAAGTACAACTCATTTCATAACATACTTTCATATAACTACTCTTTAATAATTAAGTTTTAAAACAGAAAACTAAATTGCAATGCCTCCCACTCAAATATTTTCTCATATTTCACAGTTTATTATACAAAGTAATACCTCTATGTGGTTTCTAATGCAATTCCAAGTATTTTACAAATTATCCTTTGAAATGAATTGTTTTGGTAACTTGCCTATGAATTGTCAATAGAGAAAGAAATTTCTAATATTTTTGGAATTCTTCTTCTAGAAAGCTAAAAGCATAAGAACAACAAGCAATTATTTTTGTCATTCGTTTTGAAAGGGTAAGTATACAGATAATGCTTTAAAAGACAGTAAGCTGCAGGCTGGTACAAGAAAGCAACACTACTCCCCTTCTGAAAATAAAATATAAATAAATTAAGTAATACTTTTCAACTTAATTCAACTAGGTTTTAACAAAAGCCTTTAAGTTTGAAATAAGTCTAGATGGATCCTGCATAAACTTCTCGTGATTCTGCATTCGCTAATCATACCTTAGAAAATTTATTAAAATCAGCTGGGCGCGGTGGCTCAGGCCTGTAATCCCAGTACTTTGGGAGGCCGAGGCAGGCAAATCACGAGGTCAGGAGGTCAAGACCATCCTGGCTAACACGGTGAAACCCCGTCTCTACTAAAAATACAAAAAGGAGCCAGGTGTGGTGGCAGGTGCCTGTGGTCCTAGCTACTCAGGAGGCTGAGGCAGGAGAATGGTGTGAACCCGGGGGGCAGAACTTGCAGTGAGCCAAGACTGCACCACTGTACTCCAGCCTGGGCGACAGAGCGAGACTCCAAAAAAAAAAAAAAAAAAAAAAAAAA
>NW_012116422.1:1565840-1599352 GCF_000951035.1 Colobus angolensis palliatus
GGGCAACAGAGGGAGACTCCATCTCAAAAAAAAAAAAAAAAAAAAAAATTTCTTAAAATCTATCAGGTAATTTAGAAATATGGATAAATGTCCATTTGAAACAAAATGCTATTCAATTCATTTTTACTTGCTTCAAGCTTTACATTTTTATTTGGGAGCCTTTAATCTTAAGCTACCAATAAGAATAGGACACCAAAGTGTAAAAACTTGCAACATTACGACATGTTATAATGGGCATTGGTGTACTTCAAATATAATTTGTACTTTTAGATATATAAGATTTGATGTTACGTGTCCATTATTCTGAGCAGGATTAGAAATGTGTCATGAAGCCTAAAAAAAGAACCATAAGAATTATTCTTTTATACAGCTTACTAGCTCTCTTTACATTATCTCAATTGCAAAAGCATGAATCTCTCTTCCATTGTCTCAAACATAAGCTAAAGCATATGTTTTAACAATTATGATTAACTGGAAGCAATGAAAGGGGGAGGAGGAATCATCACATGCTTTGTTCTACTGAGGAATCCAACATGTATTCTTCAGGTAATGACAGGGAGTGGTGCAGCAGCATTGCTCAAATGAAGCCCATGGGTTATGGAAAAGCCAAAGCTCTGTTAGAGAATGTAAGAGCTACCACTCACTAGGCAAGAACTTATCCAGAGGTTTCTCTATGACAGAACATGTGGAGTCTGAACTACTGCTGCTGCTACTGCCTGGAAAACAAAGAAATGAGCCCAACGGGAACCAAAGAAAGAGGAAACAAGAAAATGAACACATACACAGAGAAAAATTCAGTTTTGAGAAAAAAATTTTAAAGGACAACCAAGCTCTGTATTAAAGAACCAAAATTTACTTTCCTAAAAAACCAGTCTTGGTAGTTTATCCAATATTCTCTACTTTACAAAGCCATACAGAGGAATTAGAAAGTGTACTGCTTTAAGCAACTACTGTGGGCAAATTCTACTGGTCACCTAAAGCCTAATCATTCAAAGGGTTGAAATGAGAAGAATAAAAAATAAATAAGTTATTTGGTGAGATTTTAGTCTATTGAAACTATTTAGGTTGATAATCTAAAGGAATGGAGTTTTAAAACTTAAAGTCATACGAAATATTATAGGAGTGATATATTAGCCTTCATAATAGGTTAGTCTGTCTCCACTTTCAGTCTCTCCCCACCAAAATATCAAACTATCAAATATGTTTAAGGTTGGATAGCAAAACTTTCAAAAGGCTCATTGAAAATTTTTAAATTTCTAAGCCTGGAAGGAAGATATATTACTGTTAAATATTTTAACATATTAAACAGTGGCATTTTTCTTTTTAATTTTATTTTTAACAAATCTGTTATCAGCTTCTGCTTTGAAAATAATCTACTCTGTGAAAAACTAGGTGTGAACAAAAAAAAATTTCTCTAAGTCAGACAAACATTTTCTGCAAAAGGACAGATAAGTGTTTGAGACTTTACAGGCCATACAGCTTTGTGCGAAAGCAGCCATAGAGCATAGGTAAATAAATGAGCATGGCTGTTTCAATAAAATTTTATTTACAAAAACAGGTGGTCAGCTGGATTTAGCCAGCAGATATTTTGCCAACTTTTGCTATAAATCATTATTTTTCTGTCTTTTGAAGTTACAAAATCTTTACATAGTTTTTAAATGTGGGACTTCTAATCAAGCAGTGATGGATTTATTTTCAGCACGATCATTTTAATAAGACAAACAAAATATGCACCAGCTTGAAAACAATGACCACATTAATGGAAGAGAGTTCTGAAATAAATATTTATGGTAAAAAGGTTTGAAATGTAGGCCATTATAATATGTCTATTTCATTTGCATATTATCTATATTCTTATCATAATAAACAGTCTTAATTCACACTTGGCAACAAATCCTCCAACAAGGTAAGAATGAGAATACATTTTATAAAGAAAAAGAACTAAATTTAAAAATGGAATTCCTCATACAAATTTACTATTTAAAAATTCAATGACTTTTAAAGACTAATCTTGTTTGCGGAAAAACTCCACATTATCCTAATTTCCTTAAAAAACTTAGGTTTCAGGCCGGGCGCGGTGGCTCAAGCCTGTAATCCCAGCACTTTGGGAGGCCGAGACGGGTGGATCACGAGGTGAGGAGATCGAGACCATCCTGGCTAACACGGTGAAACCCCGTCTCTACTAAAAATACAAAACTAGCCGGGCGAGGTGGCGGGTGCCTGTAGTCCCAGCTACTCCGGAGGCTGAGGCAGGAGAATGGCATAAACCCGGGAGGCGGAGCTTGCAGTGAGCTGAGATCCGGCCACTGCACTCCAGTCCGGGCGACAGAGCGAGACTCCGTCTCAAAAAAAAAAAAAAAAAAACTTAGGTTTCAGCCAGGCATGGTGGCTCAACGCCTGTAATCCTAGCACTTTGGGAGAACGAGGCAGACAGATCACGAGGTCAGGAGATCAAGACTAGCCTGGCTAACATGGTGAAACCCTGTCTTTACTAAAAATACAAAAAATTAGCCGGGCATGGTGGCACGTGCCTGTAGTCCCAGCTACTCGGGAGGCTGAGGCAGGAGAATCACTTGAACCCAGGAGGTGGAGGTTGCAGTGAGCCGAGATCACGCCACTGCACTCCAGCCTGGGCGACAGAATGAGACTCTGTCTCAAAACAAACAAACAAACAAAAAAACTTAGGTTCCTAACACAGATATAAGTCCCTACATAAAACTAAAACCCACAGGAAATTTTAAAATGGCATACCCACTATTATAGAGTCTTACAATTCTAAATTCTAAAAAACAGAACATATTTTCAAAGTCAGCTATAAACAGATCAATACAGGAGAATAAATGCAAAGTTAACCAGGTAAATGGCATACACCTTCTAATTGTTATAACAACAACTAGATAATTGTTATCTAATATATTAAACAGATAACGGCAAAATAAAAGTCATGCACTCTGCCACCTTGTGAAACCACCTAATTTCTACAAATCAGAATACTAATCAGAACTTACCCCTTCTTTTTTTCCTTTTCTCTCCATCTTCTCCAATCTCACCCTCTTCATCATCATCTTCCTCTGACCCACTGATATCAGAGCCTGATATTTCTTCTCCTTGGACAGAAATTTAATAGGATGTTTTTTATCCTGTACCAAGTCATTAGCTATTTAGGATATACCTATATCAACTTTCTTCCTTAGGTTTTTGTTGCTGCAAACAACAAATTTAAATACTATTTAAATGCTCCTAGAGAGTATAACAGATATGCCAATCTCAGACATAGATAAGATGTACAAAAAGACTTTATTTTTAAAGTCTCTAAAGAGAAATTAAATTCTGACCCAATTAAAATTTTAAATCATTCTAGATAGGCAAGGTGGCGCACACCTGTAATCCCAGCACTTTAGGAAGCTGAGGCAGGCAGATCACTTGAGGCCAAGAGTTTGAGACCAGCCTGGTCAACGTCAACATGGCAAAACCCCATCTCTACTAAAAATACAAAAATCAGCTGGCCGTGGTGGGCGCACCTGTAATCCCAGCTACTTGGGAGGCTGAGGCAGGAGAATCACTTGAACCTGGGAGGCAGAGGTTTCAGTGAGCCAAGATGGCGCCACTGCACTCCAGCCTCGACAATAGAGTGAGACTCTGCCTCAAAAAAATAAATAAAAATATTCAAATCATTTAGTTATGTATAATTTTAAATATATACATAAATTATGTGATAGAGTTATTAATTCAGTCTTTAAAAATGTGACCACTTTTGAGGAGCAATTTCTTCTAAAACAGCTTCCTGTTTAAGATTTCAAGAAAGTCACTCAATCTGTATTTTTAAGAGACACAGAACTGTCATGTAACAGTGATCCCACTATTAGGACGGTATCACAAGATATTTTCAAAAAAAGAAATGCTTATTTGCACAAAGATAGTGCTAACTACACATTAACTTAAAGATAAAAAACAATAAAAAAGGAATGATTAAGCCAAGAAAACAGATCAGCACTGTATCATCTTCACATTAGCTATTTTTAAATGCCACTGTTTACATATGAAATGTCTAACAAAATAAAAGTAAGAGGAGAAGGCCGGGTGCGGTGGCTCAAGCCTGTAATCCCAGCACTTTGGGAGGCCGAGACGGGCGGATCACGAGGTCAGGAGATCGAGACCATCCTGGCTAACACGGTGAAACCCCGTCTCTACTAAAAAATACAAAAACTAGCTGGGCGAGGTGGCGGGCGCCTGTAGTCTCAGCTACTCGGGAGGCTGAGGCAGGAGAATGGCGTAAACCCGGGAGGCGGAGCTTGCAGTGAGCCGAGATTCGGCCACTGCACTCCAGTCCGGGCGACAGAGCAAGACTCCGCCTCAAAAAAAAAAAGTAAGAGGAGAAAAAAGTAAAATATACCCTAATCACAACCAGGTAATAATTGTACCTGTAAGTACAAGATGGGAAGGAACACAGAGTATTGGGAGAAGGAATCACTGAAAAATATTTTGTTCTTTGGGCTTAGAAACAATGACATCTTGATAGTAATGAGCATCGCTAGTGCCCAAAACTGGGTTTCTAAATACCACTCTCAAGGCCGGGCGCGGTGGCTCAAGCCTGTAATTCCAGCACTTTGGGAGGCCGAGACGGGCGGATCACGAGGTCAGGAGATCGAGACCACCCTGGCTAACACGGTGAAACCCCGTCTCTACTAAAAATACAAAAACTAGCCGGGCGAGGTGGCAGGAGCCTGTAGTCCCAGCTACTCGGAGGCTGAGGCAGGAGAATGGCATAAACCTGGGAGGCGGAGCTTGCAGTGAGCTGAGATCCGGCCACTGCACTCCAGCCCAGGCGACAGAGCGAGACTCCGTCTCAAAAAAAAAAAAAAAAAAATACCACTTTCCTACTAAAGGGACCAGAGAGAAGTTAATGATTTTAAGGTTGGGCAAGGAAGACACAAGATAAGCCTTTTGTAGTGCCAAAAAGTAACCAAATGCTCAAAACAACTGAAGAGCACATGCTGAAATACAGGAACTACTCTGAAGGATTTCCTAATAGCCAAAGCTGGGACAATTCAAGAAACAAAATAATGATAATACTGGATTATAATCCATGATCTAAATAAGATAAATACTTGAATAAATACATAAATGGGAATGAAGGGGCTGTTCTTCCTCACAATAGAATCCTAAACACTAACCAAGAAGAAATGATGAGAATAGAAAATAACATCGAGCAAATGCCACAGGATTATTGTTGCAGGCAAGAACTATTGATGAATACTAAAAATAGTAGGAGAAAGTATGACGAGAAACAGGACCTTGGCAGTCTCAAAGTATCCCCAATGAGATATTACTAATTACAAATGGAAAAAAAAAACAATAGATTTGCAGTGGAGAAACTTTGCAGGGTCATTATAAAAGAAAAGTACACAAGCCCAAATTCATGAACATTCAACAAATATATGACCAGTACTCTTCAAAAATGTCAAGATCAAGAAAGACCGGGGAATTATAAGAGACTGAAGAACAAGTATGCTAGACATCGTCATTAAGAAGGCATGACAGGGCCGGGCGTGGTGGCTCATGCCTGTAGTCCCAGCACTTTCAGAGGCTGAGGCGGGCAGATCATGAGGTCAGAGGATAAAGAACATCCTGGCAAACATGGTGAAACCCTGTCTGTACTAAAAATACAAAAATTAGCTGGGCATGGTGGCACATGCCTGTACTCCCAGCTACTCGGGAGGCTGAGGCAGGAGAATCACTTGAACAGGGAGGCAGAGGTTGCAGTGAGCTGAGATTGCACCACTGCATTCCAGCCTGGCGACAGACAAGACTCTGTCTCAAAAAAAGAAAGAAAGAAAGCATGTCAAATAAATGCAATGTGTGATTGTGGATTGTATCCTGGACCAGGAAAAAAAAGGCACTGGAAGGAAAACTGGCCAAATTTGAATAAAGTCCACAGATTAGTTAATAAGACTGTATCGATGTAAATTTCCTGGTTTCAATAACTGTTGTATGCTTATATAAGATGTTAACATGAGGTGAAGCTGGGTAAAGGGTAGACAGGAACTCTCCATATCACATTTGCAAGTTGTATTTAAGCCTAAAATAATTTTTAAGTTTAAAAATTATTCTTTTAATGCTATGCTTTTTTATTGTTGATATTATCAACTCCATTAACCGGATTATAAAAAGAAATGTCATAAGAGCAAAAATAAAGTGAAATGTATTAAAAACAGTATTATCATAGAATCCAGCAATTCCATTGCTGGGTACATACCCAAAAAATGGTAAAACAAGAATCTGAACAGGTATTTGTATACCCACGTTCATAGCAGCATTATCACAATAGCCAAAAGGTGGAAGGAACCAACTGTCCATTGGTGGGTGAATGGATAACAAAATGTAGTATATACACAATGGAATATTATTCAGAATTAAAAAGAAGTCCTAACACATGCTACAACACAGATGATCCTTGAAGGCATTATACTAAATGAAATAAGCCAGTCACAAAAAGACAAATGCTGTGTGATTCCACTTTCTTTTTTTTTTTTTTTTGAGATGGGAATCTCACTCTGCCACTCAGGCTGGAATGCAGTGGCATGATCTCAGCTCACTGCCACCTCCACCTTCCAGGTTCAAGTGATCCTCCTGCTTCAGCCTCCCAAGTAGCTGAGATTACAGGCGAGAGCTACCATGCCCAGCCAATTTTTGTATTTTCAGTAGAGATGGGGTTTCACTATGTTGGCCAGGCTGGTCTCAAACTCCTGACCTCAAGTGATCCACCCACCTCGGCCTCCCAAAGTGCTGGGATTACAGGCGTGAGCCACTGCGCCCTGCCGATTTCACTTTCATAAGATGCCCAGAGCAGTCAAATTCACAGACAAAGCAGAATGGTTGTTGGCCAGGATGTAGGGGAAGGGAGGAATGGATAGATACTGTTTAACGAGTACAAAGTTTCAATTTTGCAAGAAGAAAACTGGAGATGGATAACTGCAGAACGATGTGAACATACCACCACAGAAACACAGACTTAAATGTGATTAAAATGGTAAACTTTATGTTGTGCAAGTTTTGCCACAATTTTTTAAAAAGGAAAAAATTCAGGCACTTGCTATAATATGGATGAACCTTCAACGTTCTGTTAAGTGAAATAAGCCAGTCACAAGAAGACACTCTATGATTTTACTTATATGAGGTACCTAGAATAGTCAAATTTATAGAGACAGAAAGTAGAATAGTGGTTACCAGAGACTAGGGGGAGAAGAGAATAGGAAGTTACTACTTAATGGGCACAGCGTTTCTGTTTGGGATGATGAAAAAGTTCTAGAAATGAAGAGGGGTGACAGTTGCACAACAATGTGAATATACTTGATGCCATTAACTGCACACTTAACTAACAATGGTTAAAATGATAAATTTTATGTCATGTATATTTTACCACAACAAAAAAAATGTAAAACATAAATTCAGCAAAATAAAAGTATGCACTCACCATTAACATCGCTAAGAAATTAAAAATCTTTAAAACATACTGGCTATAAATACCACCTAGTGGTCACATTTAAAATACCAAATTTCATTATCTAACAGTTCTCTTACTGCTTTTCCTCAATAACTTTACTTGTTTACTAAATAAGTACCTTCTCTAAACATTTGTGATGCTAGCGTCTCTGAATTTCACCTCTGATCTAGTCAGTCTCCTCACAGACCACAAAGGTGCTTTGAAACCAAAGCCCTCTGTTTACCTGGTTCACGAAGGAGCTCTGTACCTATCAGAAAGGATCTGTTTCTTGCATTAAGGTGCAAGGAATCACTGAGCACTTAATGCCTGGGAAGCATCTCACTCTCATAAATAAGATCTTCAAATTTTCCAACTTTCTAGCATCATGATGTTAGAAAAAAATTTCCAAAATAGAATCTCATGTTCAAATTTAGGTATGAAAGGATATTGTAAAGATGACCTCATGCAATGCATTTTTCCTTATAGCAAACTTGGTTTACTCACGACTGTCTAACATCTTTCTTTACCTCAAACAATAGTGAGCTCATATTGACTGCAATGCCAGAATTCTGGTCATTTTCACCTAAATACATACATGGCAGAATTTGCTCTTATACAGAGACAAATAAACACTCATTCTTTAACAAGTGGTCATATGAAATCTATAAAACATCATGGGAATGTTTAAAAACCATAATACAAATATTATGTAATTTTACTTAAGCTTAATATGAAAATGCAAAAGTATGTAAGTACCAAGTCACTTTCCAGAAATATTCATTTAACTACCAATGTTAGAGGCTCAAAAAAGGTTTAATAGAGGGCTTTTGTTACAACACTTAGTGGTTCAACAACACATTTTTAGCCAACATAAAGATTAGTATTTTGAGAAAAAGTTACCTTCTTCAAGTTTCTTTTTCAGTTCTTCTATTTCTTTCTGGAACTGACGCAGCAAAGCATCCTTTGGATCTTCATTAATTCTAGCTTTATTTTTAATATTCTTAGCACGATTGGCATACCGTAATGTACTGATCGTTTCATCATAATTGTAATCTGCTGGCCCAATATTTGCACACTATTGAATTAGAAATATCAAACAAATCATTTTACACTTGACACAGTGAAAATTAACACTACCATTACAAATACGTCAAAAGCTGTTTAAAGCACATATGCATCCTTGGCCTTCTTGAAAATAAGAGTGTCAACCACATGGGTTTCCAAACGACACTATTATGGGCTAATACACATGCGTGTACCACAGAAAGGACAACCACAGTCGAAACATATCAATTATTGGCATAAATTAGAATCTTAAATTTGCCTGATGTTAACTATATCACCAATTGAGTCTTACCATCATGGTTTTTGAATTTCCTCCTAAGGAATCCTGAAGAAGACGAGTCAATTTAGAGTTACGATAAGGTACATGAGTGCTTTTTCCATCAACCAAGGCAGAAATTACATTACCAAGGGTGGAAAGTGAAAGATTGATTTTCGTAGCTTCCTTTAGGCGCTGTCCAGTAGCTCCAGTTTTTGCCTGCCTTTCTGAACCCTAGCAAAAACAGAGATGAAAGTAAAGCTAAAATGTTTGAAAAAATAGAATATTCTTCCCAAGGTTTTATTAAAAAGTAATGTAACAGTAAAAACCCTGATACAATGCCTGAATTCACTTCAAAATAATATAGGAAGGGAAGAAGTGGGTGAGAGTACATGAAACAAGATTAGCCATGAACTAATTGTTGGAGTTGGGTGATCAGTGTATGGGGGATCACTATACTATTCTATCTACTTTCATTTACATTTAAAATGTTCCATAGTAAATAATAAACATACACAAGTAACAACTTAAAAATCATATGTAAATTATACCTTTTCACTTCAATTTTAATTCATTTATAAAATAAATGGATCACAAGAAAGAGTTATTCCTTAAGCAGCGTCTTGTTACTTACAGCAAGATCTACAAGATGGAGCTTCCCCATCCTGACATGCATGTTACCATCAATGCCTTTTTCACTGCATTCTATAGTAATTGTAAAGATGGCATGGGAACGGGAACTATGCTCATTCATATTAGTTGCACCAACAGAACCTTTAATAAATAAAGGAAATCCTTAAAAAGTGTGACAGAGAGTACCTTTAAAATAAATTAAACATCCCGAACAGTTTAAAATACTTAATTTTATCACAATCAAAAGCCAGAGAGCATGGCTAAATCATAAAGGCATGATGAGTGTGTACTTAGCCATTACATGAAATTTATCTTATACTTTGTTGATAACAAATGAATTTGTAAGGTTTCTCATATTAAAGATGTAACTTGAGCAAAAAATAATTTCAATCCCAAGTAACACTGCCTAAAAAATAACTAATTTACACCCAAAAAAACCACATTAAGTAATTGGAAAAAGTATTACTGATTTAGCTGTCTAAAGAGAATTATGCATGTTGGTGTACTGTAGGAAGTAAAAAATAATAATAATAAAGGGAATTTTAGCTGGGCGAGAATTTTAGCTACTTGGGAGGCTGAGGCACAAGAATCACTTGAATCCGAGAGGTGGAGGTTGCAGTAAGCTGAGATTGCCCCACTGCACTCCAGCTTGGGTGACAGAGTAAGACTTTGTCTCAAAAAAAAAAAAAAGAATTATGTTCTGGGCATATAAACCACAGGAACACTTGCATGTGTATGTTAGATAATACAACAATATTCAGTGCAGCATTAAAAAAAGGTAGATCTAAAGACATGGGAAAATGTCCATAACATATAAATTTTAAAAAAAAGCAAGTTAGAAAGGAATACATAATCCTACTTCTGTAAAAAAAAAAAAAAAAAAATCCATTCAAAATATGCAAAGCAGTATTTGCATGTGTAAATATATGAACATATTGTGTAAACAAAAAACATGTTTTTTTACAATAGACCTGTATTAGTTTTTTTCTTAAATTCCAAAGTATTTTAAAAGCATTGTTAATTTTACTCAGTGCCAAAATTATCTTCCTACTATACATTCATGCAGAACTTTTCTATGCAAGCTTTGATTTTAGAATTTAAACATTAAAGGGGTAGTCTTTAATGAAGAGACCAAAAGCTCCCACTAACTACCTGAGAATTAAATTAATTTCATTCTATGAATGAAATCTTGTGTTAACAATTTTTAATTAAATAACCAATAATTAACATATTTCTGGTATTTAAATTTTTTTAATAAAAGCATACAGAAAGCATAAAGTGAAAACTCCTGACATTCCTTTTCCCCAATTTTATTTCTCCTTCCCTAAAGGTAACCACTACTATCTGTCCTTTCATTTTGTATTTTATATACACACATGTAGACACAAACACACACACAGTGCCCAAATAAATATATGGTTTAACAATTTTTCACATATAAATAAATGGGGTAAGGCAGTACATACACACTGTTCTAAAATTTGCTTTTTTCCCCCACTGACAAACATACTTTGAAATTCTTCCAGGTCTGTACAGGCACATTTAACTGATTGGGGTTTTTTTTGTTGTTTTGTTTGAGACAGGGTCTCATTCTGTCACCCAGGCTGGAGTGCAGTGGCGCGATCTCAGCTCACTGCAACCTCCACCTCTCAGGTTCAAGTGATCCTCCAGCCTCAACCTCCTGAGTAGCTGAGATTACAGGCGCACACCACCACGCCCAGTTAATTTTTGTATTTTTAGTAGAGACAGGGTTTCACCAGGTTGGCCAGGCTGGTCTCAAACTCCTGGCCTCAAGTGATCCACCCACCTCGGCCACGCACAGTGCTAGGATTATAGGCATAAGCCACCACGCCCAGCCTGTTTTTTTTCTTGTTTTTTTTGAGACAGAGTCTTCCTCTGTTGCCCAGGCTGGAGTTTAGTGGTGCTACCTTGGCTCACTGCAACCTCTGCCTCCCAGGTTCAAGTGATTCTCCTGCCTCAGCATCCCAAGTAGCTTGGATTATAGGCATAAGCCACCATGTCTGGCTGATTTTTTTGTATTTTTAGTAGAGACGGGGTTTCTGTATATTGCCCAGGCTGGTCTCAAACTCCTGAGCTCAGGAAATCTGCCCACCTTGGCCTCCCAGAGTGCTGGGATTACAGGCATGAGCCACCTCACCTAGCCTAACTCATCGTTTTTAACAGCTTTATTACAGTCTATGGTATTTTTGTGCCATCATTTACATAATCAGTGTTTTGTTGACGGTTATTTAGATTGTTACATCTGAAAATATCTTCCAGAATATGTCTAAAATTAGAAACACAGAGTCAAAAGGAATGTATTTTAAAATGTCAACAGATACTGTTAACATTGCCCTTCAAACAGGCTGCACCAATTTATATTCCATCCTCAGTGCCCATTTCTTCAAAGTCTTACCAACCTACGTATCTTCATCCAATCTGATGGGTGAAACACCTCTCTCTCTCTCATTTTGGCATTTTCCTGATTACTTGTGAAGTTAAACAGCCTTTCACATACTTATTGCTGTGTTTAGTTCTTCTACAAATAAAATACATATTTTTCGCTAATTTTTCTATTAAGATTTGGTCTTTTTCTATTAATTGGTTCATAAGAATGTAACTGATTTTTGAAGTTTTTTTGTTTGATTTCCTTGGGTTTGACAGATCTATGGTCAAGTCATAGAAACTTATAAAAATTTTTCATTTCCTATTTCTCATCTTTTACCTCTAATCTTTTTTTTTTTTTTTTTTGGTTGCTGTGTTGCCCAAGTTGGAGTGCAGTGACGCGATCTCAGCTCACTGCAACTTCTGCCTCCCTGGTTAAAACGATTCTCCTGCCACAGCCTCCCGAGTAACTGGGATTACAGGCACCCACCACCACTCCCAGCTAATTTTTATATTTTTAGTAGAGACGTTTTACCATGTTGGCCAGGCTGGTCTTAAACAAGTGATCCACCCACGTCAGCCTCCCAAAGTGCTGGGATTACAGGCATAAGCCACCGTGCCCGGCCTTTTCACCTCTAATTTCTAATTGCTATTAGCTGCATCACCAGTACTAGGTTTGAGGCATCTGTATAACATTGCTGAAGCTTCTTACTCTTTTTTTTTTTTTTTTTTTTGAGACGGAGTCTCGGTCTGTCGCCCGGGCTGGAGTGCAGTGGCTGGATCTCAGCTCACTGCAAGCTCCCTCAGCCTCCCGTGTGGCTGGGACTACAGGCGCCCGCCACCTCACCCGGCTAGTTTTTTTGTATTTTTTAGTAGAGACGGGGTTTCACCATCTTAGCCAGGATAGTCTCGATCTCCTGATCTCGTGATCCGCCCAAAGTGCTGGGATTACAGGCTTGAGCCACCACGCCCGGCCTGCTTCTTACTCTTTAGACTAAAAACTTGACACAATTACTAACAAGAACGTTAATATTTTAATTTAAATTTTGTTTTGCTTGTCAACAAAAGGGAAGCATTATAGTGCCTACTTAATGCAGACTACTGGCCTAGGTTTTTTGGGTTTCTTCCAGGTAGGTTTCTTTAGGACAGAGGCTCCCTATTGCCCAGGCTGGTCTCAAACCCCTGACCTCAAATGATCCTCCCAGTTCAGCCTCCCGAGTTGCTGGAATCACAGGCATGAACCACTGTGCGTGGCTATAGCTTAGGTGTGATCACACACTCTACTGCTTAGTAGTTATAGTACTTAGACAAGTTACTTAAACTAAGTCTCACTTTCTTCATTCATAAAGTAAGAATTTAATATCTTCATAGTCTCCTGTGAGGACTAAGAGAGCATTCTTATAAAGCACTTAGCACAACACTCTCCACTAAGAGCTCAATAAACATTACCAATTTTACTACTATAGCTACCAAGAGACAGCTGTATAAGAGTTGCATAGATTGGCATTACTAAAAAGAAACAAAATTTTGCTTGGCATGGAAAATGATTTGTGCTATCTTTCATTCATATATGCTCTCTACATGGAAAATAATCAAAGTGGAATGGTTTTCAAGAAACCTAAAAATTCCAGTCTCTACAGGGCAAAGTGCCATACCAAATTTGCTTCTAAACCAGCCTACTTAACACACAGATGCTTAATCACAATTACACGTATACTATACTTACGATTTTTGTGGCCTAGCGTCATAATTCTATCCATATCATCAGCATTATTTACCACATAAGCTGATAAATCTTTGATATAAACTCCCACATCAGGTCTTTCTTTAACCTAAAAAAAAAATTAAGACTTCATACTGTATCAATAACTCCCCCACAGTTATTTATTGAGGATCTCCTATGTGTTGGACACTCTACTAGACGGGGGATATAGCGATGAGTAAGACAGACACTGTTCCTACATGCATGGAGATGTCAGTCTATAGAAAAAACATACAAATGAAAAAGTACACACAAAAATTATTTTATTTCAATTGTGATGACATGAAGAAAAATAAAGAAAAAGTACAGAATACTAAGCTAGTTAGGGAGATAGGATAAAATTCCCCAAGATGATGTTTAAGCTAAAATTTCTTTAAATAAAAAGGAGGTAGACAGTCAATTGAGGTAGGAGAAGAAGAAAACGTGCAAGAACCCTGAAATAAGAAAAAACTGGGCAGTGAACAACTAACCGAAAAAGACAATGTGGTTGGAGAGAGCAGGAAACAGGGAAAAACAGGTGAGACATCTGGTTATATAGGAAGGCAGAGACAAGTTTAGAATAGTTTTTGGTCTTTAATGGTAAGAATAATTTGGAGAATTTCAAGCAACTGAGGGAAATAATCAGATCTACGGTATCAATGTTAAAATAGGATCTTTCTGTGAATTACCTTATGAGAATTTTTAACCAAAATTGAAAAAGATATTTAGGATGGATTTACCTAAAATACAAGTGGTGTTGCATAAAAAAAATTCACTTTGAAGGTTCAGAGTCACCTCGACAAACCAACAGAATGAAAAGTGAAACTGAGGCAGAAGTCTGTGGCTGCCAGTGGGAAAAACCAGTCCACAGGTAGGAAAACCTCATAGACATCAAAGACAAACGAAAATGTGATAAATAATTCCAGGAGAAAAAGTTATCAGCGCAGACACTCAACATTCCAGTTGTTGATTTTCAATGTTGTGTGTGTGTGTGTGTGCGCACACCTTTTATAACAATTGATAAGATACATTTACAAATTAGGAAAAATCCTTTATCTGTCATGGGATATAAATTAAGTCCTAATTTTATTAGTAGTAAAAAAAAAAAAGTGTGATGATCTCCATAAACCAGTGGATTTCAGACCTTGCTCTGAAAAGCCCTAGAGGGTCCACGGTGGTACTGAGGGGGCCACTGTAGGAATTCAGGGGTCTTCAGGCCCAGAGAAGTTCTAAAGAGAAGGGCACTTTCATGAATTTTACACATTGAGCTTCCACATAAGGTCTGGTTTGATGAAAGTGTTTAAATGCTTTACACCTTTTAAAAGGTTTGAAAACTACTGGTCTATATCAATGCTTCTCAAAAAAACTGTGATAAGGGATGTATATATTTGTAATACGATAATTTTGTAAAATACAAAAATCATGCACTTGGATGCCATGGCAATGTCAAATTGCTATGAAAGTTTTTAAGCAACTACTCTCAGTTTTTGTATTCATTCTCATTGCAGACTGAAAACAGACATTCTTCAAAGTGACATCTGTCTGCAGACTAGTGGTCTTTTCCAATCACTATATGATACTAATTCAAAATTCGATTAATAAGTGTATTCAACTAATAACTGATTAAATATGAAAGATGAAGAAAGAAAATATAATTCCAAATCTGTGAAAGTAAAAAAACTGGATGGAAATGCTACCAAAGAATTTTTATCATAAAAAACATAGAAATTCAATATCTACGACAAACACAGTTTATAACAATGGATCTCAATGGAAGCAGTTACCCTCTTGTCCTAGAATGTTTTAGAAATTTGCATAAGAGTTTCTGGTTCACTTGAGGACACTGTAGTATTGACAGGCAGGGACCAGGGATACTACATATCCTGAAATAAGTGGGACAGTCTCACCCAACGAAGAACTGTCCCACACAATTCTGAATGTCCTACCAGATATTCACATGGTAAAAAAAAAACTACTTATAATTATTTGAGTCTAGACCCAGATAATTATATCTGAGTCTGTCATATGTAACTTTATTTCACATATAAAGACAAAGTGCTTTTCCATATAGCAATAATATGAGAACACAGAAAAACTGAGGAAAGAATTGTACTTTATTTTGCTCCAAACTCTACCAAGAGCTAGTCACTATTTTAAAAGACCATGTCATTGACAATAACACCAATCAAGGGGTTTAGATCAATAATACAACATACCTGTTGACACTGCATTTGCAGCTGTTACAATTTTGATTCTATATGCCTCTATTTTATTATGTCATCAAGTGTGGTCACATCTAAGCATTTACATACCTAAATACTAGCATTTATTTTTAATTACTTGTAGTCTCCTTTATATTATGGTAGGGTAGTATATGAATTTTTTTTAAAGTATGTGTATACGTAGATTTTATTAATGTCACTTATGAATTTTATTTCAGGACAGTCAAAAGAGCATTACAAAATGTACGTTATTTAGAAAGAAGCCCTGGGTCTAACAGAGTTGAGAATCATTGACAAGAATCTTCCTGAGAATAAATCTGATCTATAATTACTGGTACAAAAATGGAAATGTTCTTTCCAAATGATTTTTTCCTAGAATTTGCATAAGACAACAAATTTTTTAGGACTTGAAAGCACAGAATTAATCACAACTAAAGTTGAAAACTAGCAACAAAGAATTTGTTTCTATATTTGCTATATAAATGGTATCAGAGAATAAGGCTTCACGAAGGTCCAACAAGCACAAACAATCCTTAACACTGTAATACATTGCTCCAAAAACTAAGTTTATGCAGTCAACTCAAAAAGAAAAAAAAAGCTAATGTTTATTATTTTATGTCAGGCACTGATTTAAACACTTTGATCTGTTAGTGTTGGTAATAATCCTATGAAGTAGATACCATTACTATTTCCATTTTTATGGCCAAACCAAGGCTCACAGATATTAAGTAACTTGCTTAAGATCGGAGCCAGAATTCAAGCTAAAACGGTAGACTGCTAGAACCACCTTCTTAATCCTAGGTGATACTGCCATTCACTTGCTACGTGACCTTGAGCAAGTCAAGAAACTCCTCTAAATTTCAGTTTCCACATCACTGCAATCGAACTGCTGGGAAGATTAAATGAAACTAATTATTTACTACTACCAACAACCATCAATTACTGCACTGAATGCCTATATCACATTACAAGAGCTCAGCAACGCTGGCTGCTGTTCTACACATGCTCTATACTATCCTACAATGGCAGCTACTGCTGTTCTACATGTTACTGTACATACGTTATTCTCCTCTATTTTACTGGTGATGCAATCCAACTAAAATTCCAGTATTAACCTTTTCCTTGCTGTATGTCTCACATCTTAAAGTACTAAAGTATGCAGCAATATCAAATTTACCAATCATTTACCACCTGACTCAGCAATCCTGCTTCAGTAATTTATCCCCAGATACGTCTGCAGATGTATGACATTATATATGTACTGGGTTATTTAAAATATAAAAAGCAACTTCTGTTTAAAAAAAGAAGGGGGACCTTAATTTAGTAAACATTCTATTGCTTTGGAAAAAGTACTCCACCAATTTCAATTATCCTTACCTCTAACCTTTGTGTCTGATCCTTGCCCAAAAGGTCACGAACTTCTTCATTATATATTTCCAAATAAGACACTCGAACCAAAAATCTGTAAATAAAACATCATTTTTAAAAAGTCGAGGAGAGTGGAATATTTATTTAAGCCGTTTTAAAACATGTTTATAAAATTTATACCTATGTGCCTTTTCTGTGTTTGTACTTCTCAATACTAGAAAATAAAAGAATTCCCTTTTACCTTGTATCACCCTCTGCTTTTGCAATATGACCAAATATGTGAGCAAATGAATTGGGAATTATTCCTCGAAGTTC
This sequence comes from Colobus angolensis palliatus, assembly GCF_000951035.1. NCBI lineage: Eukaryota > Metazoa > Chordata > Mammalia > Primates > Cercopithecidae > Colobus > Colobus angolensis. The sequence goes on from NW_012116422.1 coordinate 1,583,309, forward strand.
AGGAACAGCTCGAACACCTTCCATGGTAAAAGTTTTGCCTGTTCCAGTTTGTCCATATGCAAAAATAGTCCCTGAAAATGATGAAGAGAATCAGTTACTTCTTAAAGTCTAATGCTACAGAACTATATCCCTTAAAATGAATTCCTTTGACACTGTGACGTAATTTCTTCCCTGGATTCAAAATTTATTCTCGCACAAGTTTCACCTTTATTATCAACAATTACACTGTGTACTCTGTACCCCATGCACAAAGCACTGTTACAGCACCAAAGTCAATGAGAAATATTCCTAATAATTAATAAAAAGCATCCCAAGCCCTAAATGCAAAAATCTTCCAATATATCTAATTATGAGACATTTCTTATCATGTATATATAACGTACTTATTGTGGACATTAAACTGGGGAAGGTAGTATAAGCACAGCAAAAGAATACAGGCTCTAGAGCGGAAAGACCTGTCTCCAATCACATCTGCCACTTTTTAGCCACTGACCTCGGACAAGTTATCTACCCAAAGACTGTCTCCTCAACGGTAAAATGGGGATAAGAAAACTCGCCACTGATAGTAAGAACCAAATGAGACAATTTCCTTCAAGTAACCAACACAATATCTCATAGAAAGTATCAGTAAAATGATAGCTTTTTTTCTTAGTCCTAAAATAAATGTGTTTTTAAACAATTGTTTTAAAGTAACAACTGTAAGAAACAGAGTTAACAAAAAGATGACAATACAATTTATAATTACAGATAAAATCTTAACTTTCTAAATACCTAAATTCATTCATTCAACAAATATGTACCACACCTGAGTCTGGCACTGTGCTAGGCGCTAGAGACGGAGTGACCAACACAAACGCAATCCTTAATCTTATGATGTGTATAATCTTGGGTTTATCATGATAATGAGTATTCAGAATGAGAAACACGGAGTTCAAGATGGGAGTCAGGGACATCAACTGGGCAGAGGAATTGTAGTGGGAAAAAAGGAGAGGGGGTCAGGGAGGACTTTCCAGAAGAGGTAAGGTTTAGATCTGAAATACAAGAAAGAATCAGATAGGAATAGTGTGGACAGTAAAAGGCAAGAAAAAGAATGGAAATTTTGAGGACTGAAATGAGACCAGAATGGAAGAAACAGAGATGGAAAGGGAAGGTGGATGCAGGCAGAGCTAGAGAAACTGACAATGCCATCATCACACAGTGTAATAAGGACCATATTAAACTTTTTAGACCTTATCCTAAAAGCAACATGAAGCCATAGAATGATTTTTCAATCAGAGGAGTGACATCATGATCACTATGGCTATATTGTGGATGAAGAATTGGAGAAAAGCAAGGGTAGATATGGAAAACAGAGGGCTGGAGTAGTTGGCCAGGACACAGTATAGTAAGAGAAGATAGCCCTGGATGTGATGGCATATATGAAAATGGTTCCTCAACTATTACTACTCTATTCAGTTAACCTCAACTTTTCTCAGACTTCTTTTTGTGAAAATAACCATAACACTTTTCAGACTTTTCTGTGAAAATAAATGAATCATACCAGAAGCCATTTTTTACACACGGGAATAAAAAAGTCTCAATTTTTTCAAACTGACTAAATATTTCAAACTCTGCTATTAGGAATATAACACTACACTCAAAGAATGTATCAAAAAATATCATGAACTCATAGACTGCATTTCAGAATAGACACATTAAATTATTAAATAAAAAATAAGCTTTATAAGGACAACATAAGCTATCACTTACTGATAATTTGCTATGTGCTAGGTCATGTACGCTACTTTTTTTTTTTTTTTTTTAAGAGATGAGGTCTTGCCCTGTCACTCAGACTAGAGTGCAGTGGCACGATCATAGCTCACTGCAACCTCAAACTCCTGGGCTCAAGAGAATCCTCCTGCCTCAGCCTCCTGAGTAGCTGGGATTACAGCTGTACCTCTCAGTTATGTTTGCATTCTTATTTAACTTTCATCCCAATTCTAAGAGATAGGCATTATTTATTATTATTAACATTATTTTAAAATAATAAACAATGGCCAGGCGGGGTGGCTCATGCCTATAATCCCAAAACTTTGGGAGGCCAAGGAGGGCGGATCACTTGAGGTCAGGAGTTTGAGACCAGCCTGGCCAACACGGTGAATCCCCACCTCTACTAAAAATACAAAAATTAGCCAGGTGTGGTGGCGCACACCTGCAGTCCCAGCTACTTGGGAAGGTGAAACACAAGAACTGCTTGAACCTGGGAGGCGAAGGCTGCAGTGAGCCAAGATTGCACCATTGCACTCCAGCCAGCACCACTGCACTCTAGCCAGGGCGACAGAGTGAGACTCTGTCTCAAAAAATACAATAAATAAATAAATAAAAACAATAAAGTATATTCTGGGCTGGGTGCCGTGGCTCATGCTACAGTCCCAGCACTTTGAGAGGCTGAGGTGGGAGAATCACCTGAGCCCAGGGGTTCAAGACCAGCCTAGGCAACCCAGTGAGACCCCATCTCTACAAAAAATTTTAAAAATTAGCCAGGCGTGCATAAAAACGAACGAAATAATGGCACTGGCAGCAACCCAGATGGGACTAGAAACTATTATTCTAAGTGAAGTAACTCAGGAATGGAAAACCAAACATCATATATTCTCACTTACAAGTGGGAGCTAAGCTAGGAGGATGCAAAGGCGTAAGAATGATACAATGGACTTTAGGAACTCAGGGGAAAGAGTGGGAGGGGGATGAGAGATAAAAGACTACACACTGGGTACAGTGTACACTGCTTGGGTGATGGGTGCACCAAAATCTCAGAAATAACCACTAAAGAGCTTATTCATGTAACTAAACATCCCCTGTTCCCCAAAAACTTAATTGAAATTAAAACTAAATTAAAAAAAAAAATTAGCCAGGCACGGTGGGATGCGCCTGTAGTCTCAGCTGCTGGGAAGGCTGAAGCGAGAGAATCACTTGAGCCCAGGAGGTTGAGGCTGCAATGAGTCATGACAGTGCCACTGCACTCCAGCCCGGTTGACAGGGTGAGACCTTGTCTTAAAAAACACAAAAACAAACAAAAAACAACAACAAAAAGAAAAACTATATTCTGGGTCATAAAACAAGTCTTAATAAATTTAAAAAGATTCAAGGCACATAAAGTTGCTCTCTAACTAAATTGAGATTAAGTTAGAAATCAATAACCGAAAATCTCTAGAGAATCTAAAAATATTTGGAAACTAACACATTTCTAAATAATCCAGGATCAAAGAAGAAATCAGGAGGTAAAATAGTATTTTGAACTACATGAAAATGAAAACACAGTATGTCAAAATCTGCGGGATGACACTAAAACAGCACTCAGTGGCAATCTATAGCATTAAACTCCCATATTAGGAAAAAAGGTCTCAAAACAATGGCCTCAGCTTCCACTTTAAGTAGAAAGAAAAGAGGAAAGTAAGCCCAAAGTAAGAGAAAAAAAAAATAAAGATCAGAGCAGAAATAGATGAAATAGGAAACATAAAAACAAAAAGAAAAATTAATAAAACCAAAAGCTGGTTCTCTCAGAAGACTGGTAAGATTGATAAACCTCTAGTCAGACTAATCAGGAAAGAAAAGACGTAAGTTACCAATATCAAGAATGAGAAAAGTTATACCAGTACGTTCAACATACTAAAAGAATAGTAAGGGAATAGTATAAACAACTTTTTGCCAATGAATTTGACAACTTAGACGAAACAGACTAATTCTGTGAAAGACAAGCTACCAAACCTCACTTAAGAAAAAATTGACCAGGCACAGTGGCTCACGCCTGTAATCCCAGCACTCTGGGAGGCCACGGCAGGCGGATCACCTGAGATCAGTAGTTTGAGACCAGCCTGACCAACATGGTGAAACCTGTCCCTACTAAAAATACAAAAATTAGCCAGGCATGGTGGCGTGTGCCTGTAATCCCAGCTACCCAGGTGGCTGAGGCAGGAGAATCTCTGGAACCCGGGGAAGCAGAGGCTGCAGTGAGGCGAGACTGTGCCACTGCACTCCAGCCTGGGCAACAGAGCAAGACTCCGTCTCAAAAAAAAAAGAAAAAATAGATAACCTGGCCGGGCATGGTAGCTCATGCCTGTAATCCCAATGCCTTGCAAGGCTGAGATGGGAGGACTGGTTGAGTCCAGGAGTTCAAGACCAGCTTAGGAAACATAGTTTCTTATCTCTACCAAAAAAAAACAAAAATTAAAATTAGCTGGGCATGGTGTGGTGGCACACACATATAGTCCCACCTACTCAGGGAGCTGAAGTGGGAGGACTGCTTGAGCCCGGGAGGTAGAGGCTACAGGGAGCCATGATCACACCACTGCACTCCAGCCTGGGCGATAAAGACCCTGTTTCAAGAAAAAAAATAATAATAATAGAAAAAATTAGCCAGGCATGGTAGCACACACCTGTAGTCTCAGTTATTGGGGAGGCTGAGGTGGGAGGATTGCTTAAGCCCAGGAAGTCGAGGTTGCAGTGAGCTGTGATTGTGCCACTGTACTCCAGCCTGGGTAACAGAGTGAGACCCTGACTAAAAAAGGAAAAGAAAAAATACATAATCTGAATAGTCTTATGTCTATTAAAAAAATTGAATCAATAGTCGAAAACCTTCCCACAAAGAAAACTTCAAGCCCAGATGGCTTCACTGATGAATTCTACCAAACATTTAAGAAATAATACCACTTCTAAACAAATTCTTCTAGAAAACTGAAAAGGGGATACTTTCTAACTCATTCTATGAAACTAGCATTATCACAATACCCAAACCAGAAAAAGGCATTAGAAGAAAACTACATACTTGCATCCCTTATGAACATGGATGCCAAAATTTTTTTAATTTAACAAATAAATCTAACAATATATGAACAGAACAATGCATCATGACCAAGTAGCAAAGCTAGTTTCACATTCAAAAATCAATCAATCTCATTTACCATATTAACAAACCTTTAAAAAAAAGATTATTTCAACAGGTGCAGAAAAAAATGATATTTGACAAAATATACAATATACAATCCAAAAACTCTCAGCAAACTAAGAACAGAAGGGAACTTCCTCAAACTTACAAAGGGTATCTGTTAAAATCTACAGACATCATCATACTGGTGAAAGAATGAATGCACTTTCCCTAAGATCAGGAACAAGACCAAAGTGTCCACCCTCACCATTTCTAATCAACATTTACTGGAGGTTCTAGTCTCCAGGTGCTATCAGGAAACAAAAATAAATTTAAGGAGACTGGAAAGGACAAAGTAAAAACTGTCTTTACTTGCAAACGACATTTTTTTTTTTTGAGACAGAGTCTTGCTCTGTTGCCCAGGCTGGAATGCAGTGGTGCGATCTCGGCTCACTGCAAGCTCCGCCTCCTGGGTTCATGCCATTCTCCTGCCTCAGCCTCCCAAGTAGCATGCCCGGCTAATTTTTGTATTTTTAGTAGAGATGGGGGTTTCACTATATTGGCCAGGCTGGTCTCGAACTCCTGACCTTGTGATCCACCCGCCTCGGCCTCCCAAAGTGCTGAGATTACAGGCGTGAGCCACTGCACACGGCCAGCAATTCATTACTTTTTATGTCTGAATAATATTGTATAGATATATCATATTTTGTTTATCCATTTATTAGTTGAACATTTGTTGTTTCTACTTTTTAGCTATTACAGATAATGTTACTTTGAACATTCTTTTACAGATTTTTGTGTGAAAATATGTTTAGTTTCTCTTGGGTATATACCTAAAGAGTGGAATTACTGGGTCACATGGTAACTCTTTAACGTTTTGAGGAGCTGCCAAACTTTTCTACAGTAGCTACACCATTTTCTCTTCCCATCAGCAACGTGTGAGGTTTCTGATCTCTTCACATCTTTGCCAGCACTTATTATTGTCTTTTTGATGACTGCCTTCTTAGTACCCACAGTTGATTTTTGTATATTGACCTGGTATCTTGCAACTTTGCTAAACTTGCTTATTAATTCTAGTAGTTTTTTTATGTTTTGGATTTTTTGTAAATTTTGTAGGATTTTCTCCACGTAAGAATATGTTGGCCAGGCACAGCGGCTCACACCTGTAATCCCAGCACATTGGAGGCCAAGTCAGGCAGATCACGAGGTCAGGAGTTCAAAACCAGCCTGACCAACATGGTGAAACCCTGTCTCTACTAAAAATTAAAAAAATTAGCCAGGCATGGTGGCACGCGCCTGTAATCCCAGCTACTTGGGAGGCTGAGGTTGCAGTGAGCCAAGATCGCACCACTGCAATCCAGCTTGGGTGACAGAGCAAGACTCCATCTCAAAAAAAAAAAAAAAGGCCAGGCGTGGTGGCTCACGCCTATAATCCCAGCACTTTGGGAGGCCAAGGTGGGCAGATCACAAGGTCAGGAGATTGAGACCATTCTAGCTAACACTGTGAAACCCCATCTCTACTAAAAACACAAAAAATTAGCCGGGCGTGTTGGCAGGCACCTGTAGTCCCAGCTACCTGGGAGGCTGAGGCAGGAGAATGGCGTGAGCCCAGGAGGTGGAGATTGCGCCACTGACAGAGTGAGACTTTGTCTCAAAAAAAAAAAAAAAAAAAAAAAACGGAAGGAATTGCTGATATATGTTTATATGTTACAATACGGATGAAGCTTGAAAACACTGTAAGTGAAATAAGTTATTGACAAAAGGCCACAGAGCATATAACTCCATTTACAGAAAATGTCTAGAACAGGCAAACTCATAGAATAGATATAGACAGTAAATTAGTAGTTGCTGGGTTGGGGGAAGGGAGGTGGTAATGGATTGGGAGTGACTGCTAATGGATGCAGGGCTTCTTTTTGGAGTGATAGAAATGTTCTGGAAACAGACAGTGGTGACAGCTGCACAACATTGTAAATGAACTAAAAACCTATGAACTGTAAAATGTAAAATGGTTAAAATCATAAATTTGATATTTGAATTTTATCGCAAAAGCTATCTAAAGAAATCAATTTCATCTCTATATATTAGTAACGTACAATCCAAAATTGAAATTATGAAAGCAATCCTATTCACAATAACATCAAAAAAATACTTAGGAATAAATTAATCAAAACAAGTATAAGACTTGTACACTAAAAGCTACAAAATACAGATGAGAGAAATTAAGACATAAATAAATGGAGAGAAGCTGGACATGGTAGCTGACATGTGAAATCACAGTGCTTTGAAAGGCCTCAGTAGGAGATTGCTTGAGCCTAGGAGTTCGAGACCTGACTGAGCAACACAGCAAGACCCAGTTTTTACAAAAACAAAAAAATTAGCCAAGTGTGATGGTGCACAGCTGTAGTTCTCGTTACTCAGGAGGCAGAAGGGAGAGGATAGCTTCAGCCCAGGAGTTCAAGGCTGCAGTAAGCTATGACCACACCACTGCACTCCAGCCTGGGCAACAGAGCAAGACCCTGTCCATAATTAATTAATGTTTCAACGTTTTAAATGGAGAGAAGTATCATGTTCATGGGCTGATATTTTATCGCAAAAGCTATCTAAAGAAATCAATTTCATCTCTATATATTAATAACGTACAATCCAAAATTGAAATTATGAAAGCAATCCTATTCACAATAACATCAAAAAAATACTTAGGAATAAATTAATCAAAACAAGTACAAGACTTGTACACTAAAAGCTACAAAATACAGATGAGAGAAATTAAGACATAAATAAATGGAGAGAAGTTGTCAGAATAACAATTAACACAATCCCTATGAAAATCCTAGTAGGATAAACTTCAACAACATTATTTGATGTGGAAAAAAACAGATAAACAAGGTGACATATTATATGACATTTCAAGAAAAGGCAAAATTATAGTGACAGAAAGCAGATCAATGGTTGCTTGGGGATGGGTCTGCAAATGGACATAAAGGAACTTTTGGGGATGACAATGGTGTTCTAAAGCTGGATTGTGATGATGGTTTCATAACTATACATTTACTACACTCATCAAACTGCACAGTTGCAATAGGTGAATTTATGGCACGTTAATTATGTCTCAATAAGGGTGTTTTTTAAAAAGTAAATATTCACTTACCATTATAGCCTTCAAGTACAGAATCAATAATAGGTCTTGCAGTTAAGTTATAAACATCAAGTTGTTTACTCTCTGGTCCAAAAACAGTATCAAAAGTAAATGTCTTTGGAGGTTCATTGGAAGAATCAGTCTTATGTACAGTGATAGTTCCCCTCATCTCATCCACGCTGACAGCCTGTTTGTAGCACATTGATTTCTCTCTCTCATTGAGGGGCCGGCACCTAACAACAACCTTCACATTATCGCAGCTTTCTGGCTTCTCTGATTTATTGATCTGTTGGAGATAATATTTACAAATAATGAAAAGAACATTTATTTTTACCTCAACAGATTAAATGTATAAATTTTAAAAGGCTACTTTGCCACCTCAGTGCCTCACACACATTAAACACTTTGTATTTGTTAAATGCAATTAAAGATCTTACATATAGGTGAAAAGTTTATTAAAAGATATAAAAAGGAAAATAGTTTCTTTTAAAACATAAAAGCAAGAGAAAATCTAGTTTACATTTGTGGCAAAGGCTGTACAAGCAGAAACTGAACCAGTATATTCTAGATTGTCTTTCTGCCCAAAAGTCTCTGACCCAGCATTTCCTGCCTGTAGAAAAACACGTGACTATGGTTAACAACTTTAACTCAAGAATATAGTAGGACCTCTGTTTCCCCCTGAGACTTTAGTTTTATTCCCTATCATGCATCTGTAAAATGGTTTTTATTATGTAATATATCCATACATGCCTTCTCTACAGAAGACAACAATAAGATAAAGACAGAAATGAAAGAAAAATGCCTTATATTACCTAACCTTATGAGCATTTGTGCATGTAAAGTTTCCATTTCTGAATGTTTTTTTTCTTATTTTTGAGACAGAGTCTCACTCTGTCACCCAGGCTGGAGTGCAGTGGCATGATCTCGGCTCACTGCAACCTCTGCCTCTCAGGCTCAAGCGATTCTGCTGCCTCAGCCTCCCCAGCAGCTGGGATTACAGGCATCCATCACCATGCCCAGCTAATTTTTGTATTTTTAGTAGAGATGAGGTTTCATTCTGTTGGCCAGGCTGGTCTCGAACTCCTGACCTCAAGTGATCCACCCACCTCGGCCTCCCAAAGTGCTGAGATTACAGGCGTGAGCCACCGCACTCAGCTATTTCTGAAATTTTATGATTAAGAAAATATAATGAAACACAATTCTATTATTGAAGTGAAAAGGACAGTTTAGTTGAACAGATACTTGTTAAAGTCCTACTGTTTCAGATTCTCTTCTAAGCATTAAAGAGAAACAAATATAAGCCATTGTCATTGACTTTGACATTGTCACTGACAAGTAACACATTATATCAGTACAATACACTTCTATCTATCTCTACCTTCATCACACTAGTCTAAATTACCATCATCTTGGCCGCGGATTACTGCCTCCTAACTATATTCCTGAATCTAATTAGATTGCCCTACTGCCTATTCTCCAAATAGCAGTTAGTGTCAACACAAATCTAATCATGTCACTCTCCTACTTAAAAATTCTTCAGTGGTTTCCCATAGATCTCAGGACAAAAACCAGAATCCTTAAGGTGGTCTGTAAGGTCTGGCTTCCACCCATGTCTGCTTCTCTGGGCTTATTTCACAAGATATTCTGCCTGGCTCATCCATGCCACAGCCACACTGAGCTTCTTGGCCTTTTCTTGTCACCAGGCTCCTCACCACTGGCCTTTCCATGTGCTGTTTCTTCTACCTAGAACCATCTTCAGTGGCCTCTTTATTTAGCTAACATCTACTTATCCTTCAGAAGTCAACAGTCACTTCACCTGGGAAAACTTCCTGACTAGGTCAAATACTCTTATAGGCTCAGAGAGCACCCTGCTCTCCCCTTCCTGGACACAAATTTTACTTTTGCTTATTCCTTATTTGATTAATGTCTTTCTGTCTACACCGGAAGTTGCAAACATGTAGTCAAGAGGCTGAATTCAGCCCACAGATTTCTTTTGTTTGGTTCATAGTATTTAAAGAGCTTCTGAATTAGTTGCTAAAATTAAGAAATTTCACAAAAAAAATTTCTAAAGTCTCTTCTTGGGAGGAAAAAAAAATGACCTGTTATCATCTGCAGACCATCATTCTTACATGGCAATACTTTCCAGTTCACCAGAATCTACTTCTCTCTATTGTAGGACATCCACCCACTTCATTCATTAAGGTTTTGTGTCTTATTTCTGTAAATATGTATGATTTTCACCTCTGCCCAAGAAGGCAAGCCTCTCTCTTTCCAAGTTCAAGAACCTGAACCTGACTGGTTTTGCTCAATGTTGTATTTTCAGGGCCTAGCACGTGGTTGGTGCCCAATATTTATTGAATTAAAAACTTGAAAGCAGTGAACAGGTACAAATATAGAGCGTTTAACCTTAAATGTCAAGCACCGTCCTTCCAGTCTCCTGTGCATTATTTCACGCGGATAACAACCCCATGAGGTAAAGTTTACTGGGGAACTAAGGACCCAGACAGATTAAATAATTATGCCAGGCTTCACAACCACTAAATAAGCGGCCATGGCTCAATTTTCCTCCATGACCCCTAACAAGGGGTCTTACAAGGCCCCATTATTAAGTTCACGATAACAATCTGTGAAATCCTGGAAGATAAACATAACACCGCCACACACACAAAGACACCTACAGGTTTCATTCTGCATCATAAGCTAAAGCGCCACAAGAGAAATGACAGCTCCAGGCTAGGAGAGTCGGAGTCTGGGGCTCGGAATAGGGGCAGGCAGCCTTCGCTCTGCTGCCTCCCTGAGCTTGCTCCGAGGCGCAAAGGCCTAACGAGGTGTGGAGCATCCAGAGACCCTCCGTGGCCACCCCCAAGCGCCCCGCTCAGCAGGCAGGGCTGCGAGCCAGAGAGCATCCTCCAGCACAGCGCCTTTTTGATAAGCGGCGCAGGCCCCACGGGATGCAGCAGTGACCAGGGCGGCAGGGCCTGCTCCCAGGTCCCTCTCGAGGCCGGCCAGACGTCCGCGGCCCCGGGGCTGACTAGCCAGGCTCTCCAACCACCTCCGCCGCACTGCCGAGGCTGCCCCGCCCCACCCAGGCCGCCAGCCTGCTCCGCGCCTCCATGGCAACGGCCGCGCCCCCGGGCCAGGACGCGAGGATGAGAAGAAACCCCAGAGGCGAAGCGATTCTCCTCACCGGCATCTTGGCTCCCTCCCGTGTCCGGCGGACGTCCCCGCCCGGGGTGCAGCGCAACGACACCGGGTGCGCAGAAAGGCTGTCCAGAGACTATCGAAGCACCTCGTTAGCGCTCTCGAGACTGCGGCTTCCCGGGCGAGAGCGCCCCGTGCGCAGCCGCATTCCGAGCTCGCCCCGCCCCAAGCCCCGTCTCAGACTCTCACGGCCCTTGAATTACGCCTGCGCGGAGGCTTTCCGAGTCCATCTCCTAGGACTCCAGACAGAGGCCGCGCGTGCGCAATGCTGCCATTCTGCTGCGTTAGAAATGCGGCCCGCACTGACGCGGAGATAACCTGGCAGCCCCGGACTGGGAGTAGTAGCAGCTCTTAGGCCCGTCTGCTGGCCCTTGCAATACCCGGAATGTTAAAATCAGTAATAGCAATTGTACATTTTCTCTCATCCGAAGAGTTAAAGACCTCACCTACTTGACCTCGCTTGATTGCTAACTTCCTCATGACCTGTCTTACCATTAGAAAGTGAGCTCTTAAGGAGGTTGTTTAGTATTTTCACATGTATCTCCAGAGCCTACACAGAGCCTGGCACAGAGTGGGATTTTTATACGTGTTGGTCAAAGAACCAATGATCCGTCCATCCTCTTTCCAGTCCACTTGAATGTGTAATGGGCAATTCAAGTTAGTCATGTCCAGAATTGAAATCTTGATCTCCCATCAATTGCCCCACTACCCCACTCCACCCCCATTAAAAAATTAAAAAGGGCTCCCTCTCATCCTGTGGGAGCTTAATTCCGACAACTGCTCAGGTCGAAACTGCAAGCTCTTTCATGTGTATGAATATTCTATCTTTAAATATAGCCTGTTGTATCTGTCTTCGTAGTGGAACCATTTGGCCACTTCTCCCACCACCATCGTCTCTCACATGCATTACTACAATCGCTCAGAACTGGTTTCCTTGATTGTGTCCTTATCCCCTTTCAGTGTGCTGGACAAGAGCCAGAGTGCTGGTGCTAAAACATGAATCAGTTCTTCTCTTTTCTCTGGTCAAAACCCTCCATTGATTTCCCGTCTTACAAAGCTAAAGCCACAAGCCCTACAATAATCCCTCTTGCTTCTTCTGCACCAGCCCCACCTGGCCTTCTTGCATCATCCAACATTCCCGTTGTGCTTCCATCTTAGCATGCAAGGGCTGTGAGCTTGCAGTAGGAACTGATGAAAATAATGGTAAAGCATTTTACATAGTGCCAGTGTACTGTTCTACATGCTTTCTTTTTTTAATTCATTTAATCCACACAATAACCTTTTGAAATAGATAGTGTTTATTATTATTTTACAGATAAAGTAATTGCGGCACAGGACTATTAAATAACTTTTCCAAGGTCATACATACAAACAATGACAGAGTCCAGGTCCAAACCCAGGCAGCCTAGAAAGCTCTTTCCCTAAATAACCACCTGACCCACTCACTTCCTCCAGAAAGTCTTTGTTCACATAATCCCAGTGAACCCGAATATGATTTCCTTATTTAAAATTCCAACCTTCAGCCCCAACTCTTCTTTTTTTCCCTCCCTACTTTATATTTCTCCCTAGTAACTACCACCATTCAATATTTTATATATGTATGCACATACAAGCTTTACTGAGATATTTACACACCATACCATACAATTCACTGATTTAAATTGTACAAGTCAATAGTTCCTACTATATATGGAGTTGTGCAACCATAACCTAGAACATTTTTATCATTTCAAAAAGACACTCTACACTCATAAGCCACTCCTCCTTGCTCTCTGCAACCCTCCTCCCACCCCACTGCCAATATCCCAGACCTAGACAACCCATCAATCTACTTTCTATCTCTATGGATTTGCCTATTCTGGACATTTCGTATAAATGAAATTACACAATATGCAACCTTTTGTGAGTAACTTCTTTCACTTACAATGTTTTCAAACTTTATCCCTATTGTAGCATATATCAGCAATTTGTTACTTTTTATGGCTGAATAATATTCCATTGTATGGCTATACCATGTTTTTTACCTATTTGTCATTGATGGATATTTGGTTTATTTCTGCCTTTTGCCTATTATGAATAATGCTGCTACAAGTTTTTGTATGAACCTATGTTTTCCTTCCTCTTGCTTACATGTCTGGAAGTAGAATTGCTGATCATTTGGTAATGCTAATGTTTAACATTTCGAGGAACTGCCAAGTTGTTTTCCACAGTAGTGCACCATTTTAAGTTCCCACCAGTAACATGTAAGGTTTACAATTTCTCCACATCGTTGCCAGCACTCACTTTTGCGTAAAGTAGTATCTTGCTGGAGTTTTTATTTATTTTCATTTCCCTGATCATAATGATGTTGAGCATTTTTTTCATGTGCTTTTGCAATTTGTATAACTTCTTTGGAGAAACGTTCATTCAAATCCTTTGACCATTTTATTTGTCTTTTCATTATTAAGTTGTAAGAGTTCTCCGTACATTCTGAATGCAAAGCCCTTTTCAAGTATATGACATGCAAATATTTTCCCCCATTCTGTGGGTTTTCTTTTTACTTTATTGATATCGTCCTTTGAAGCACAAAAGTTTTAAATTTTGATCAAGTCCAATTTACGTATTTTTTCTTTTGTCACTATGCTTTTGGTACATATGCAAGAAACCATTTCCTAACCCAAGATCATGAAGATTTACCTAGAGTTTTATAGTTTTAGCTATCACATTCAGGTCTATAATCTATTTTGTGGGGTTTTTTTGTTGTTGTTTGTTTGTTTTTTGTTTTTTGTTTATGAGACAGAGTCTTATTCTGTCACCCAAGCTGGAGAGCAGTGGCGCGATCTCAGCTCACGGCAACCTCTGCCTCCCGGGTTCAAGCAATTCTCCTGCCTCAACCTCCTGAGTAGCTGGGATTACAGGCATGAGCCACCACGGCAGGCTAATTTTGTATTTTTGTAGAGATGGTTTCTCCATGTTGGTCAGTCTGGTCTCAAACTCCCAACCACAGGTGATCCACCCACCTCAGCCTCCCAAAGTGCTGGGATTACAGGCATGAGCCACCGTGCCTGGCCCTATTTTGAGTTATTTTTTGTATACAGTGTGATGGAGGGATTCAAATTCATTCTTCTGTATGTGAATATCCAGCTGTCCCAGAACCATTTGCTGAAAACACTATTCTTGTCTATAGCCATATCACCCTGAATGAGCCTGATCTTGTCTGAAAAAACTATTCTTTACCCCATTGAACTGGCACCTTTGTTAAACTGATCATTAATGCAAGCATTGGTTTCTAGACCCTCAATTCTAGTCCACTGATGTATAGTCCATCCTAATATCAATACCACACTGCCTTGACTATTTTATGTTTGTAGTAAGTTTTGAAATTAGATAGGGTGGGGCCTCCAACTTTCTTCCTTTTCGAGATTGTTTTGGCCATTTTGAATCCCTTGAATTTCTTTAAGAATTTCAGGAACACTTTGTCGATATCTGCAAAAAGACAGCTGGAATTTTAACAGGGATTATGCAAAATATATAGATTAAATTGGAGAGTATTGCCATTTTAACAATTTAAGTCTTCCTACCCATGAACACAGAATGTCTTTCCATTTATTTAGGTTTTCTTTAATTTCTTTTAGTGATGTTTTATAGTTTTCAATGTATACATTTTACATTTTTTGATTATATTAATATTTTTCCCAAATATTTTATTTTTTGTTTGTTTGTTTTTTGAGATGGAGTCTCAATCTGTGGCCCAGGTTGGAGTGCAGTGGCACAATCTCGGCTCACTGCTACCTCCACCTCCCTGCCGAGTTCAAGCTATTCTCCTGCCTCATCCTCCCGAGTAGCTGGGATTACAGGCACGTGCCACCATATCTGGCTAATTTTTGTAACAAATATTTTATTATTTTTATGCTGTTGTAAATGAAGCTGTTTTTTACATTTCATTTTCAGATTATTCATTATAGTGTACAGACATAAAATTGACTTTTATAGTACAGTGATCTTGTACTCTGCAACTTTCCTAAACTTTTTTTTTAGTGGATTCCTTAAGATTTTCTATATACAAAATCATATCATCTGCAAATAAAGACGATATGATTTCTTTCCAACCTGGATGCTCTTTCTTTCTTTTTCTTACCTAATTGCCCTGGCTAGACTCTCCTGTACATTGTTGGACAGAACTGGTGAACACAGACATTCTTGTCTTATTCATGATTTCAGGTGGAAAGCATTTGATCATTTACTATTAAGTCTGATGTTATCTGCAGGGTTTTCATAAATGCGCTTTACACCGGAAAATTTTCTAGTTTGTGGAGTGTTTTTTATTATGAAAAAGTGTGTGATTTTGTCAGATGCTTTTTCTGATAAAATGTGTTTATGTCCTTTATCAGATACATATTGATTTTTAGATGTTAAAACCAACCTTGTTTTCTGTTCTGGCTCTGCCTCTCTCTCTCTCTCTCTCTCTCTCTCTCTCTCTCTCTCTCTCTCTCTCTCAGTTAGAGCATCAGGGTGATACTTGCCTCACAGAATAAGCTGAGGATAGGGAGCAAGTTCTTCTTAGAAGGGCAGTAATTTCATCACAAAGGTCCCACCTTCAGGATGTCTGAGAGCCCCAATTTCCTCCCAAAGGTCTCATCTCCAAATACCGTCACATTGCAGGTTAGGGTTTCAAAATATGAATTTGCAACAGGGTGTGATAGTTCAGTACTGTAATCCCAGCACTTTGGGAGGCTAAGACAGGAGGAACACTTGAGGTTAGGAGTTCAAGACCAGCCTGGCCAACATGGCTAAACCCCGTCTCTACTAAAAATACAAAAATTAG
>NW_012116422.1:1599526-1600788 GCF_000951035.1 Colobus angolensis palliatus
AAGAAAAAAATATGAATTTGGGAGGGACACAAACATTCAGTCCATTACACAGCCCTAGCAGACTTAATACAATTGTTTAGCCCATTCACATTTAACGTTATTATTGATAATATTAGATGTAAGTATCCCATTTTGCTTTTTGTTTTCCCTTCCTTCCTCTCTGCCTCTTTCCCTTCCTTCCTTCCTTCTTTCCTTCCTTCCTCCCCTCCTTCCTTCCTTCCTTCTTTCCTTCCTTCCTTCCTTCTTTCCTTCCTTCCTCCTCTCCTTCCTTCCTTCCTTCCCTCCCTGTCTCCCTCCCTCCCTCCCTCCTTTCTTCCTTCCTTTTTTGAGATGAGGTCTCACTCTGTCACCCAGGCTGGAGTGCAATGATACAAACATGGCTCACTGCAGCCTCAACTTCATGGGCTCAAGCCATCCTCCTGCCTCAGCCTCCTAAGTGGCTGGGCCCACAGGCGTGAGCCACCATGCCCTGCTTTTTTTTTTTTTTTTTTGGTAGAGATGGGATCTCTCTATGCTGCCCAGGCTGGTATCAAACACCTGGGCTCAAGCAGTCCTCCCTCCTCGGCCTCCCAAAGTGCTAGGATTGCAGGCGTGAGCCACCATGCCCAGCCTGCTTTTTGTTTTTTAATATGTCGTATTGTCTTTCTGTTCTTCTGTTCCTCCTTCACTGGTTTTTCGTTACGTGAATCTTTTATAGTTTAACATTTGAATTTCTTTAATTATTGGTTTACTATTTTTTAAAGTTATTTCCTTGGTGGGCCCAGTGGCTCATGCCTGTTATCCCAGCACTTTGGGAGGCTGAAGCAGGCGAATCACTTGAGGTCAGGAGTTCGAGACCAGCCTGACCAACATGGGAAAACCCCGTTTCTATGAATAACGGAAAAATTAGCTGAACACAGTGGCGTACACCTGTAATCCCAGCTACTCAGGAGGCTGCAGCAGGAGAATCGCTTGAACCCAGGAGGCAGAGGTTGCGGTGATCCAAGATCGCGCCATAGAACTCCAACCTGGGCAACAGAGCAAGACTTTGTCTCAAACAAACAAAAAAGGCTGGGCACGGTGGATCACACCTGTAATCTCAACACTTTGGGAGGCCAAGGCAGGCATATCACAAGGTCAGGAGTCTGAGACCCGCTTGGCCAATATGGTGAAACCCCGTCCCTACCAAAAATACAAAAATTAGCTGGGCATGGTGACGGGCACCTGTAGTCCCAGCTACTTGGGAGGCTGAGGCAGGAGAATCGCTTGAACCTGGGAGGCAG
>NW_012116422.1:1600838-1606270 GCF_000951035.1 Colobus angolensis palliatus
TCCAGCCTGGGTGACAGAGCAAGACTCCATCTCAAAAAAAAAAAAAGCTCTAGGGCTTCCGATATAGATCTTATCAGAATCTATAATACTTCTGATTTATAATAATTGAATTCCAGTGACATATATAAATGTAACTCCTGGCCGGGCCCAGTGGCTCACGCCTGTAATCCCAGCACTTTAGGAGGCCAAGGTGGGCGGATCACCTGAGGTCGGGGAGTTCAAGACCAGCCTGACCAACAAGGAGAAACCCAGTCTCTATTAAAAAATACAAAAATTAGCTGGGCATGGTGGCACATGCCTGTAATCCCAGCTACTAGGGAGACTGAGGCAGGAGAATCGCTTGAACCTGGGAGGCAGCGGTTGCGGTGAGCTGAGATCGCGCCATTGCACTCCAGCCTGGGCAACAAGAGTGAAACTCCATCTCAAAAAAAAAAAAAAGGAAAAGAAAAAAAATGTAACTCCCATATACCTCTGTTCCCTCCTTCTCTTTTTGTGCTATTGTTATAGAGATTATACTTACATATGTTATAAACCAAACAATACTTTGTTATAACTTTGTTATAAAATTTTAAGTATTTTAAATATTCTAAAGTAGCCGAGAGAAGAAAACAGAGCCAAGTTTGTATTTATAGAGTTTGTAATATTAATCTTTTTATTGACTATTTCTTGTTCTCTTCCTTGTTTCCTGTGGATTCAAGCTACCATTTGGTGTTATTAGCATTTTATATGATTCAGTTTTCTCTCCTTTCTTAGTGCATACAAATCATACTTTTTTTAAAAGTTTTTTTGCTGGTTGTCCTACAGTTTGCAGTATACATTTATAACTAATTCAAGTCCACTTTCAAGTAACATTATACTGCTTTCCAGGCAGCACAGATACCTTACAACAAAGTATTCCTAATTCTTCCCTCCCATGCCTGGTATCATTGTTGTCATTCATTTAACTTATCCATAACCTATAATCATCAAATACATTATTATGATTTTGAATAAATGATTATTAAATCAATTAGGAATAAGAAAAACAAAAGTTTTACTTCACTTTCACTTATTCCTTAACGTTCGTTCTTCATGTAGCTCAAAATTTATGACCTACATCATTTTCCTTCTCTCTGAAAAATTTCTTTTAACATTTCTTGCAAAGCAGGTCTACTGGTGAGAAATTCCTTCAGTTTTGTTTGTGAAAGTATTTCTCTTTCACTTCTGAAGGATAATTTTGTTGAATACAGAATTCTAGGCTGGTGGGGTTTTCTCTCAAAACTTAAATATTTCACTCCACTCTTCTTGCTTGCATGATTTCCGAAGACAAGTCCAATGTGATTCTTATCTTTATCCCACCTTATCTTATTCCCACCTCACCCTACCCTGCTCCTGCTCCCAGCTTTGCTCGCTCTTTCTTTCTTTCCTTCCTTCCTTTTTTTCTTTCCTTTTTTTTGAGATGGAGCCTCCCTCTGTCACCCAGGCTGGAGTGCAGTGGCATGATCTCAGTTTACTGCAACCTCCACCTCTTGGATTCAAGTGATTCTTGTGCCTCAGCCTCCTGAATAGCTGGGACTATGCCACACCTGGCTAATTTTGTACTTTTAGTAGAGACGGGGTTTCACCATGTTGGCCAGGCTGGTCTTGAATTCCTGACCTCAAGTGATCCACCCACCTCAGCCTCCCAAAGTGCTGAGATTACAGGCCAGCTTCTTTTGAGATTTTTTTTTTAATCTTGATTTTCTGCAGGTTTTTTTCAAATTTTATTTTAGATTCTGGCATATCACGTGGTACTGAGATTTGAGGTATGAATGATCCTGTCACCCAGGTACTGAGCACAGTACTCCATAGTTATTCAACCCTTGTCCCCTCCCTCCCTCCCTGCTCTGGTAGCCTCCAGTGTCTACTATTGCCATCTTTACATTCATGTGTACTCAATGCTCATTTATAAGTGAGAACATGTAGTATATGATTTTCTGTTCCTGTGTTAATTTGCTTGGGATAATAGCTTCCAACTACATCCATGTTTGCTGCAAAGGACATGATTTCATTCTTTTTGATGGCTACATAGTATTCCATGTTGTATATGTACCACATTTTCTTTATCCAGTCCACTACTGAAGGGCACCTAGGTTGACTCCGTGTCTTTGCTACTGTGACAAGTACTGTGATGAACATGCAAATATATGTGTCTTTATGGTAGAACAATTTATTTTCCTTTTGGGTATATACCCAGTAAAGGGACTGCTGGGTTGAATAGTACTGTCTTAAGTTGCTTGAGAAATCTCCAAACTGCTTTCCACAGTGACTGAATTAATTTGCATTACCACCAGCAGTGTATGAGCATTCCCTTTTCTTCTCTGTAGCCTCACCAGCATCTGTTGTTTTTTGACTTTTTAATAGTAGCCATTCTGATTGGTGTGAGATGCGTTACTCTGATGATTAGTGATGTGGAGCATTTTTTCATGTTTGTTGACCGCTTGTATATCTTCCTTTGAGAAGTCTGTTCATGTCTTTTTGCCTGTTTTTTGATGGGGTTGTTTTTTGCTTGTTTAATTAAGTTCCTTACAGATTCTGGATATTATGACCTTTGTCAAATGCATAATTTGCTAACACTTTTCTCTCATTCTGCAGGTTGTCTGCTGACTCTGTTGATAGTTTCTTTTGATTTTCTACAGTTTAAATAGGAATGTCTAGGTGTAGTTCTTGGCATTTATCTTGCTTAATGTTCTCAGAGCTTCCTAGATTGTGGTTTGGTCTTTGGCATTAATTTGGGAATATTCATTCTCAGTCGTTATTGTTCCACATATTTCTTCTGTTCCTCTCTTTCTTGTCCTTCTGGTATTCCCATATATTTTTAATATGCATTTAATGTAGTGAATTTTTTAAACAAAATATAACTTTGGACCCAGGCATGGTGGTGTGCACCTGTCTCAGCTACTTGGGAGGCTGAAGTTGAGGGTAGCTTGAGCCCAGGAGTTTGAGGTTGTAGTGTGCTGTGATCACACCTGAGAATAGCCACGGCACTCCAGCCTGGGCAACATAGCAAGACCCACCCCTAAAATTTATGTGTGTATGTATATATATATATATGATTTGTATGATTTTCCTTATTATACGTTTATAGCTATATATGTATGTATAGATACATAAACAAATATTTTATATATATATGAATGAATGAATCACCTTGTGAGGGAAGTATTATCACTTTTTTTTTTTTTTTTGGAGAAGAGGTAGCCAAGGCTCTGAGAGGTCACGACACATGCATGAGGTCACACAGCAAGTCTGGAATTCCATTTCAAGCCTGTCTGAGGAGGGCGCTCTCGCTGTTCCTTTGCCTGGTCTTACGTCCCCAAGTGTGTAATATGAGGTAAGACCCAGGGTCTGCGGCTGGGAGTCACGGCCTAAGGCGAGCGCAGTCTCCAGCCGCCCCACCCGCGCAGGGAGCACGGCCGGCAGGGCGGAAGAGGCGTGCGGTAGGCAGCAGCGGGGATGGAGGGAAGGGTGGGGGTCCACCACCCGCCTGTGCGCGCCCAGTCCTGCCGCGTCCTGGGTGCGCGCCGCGCACCTGCGGGGCGAGTGCCCAAGAAGCACGGCCCGGTGCGCGAGGGGTAGCTCCACCGGGAGCGTTGTGGGTGGGGCCCGCCGAGCCCGCCTTCCTACCTCCCCCGGCGGCGCCCCAGGCTGCACTGTTCAGGGCGCTGGGTTATAAAATGCCGGGTTAAGCAGCGACTCAGACTTAGGATCCCGCTCACGACATGGCCTCGGGCGCTCGGTTCCCGCCGCAGCCGTCGAGCTCAGAGGTCAGAGCAGTCCAGAGCCCAGGCGGGCGTCCAGGCGCCGGTCTGGAGGAAGCAGCCTTGGGCGTTCCTCTCCCGCCGTCTCCGGGGGAGGCCCCTCTGCCTCCGAGCACCCGGAGCAGGTTCCCTGGGACCAGCCAGCCCGGAGCGGCTTCCCTCCACGCGGCGTCCGCGACAGTCCCCCTGTGGCCCCAGCGCAATACGGCGCCGGCCGGGAGAACCGCAGACCCGGTCCCTGCCGCCGCCCCAGAGCAAGCTCCGCGGCCCGCTCCACAGTCCCTCAAGCCGCGCAACCTGGAAGGCGTCCTTGACGAGCGCCGGCTGCTCTGCCACTTGCAGCTGGCCCAGGACCGCGAGGCGCGCCTGTGGCGGGGCGGCAAACCCCAGGTACCCGTCCCTGCAGTGTGGCCCTCCTTGCGCGCACACGGCAGGCGATGTGGCCTCCACCTGCACCAGCGCTCCGGTGTTGTGCACCTGGAGGCCGGGCGCCTCCCCAGGTGTGGCCCCTCAAGAGAGGCGCGAGGCTAGACCCACCAGCTTCTCTTTAAGAGGGCGTCTTGATAGCAGGGCCTTCGGAAGAGGGCCTGTTTGAATCAAGGAACACGGCCTACGACGAAAAGCGGGCCCGCGGGGTGGGGGTGATGGGTGAGCCGCTGCGCCAGCGGGGCGCTTACTCCCAGCGGGCCTGCAGGGCAAGGGACTTCTCACTGCCCGCTGGCACCTTAAGCAGGAGGCTCCTGCTGCTGGGGGACCAGGAGTGGCCGCTAACGACCTTCCTCGCCCCACCTGCTCTTCTTCCTAGCGGGATGAAATCTGCAATGCCTTCGAGGGAGTCGTGCTGTGGCTCCTGAGGCTTCAGAACATCTTTTACTTCTCCCAGTCCACTTTTAACCTGGCCCTCACCATCTTCAGCCGCCTCCTGATTTCAGTGAAGGTAGGGAGGCCTCTGAGGGACGGTGGCAGATGGTGAAAGAAGAAACTAACCTTTGCTCCCCATTCCTGCTTGAGAGGTGAGGGGTCCCAGATGCTTAAACCAAGGTGTGTAAACTAACTTGCTTCCGGTGGTAGAGCTGGTTTTGGAACCTCTCCACATCCTACACTGGCTGTCTCAGGGTCATGTGGTCATCAGGGTCGGGGCTTGGGGAGCGTGAGAGGAAGTAGCTGGGAAAGGGCTTCCTGTGGAATGAGGTAGGATGTGCTTGTCTCGACCTGTCCAGGGCAGCTTGAGGCTAGGATGAGACTGGGTTCCCTGAGAAGGTGCTGTATGTCACCTCCAGTCAGTCCCGAAACGAAGGAATACTGCCCAGTCATCTGCAGTTCTGAAATCAGGAGCATCCTCATTGGTCAGATCTAAAAATGGCACTAACATTCTGTCTTGTGGAGAAATGGAGCCTTTTAAAAATGGAAAAAAGCTTATTAAAACAAACGGCTGGGCGCAATGGCTCATGCCGGTAATCCCAGCACTTTGGGAGGTCAAAGGGGTGGGGGTGGGGGATCACCTGAAGTCAGGAGTTCGAGACCAGCCTGGCCAATATGGTGAAACCCTATCTCTACTAAAAATACAAAAATTAGCTGGGCATGGTGACGGGCACCTGTAGTCCCAGCTACTTGGGAGGCTGAGGCAGGAGAATTGCTTGAACCCGGGAGGCA
>NW_012116422.1:1606320-1632069 GCF_000951035.1 Colobus angolensis palliatus
GGGGATCACCTGAAGTCAGGAGTTCGAGACCAGCCTGGCCAATATGGTGAAACCCTATCTCTACTAAAAATACAAAAATTAGCCAGGCGTGGTGGCCCGTGCCTGTAGTCCTAGCTACTCAGGAGGCTGTGGCAGGAGAATCGCTCAAAATCAGGAGGTTCAGGTTGCAGTGAGCCAAGATCATGCCATTGCACTCCAGTCTGAGCAACAGAGTAAGACTCCATCTCAAAAAAGTATATTAAAAAAACAAACACAGATGCTTTTCCGTTTGTTTCTGGCATTCATATTCTGCTCAAATGTGTTTGTTCCATACTGCAGGTAAAAGAGAAATACCTACATTGCGCCACAATTACTTCCTTGAGGCTTGCTGCAAAAGTTAATGAAGAACAGGAGGTACGCATCCTTGGAAGTCCACACTGGGCTGCACTTCAGGTATAGGGGTGTAATATTGGAGGACTCCAGTTTCATGATAGGTCTGTGCCCTTCACGTATGGTGGATGTTTTGGAAAAGTCACCAACTTGCCAGCATCTCTGCTGTCCCTTCCATCGGCTTGTCAGACTTTGAGACCCCCACAAATGAACAAGTAGAACAGCTGAACTGTCCTGGCCCACCAAACCTAGATACCTGAACTCTTGACAGATACATATGGCCTCACTGGTTGATGCCAGACGCTACCTCTCTCTAAACAGGGACATCTGCTGTTGAGCAAGGAAAAAGGCCTCCCAAACCATGTGACTTAACATCCACCCCAAGCAATTATGTCTAAGAAAGCTGCCTGAGACTTGAGGACTTGGCTGTGTCAATGAAGCTGGTCTTTGGGAACTCTGGGACCCCTGAGAGGGACAGGAGGGCCATGTGCTGGGGGTAAAGTACAAGGGCCCATGAGTGCTTCAGGCATGCCTGAATGGCTGAATTGCACTGTGCCATCTGTTCAGGAGGAGATCATCTCCTAATACCCTTTCCAAACTTTCCTACCTCCCTCCAACTTTTCCCATTTTGGGGATGGTGAAATCACTGCCATTGCCACAGGGGTCACCCTTAGCTGATCTCTGGGTCTGATGAGGCAGGGAAGAAGTTGTGTGTCCAGTTCCAAACTTTCAATAAAAATGTTTTAAACTCCTGTTTATTAGAATAGAATTAATGCCCAAGTTGTTTTTGTCCAACTAAAAATCAAGTGATCCTTTTTCTGGATGTTATAGTAATACTTCTGTCTATCTAAAAACATAGGATCAAACCTTTAATATACTTGGTACTTGAATGTTTACTCATAGACAAGTCTCATTAGTCCTTCTGTGGGAAAAGCCATAGATTTGCCAGAACTGAACCACCTTCAATCAAGGTTGAAGGAAGTTTGCAGTTGTGATGCTGAAAAACCCACAGGAGGTTTTATCAATGTGTCTATCTGTACAGACTAGGAAGCTCAAAAGCATAGTTTTTTCTGTATGCCCAGTACCCATGGTAGGGATCAGGAATAGGGATAGGCAGAACCCATGGCTCCTGGAAAGCTTTGGGTGAGTTCTTGCAGCTGAACAGGGGAGATGGCACAGCCCCAGCCTCCAAAGCACTGTTGGGTATGAGCTAGTATGCAGTTGGGGGATCAAGACCTGGTTTCAGAGGGGGACCATGTAATGTTCACTACATAACCAGCTGAGGATTTGACAGATAGCCAAGATCTGGTTTGGTATTTCTTTCAGAAGCATTTTCTGTGGCAGGCCACAGGAAGACAACTCCACTAAGGTCATGAATGCCCAGTCCCCATGGATAAGAAAACAAAAGCTACTATGACATGATGTAGGGCTTTGGCCTCTTTATTTTCTTTTTACAGTTTATTCCACAAGTAAAAGACTTCATAAAGCACTATGGCTCTGACTATTCCCCGAATGAGCTGCTAAGGATGGAGCTGGCTATTCTGGACAGACTGCACTGGGACCTCTATATTGGGACGCCGCTGGACTTCTTGACTATAGTGAGTAAGGAGGCGTTTACAGAGTCTACCCTAAACTCGTTTGTGCCTTTGGAACAGCTGTTTACAACACAGGACGGCAAAGCACAGGCGTGTACACGCTGTTGCACATGCACC
Source organism: Colobus angolensis palliatus (assembly GCF_000951035.1). Lineage (NCBI taxonomy): Eukaryota > Metazoa > Chordata > Mammalia > Primates > Cercopithecidae > Colobus > Colobus angolensis. The sequence continues at coordinate 1,608,402 of NW_012116422.1, forward strand.
ACAGTGAGGTGACCCACAAGGCTCATGACATACGGGAGAGTGAAAAGGTATCTTAAATCCAACACAGTTCCACCAGACTCCCACTCCTAAAGGACATTAAATTAACTTTACAAAGATTTTTAGACGGCACTATTATGGTTTCTCTTTTAAATACACACTGCAAAAATATTAAACTTTCCATTCTATGAATACTGTACATAAATATCTGTCTGCTTTTGCTACACTTTACACACATTCACTTAGCTGTCTTTAGTCAACTACACACAATCCTTATTGAGGCTTTAGACCATATTGATCTGGCACTTAAAAAAATATCATACATTAGTTTGTATTTGTTTTAGTTGGGGGAATGATGGTCATCCTTAAGGATATGATTCTGTTAGTAAGGCAAAATTATGCAATGTGGAAATCTCATGGGGTTTTGGTTTGTTATGAAGCATGAAGATTAAATTACTAAGGGCTGTTTCATTATGAAAACTGGCCACTGTTGCCAAGTTGCAGAGTTTCTTATGATAAGCAGATACAAGTAACTTTTCTGCTACCTTGGTCTTGAATAGTATGTTTCTATTTTTCAGAATGGAAACATTGTCATCTAGGTACTTTCCACTGATAACGATGATGTCACAAAGCAGACTCTTCTTTTTTTTTTTTTTTTTTTTTGTCTCTGGGGTGGAAGCTCAGCTTGGCCACAGAGTGGGCATTAAGCCTCAAGCCCCTTACGGAGCCATGGATAGGAATGAAAAGGGTTGGGCAACATTTGATGTTCCCTGATGGAAATTCAAATTGTTTGCACTTCTGGTCATTGATATATGAAAAGTATGGGGTTTTCTGTTCTAACATTAAAAACCATGGTCTCCAGTTCCATGCCCTGATGGTCCTGAGCTGGCCCCATGTGTTGGAGCTGCTGCCTCAGAGGAATCCTTCCCTCCACGTCGCATCCCTGACCAGGCAGCTGCAGCACTGTATGGCGGGCCACCAGCTGCTGCAGTTCAAGGGCTCCACACTGGCCTTGGTCATCATCACCTTAGAGCTGGAGAGGCTCATGCCCGGTTGGTGTGCTCCTATATCTGATCTGCTAAAGAAAGCACAGGTAGACATCAACTTTGCCCCAGACCAGGCTCTGTGTTTTGCCCCTTTAGCTGATGCACTCTGACCCCAAAGGGGTACCCTTTCCCCTTGTGGCCTCTGGAAAATGTTCTGGCCATAACCCTGGAAAGAGTCTGCCCAAAGGCTAGGCTTTCCACACTTGGCCATGCTGTATGCACTTGAGATGGGACATGTGTTCTCTTCACTGGACCAATGGGAGTGGTCTCTGAGAGTGCTAGAATCTTTATCTCAATGGGAGCCCTTGTAGCCAAGAGGACTGGGGGGTCAGGGGGATGTCTGGCTTAGGAGGAAGCAACCCTGAGCTTAATACTGGGGAGCATAAATTTTAAACTCCTTCACCTCTCCTTTGTACGAGCGTGTGGTACCAGGTACAGGGGTACCATGAGGCAAGCATTCTCGGGACACGAGGAGGAGGGGGGTGTGTCAGAATCCCTCAGAACAGATAGGTTAGGATGGAATGCATGGTTAAACTAATGACAACTTTACTGGGTTGGAAATGGATGTCCCTGAGATGGCAGGATTAGTGGTCCTTAGTTGGGTGGTTGGACCTTCCTGAACTTGCTTCATGCTAACATTTTGGCACTCAATTGCCAATTTCTTAGAATGTATGATGGTTCTGCTTGAAGATGGCCACTCTATTCTAATACAGGTTGGTGATATGCAGTACAGCTGCTGCAAGCAACTTGTAACGCAGCAACTGAGAAGTTTTCAGTCATCATCCTGCACAGATAACTTTATGTCACCTGCCAACCAGCCGCTCTGCCTCCACCCTGGGGCCTTCAGAGCATAATGTGAAAACTCCTTGCTTGGACTACCATGAGTTCTTTGGCTTGTTATTAATCCTGTAAAAAGGGAAGGTGGCTCTGGAAGAGCAACTGAGAAAAAGTTCCCAACTAAGCCCTTGGAAAAAAAATAAAGTGAGGAGGGGAAAGGCAGGCTGGGGTCAGCAGAGATAAGGGTGGTCTGATAGACTATGACCCTGCCTTCCCTTTTTCTCCTCTGGGCCTGAAGCCAGGGAGTATGAATGAATGTTCAAATGGCAGCTTGTTTTTCCTTCCTTCTCCAGCAAGGGTTGGCATTGGCCCCTGAGAGCACTGGAATATGAGACCAAGAGGCAGGCCTGGCTCAGGGCTGAAGGGTTGGGGCTAGTTCTGACCAGTTCTTGCTGCTCTACCTGCCAGAGCTGGCCAGGTCCTTCCAACTTCCCAAGCTTATCCCAAACATATATGCGGTGCTTCCAGTCCCAACTACCCTGCCTGCAACTCCTAACATGGGACAGTCTCTGCAGACACATTTACCTGACCATGGCCATGACTTATGTCTTCTTTTTACAAGGACTGGATTATAAAGTATGCTTTGTTTAATGTAACTTGAGCAAGCTTTAGGCATATCTTTCCTTTGTTACTCTTAAGCAAAGTGTTTTCAGTTATTAGTTTAACTAGAGGGATTTTGTGCTAACGAATGGGTATTATAGGCTAACACCTGTGATGGAAGGCACATCTCTGAGTGCTTTGTTGGGATGAGCAGGTTCTGAGGCCAAGCCTGCTCCAACCACAGTGCTGCCAGGAGGAGGAGCCAGCTGCTTCTCTCAAGCTGTGCTACCACAGAGCCATTCTCTGAGCAGGGGAGTGCAGCTGACACAGATGCCAGCTGGGGCTGTGTAAGTTGTGTTGAGGACATGAATGACTGAGCTACACATTCAGAGGTGGTTCCACTCTGAACTATGGTGGGTGTGTGTGTGTGTGTGTGTGTGTGTGTGTGTAAATGTGCTAAGCCATGGTGTGGGAAGGGAATGATTTCTAGGTGCAAAGTGGTCAAGGGCTAGATATACCATAATTGTCTATATTATAGAGTTAGTATACATCTCTATTTTTTCTTGACACACTTTTGCTTGCCGGAGCTTTTGTTAAAATTAAACTTTAATTGCTTCCAATCCTGTATGAATCTTATTTTGAGCTACCATGCATTTAGGCTTGTGAGAGTCAGATATATTTGGAACACTATCTCCTAGGTCATATCAAGAACTCTCCTATAGTCCAGAACCCATCTTACAGATGGAGATGCTGAGGCCATGCTGCTCACAGCTTCCAGTGGTGGCCGTGAGTGCCCTCTGCCTCCTTCCAGTGTAAGTGGGACCACAGTGCATAAGGCAGGAGGACATCCCGAGGGCCCATACCAGCTTGGGTGTCCCGGGCTTTGGGGAACTGCTGGAAGACATCTGCTGCTTAACCAGGTGGCTCTGGATGTGAGCTAGATTCCGAGAGCTGATCCAACTCAACCTCTTGGAGAAAGCAGAGGGTAGACCTGTGAGTCCCAGGACTGGGATAGGAGACAACCTTCTGCTCTGACTTTCTGTAAATGATAGAACTCTTCTATAGGGAAGCTCACTTTTGTATTGCCAAAGTCCCACTTGTGGATTTTAAAAAGTCTTATCTGCTTTTCAAGCTTGCCTTGAGGCCCCAGATCCCATCCTATTTCCCTCTAATGTTCTTTTCTGACATTAGGAGCTCCTATCCCACCTCAACTCAGAGATTGGGAAACACTTCTCAGGGAGAAATATGGATACAATCCATTTTCCTTTTGACCCCACCTATAGAAAGGCAGGGATTGGTGAAGAAAATGGAGATGGAAAAAGCTCAGCGGCAGACGCTATGGCAGAAAGAAAGGTAGGTGGGCTCAGGGAGGAACAGGGAGGAAGAACAGGGCAGGGAGGGGGCATCATAGACCTGTCTTAAACTTGTCCAAACAGTACTTCCCTGAAATGAATGAGCCAAGTCATTTGATGATGTTTCCACCACCTAGGAGACCCTCCTCCCTCTGGCTTCCTGGAAAGTCTCTGTCCTTCAAAGGTTGGTGAATACTTCGCCTCCCTGCTGCCTGCCTTCCCAAAAGTAGAGCTGAGCTATGCCTGCATTGGGGATGTGTTCACACCGCTCTTCCTGCAGGGATCCCCATTTCCTCACTTTGGTCTTCCCAAATCTACCTAGTGCTCAATGGAGAAAGCTCCTTAAAAAAGACACCCACGTACTTTTTACCACCTCTCAACCACCAGTCTGCCCTCCCTCAGCCAAACTTTTGCCTGTCCCCTAGGGCTATCTACCTCTAAAAAACAGTCTCAGGTCCACCAGCCCACATCATCAGGCTGTGTACTTGAACCTGGCCACACTTCCACTACTCTTCCATCATTCCATTGAGATGCCAAGGAGCAGCTGTAGCTCAGGAATTAAGGGTACAGATTACCAGCATTCAAATCTCAACTCCAGTTACTTGCCGTTGTAACCTTGGGTAATAAATTACTTAAACCTCTGTGTTTCAGCTATAAAATGGGGATGAATGGTCCCTAATCATAGGATGAGGATGAGGATTAGAGGAGTTAATGCATATAATGTGGTTCCGAGCAGTTCTGACACTCAAATATTAGCAGTCCCATGGGAAGCCTTTTTGCTAAGGAGGAACGCTCCTCGAGGGCAGGTGCCCCTTTTCTCATGTCCTGCACCCAGTTGTCCAATAAAGATTCGTGGACCACAGACTGCACCTTTACCTTTCTGTGACTTTCCTGTGACTCTTCCCTCCACCCCCCACCTATCCCAGAGCCTTTCACAGATGCCTGTAGCAGGGCTTCCTATTAAAACAATTCCTACAGAAGTAGATCAACCTCCACAAAATTCAGAGAACAGACAAGCTGTATTTTACCACAGTTGTAGCAGATTAATGGGCTCAGGAAACTTGTTAAATCAGAAAAGCTACTGCCCAAAAAAGACACCACAGAAACTCAAAATAAATGCAAAATTTAATGAAAAAAAATGAGTACAAAGTGAATGGAAAAGAACAAAAACAGTCAATGCAGGAGTAAATGAATTAACACGTGAAGCAATTTTAGAAAAGCATGTTAACATAACAGACTAGCAAGCCACACTCGGGCCTCGTATCCATGAGCCCCACTTAACAGGGAGCCCACATTTAGACATACACAAACATATATGCAGTCAGTATGCACAATTACAAACCACCTAGATCAGGTTACCCACAACTAGAAAGACCATATATCCCCATTGGCCTGGGACAGGTCTGGTTTATGCCTATTGATCTGGTGTAATTAATAGCATCCCCTTTCTCTCTCAATAGTCCCAGTTTGGACAACAAATTATACGGTGATTCTTCTACCCCAAACAAACATGGTTTATGAAAGACATGATAGTAAATGCCAACACGATCCTGTAAGACAGCCCTATTAACACCAACAAATAACAATGAGAAAAAGAAGGGTAAATGAGACCCTGCAGACAGGGTCACATTCTATGAGAGCTAACTTATTAAACAGTGGCAAGTTTTAAGCTCACTTTATGCACCGTTTAATTTGGTCTCAGCTAAAGATGACAAAATTCCAAACACAAACAGCAGGGGGAGAGGTGCAGTGAGGCTTGCTAGAGGGACCTGTGGAGGCAGCTCAGACTTGAGAAGACGCAAGTCTGTCAAGTGTCCCTGAAGATACCGGGAAGGCTTAGGCCCACAGGCAGGCAGCCAGCCACGAGTACGGCCTTTCAGTATACCCGGGATGCAACCCGCAGGCCACAATGGACGAATGGCCAAATCTGCACACTCCAGAGCCCCAAGTTGGCCCATGAACCAGGAATTCTCATTTCTTATGTGTCCAATGAACCTGCTGGGTCACCAGGCCTCATCTTCAGAAATATGTTAGCTGAGAGAGGCTATCGTAAAGGTCATGCTCTGACCCAACTGCATACTTTCAGACATAAAATTACCCTAGAGATGAGCCACTGGCAGCCCACATTTGCCCTGGATATATGCCAGTTTACCTTTTTAGATACCCTCACTGAAGCGTCAGTTTTCAGTTGCAACCAGATGTGGACTTACTGTGAAGCTAATGAACCTTAATCTTCAGGGCCCCTTCCAAGACCCTGTACCTAATTTTATATTAACATTGTTTTTCTTAAAGAAGTCTGTCTAAATAATTCCAGCTTTCAGCCCCACAAAATTTAGATCCACCCCGGTCATAGCATACAAACTTGAGAATTGTCACTAGAACCTGCTCTGCTGCTGGAGCATGGAGCCCCTCATAGGTAAAGGCTGCCTCTTCCTGGCCGTGCCTCAGTGGACGTACACAGCTCACCCACCCCTCCGCCTCTCCCTGAGCAGAACATCATCTCAGGAAGGCAGGAGGAAGCCAGGACTTGGTCCTGGAAATCAATAATGCAAGCCAGGCAGAAAGGGGGAAATGGTCATGAGAAAGAAGACAGGGGCATGAAAAGCAAACTACCAACTCCACAATAAATTAGCACAGCTTCCTGAGGCTTCCAGCCAGGGAGTATGCTAGACTGTGAGCTCCTTGAGGGGAGCGTTGTGCATTCCTCTGGGTAGCTCCAGTGCCCAGCACAGTGCTTCAACATTAAAACTACCCTTCCTTTCGTCTTGTCATTTTCCATCTCCCATTTTACCAGGCCATATTCTCAACACTGACATTCTCGGTGGCTTGTAAACCAACAGGAGCATAGAAGAATCAAAACTGCTAGTACTTCCTTAAAATGTTCCCCTTTAGAGTGCAGTTGAAGGGGAAAGCTCCTTTGCTGCTCACTTTTCCCCTCATCATCTGTATACATCAGACACCTTCATCTCTTCACCCTGTGACCCAGCCAGGAAAGAAGCAATGACTTTGAGGTAACAACCTTTTTCCCACTGAGTACTCTTTGCATTTGGACTATGCAGGATTTGCTTGGGAGTCTTAAATGGAGCCAAACACTTAACACACATACGGAGTTGGTCCCTGTTTACAGGTAGCACCTCTGGGGCACAGACAACTGCTTTGGGCTGCTGTTCCATTTACATTCACAGTAAAAACACTGGACATGGTTTTGTTCATATTCCAATTCCATCCACAAAGAAATGCCAAACACTGTCATTACAGGAAGTTTATTACCCAGCTCTCCCTGTATATATCATAGGCATACTTTATACATAAGAAAGGTTTAGCGGTATTTTTAGTTTTTAAAAATCAGGAAATCTGTGTTACTTATGAAAATAATGGGAGAGGATATTATTTGTCTTGATGCTGGTGCCAAAATAAATATTTAGAAGTGTTTTAAAGTTATTAAAATTAAGCTCTAGGTTAGAAAAATTAAAATGAGGGGAACTGGGTGAATTTTGCAGCATGTATACCAGACCACGCAGCTGCACCTAGGGCACCACATGAGTTGCCATCTCCACGCTGAACAATTAGGCCTAGCATCCCGGCTGGGGCCTTCGCTGGAGCGGCACATAACAGCTCCGTCAGGGAATAGTGACACTGTAAATGGAAGACCAGCCACTGGCTCTGAAAAAAATAAACCTCGTCAGTTTTGGATTCCAGCATTCCTGGCTTTTACGTGTTTGCATAGAGAGGGGTGGCCCGCCAGGCCTGGGGCAGCCTGGGGCCAGGGTCGGGTAGGGGAAAGCAAAGCTGTAAACACTGGAGTCTGTACCGGCTCCCAGTCCGTCCTCACACCATGTTATGGGAGAAGGGTCACAAGGTGTAACTCAAGCAACTTAACACATGAAAGTCTAAAGTCCACTCTTGACATGTAAGTCTGTGCGTGCGTTAATTCTTCTTGTCCTTGTCCTTCCTCAGGGGCTGCTGCGAGGTGGCATGCAAGGCCTGTGACTGCAGGGCCTCCACCGCAGCCTTCCGGCGATTGAAGGCATTGGTCTCCTCCTCCAGTTCCCGGCGTTTTTCCTCCACCTTGCGCTTCTCCTCCTGGTGGACCCGCTTCAAGTGCTCAAACTTCTCATGGAGCTGGCAGCAGAAAGGGGGCAGAAGATGGGGGGAGCAAGAAGAGGAGGGCTTGAGCCTGGGCCAGGAAGGCACCCCCACCTCTACCCTCAGCCAGGTCTTCCCTCCCTCAGCATCCCCACCCCAGGCCCCAGCCTGGCACATACCTCCCTTTCCTTCTCCTTCAGCTCCAGCTCTGTCTCCTTCACTTTGTTGACAAACATCTGTCTCATCTCTTCCTCCTTCCTCTGCAGCTCACTCAGGAATTCCTTCCTCTTGGCCTCATATGTCTCTTGTAGGCTGTGGAGACCCACAGAAGAGAGGCCAAGGATGGGATATGGAGGAATAGGGTAGGGCAGAGCCAGAGAGGTAGAATCATGTGGGCATGAGGGGTAAGAGGATGGTGGGGTCCCCCAGGGAACAGATGCCAGGATGGTGTGTCTGGCCACAGCTGTGAAGACAGGCTCACTCTGGCTCAGGCTGTCACCTGAAGGGCTGGCTGTCACCATCGCTGTCCTGAAAGCCCATCTCCTCCAACTTGCAGCGCCGGTAGAGCTCATAGTGCCGGCTGTGGGTCTGCTCGCGGAGGTCTTCCATGTTCACCCGGATCAACATTTTCCGCAGCTTCACGAAGTCACAGTGATTCTCATTCTCCACTGAAAGCAGGGGGCCGGTGGGGTATCAGGCAGGCATGCAGGCGGGCAGACTCCAGAGTCAGGGTGGGCACACAGGTGCGCATGAGGAAGAAACAGCACAGGGTACTACAGGCAGCAGGGCAGGCCAGGGGACACAGTTCTACCCCCAGCTGGGGATGCACTTCCCATCCACACTCACCCTGCACCACTCCCCAGGGGTACTGCCGCGCTCGGACCAGCTTGTTCCCCACCTTCACCTCCTCGGTGCTGCCCACTACGGCGAAGGGCAGATGTGCCTGGAAAGGGGCCCAGGTATGCGTAAGCCCGGAGTTGACACAGGCTAATGGCAGACTCTCCCTCCCTGCCCTTGGGTCCTAGGGAGGGGCAGCCAGACCTGAACAAAGGCTCCAGGGCCAGATGCTTGCTTCCTGGCTCTCTTCTTGAGAAATGTCCCAGAACTCCAAACAGGGGAGTGGGCTGAACCCTCAACCCCCTCCCTGGTGCTCCTGATTCTCCAGGCTGTTCTTTCAGCCCTCAGGCCTCCCAGGGGCCACTAGAGCTCCCTGAAAGGACCTGTGAACCTGGCTCCCTTCCAGGTTCCCAAACCCTTAAGCCTGCTCAACTCCTTCCATTTCCAGGCTCCTCCATGAGTCCAGATCTTATGACACCCAAACCTGGGGTCCCCAGTGTAGGCCCACTATCAGATTCCTCCTGTCCCCTGCCCACAGATGTAGGACTGGTCAGCTCCAGATGCCCACCCTTCTGTCCTGGAGAAGCTAAGGCTGGAATCCTGGGGAACAAGAGTCTCCTGGGGCTGTGTCAGATCTGTGCCGGCTCCTCACCCTCTGGCCCCAGGGCACTGAGGCCCTCGCCCAACGCTCACATTCATGACTGCGTTAATCTCTGCAACAGCCTCGTCATCCGTGGGAAACTGGTAGATCTGGACCCCGTTGCTGACCAGCTCGCCCATGATCTTGATCTTGAACTTGTGCAGCTCGCTCTTGGAGATGGTGTCAGCCTTGGCGATGATGGGAATAATGTTCACCTGACAGGATCAGGGGAGAGGACAGCAGGCTGGTTGGCTCTTTTGAGCAATGGTTCCCATGCCATGCCCAGGATATGGCTGGCCATGCCCAGGCCATATCCCTGGGCAGGGGGAAGGAGGCCAGAGAGATGGAGCCACTCCCACAGGCAGCCATGGTGCAAACCCAGCCACCTGTGGCCATTCTGATGGGTTTCAACAATTGTCTGCAGTGCTTCTTACAGCCCTGGTTCCCCCAAATCACCATCCAGCCCCAAAACTGGTCCCCTTAGGCATACCCAGCTTTGACCCAGAATCCTCTGAAGGTCCTAATTGGCCTGGGGCCTGACAGAAGGAGTGGTCGGGGGCTGTGCTCCCCACTAAGCAGGTAAAAGGACCCATCAGCAGTAGCCATAAGAAGATCCCAAAATCTCCCACACCCAGGCTATCCCGTTTTTCACAATAAAAATGAACTCCTGAGATGGGAAGGCAGTCGCATGACAGCTGACAAGGGCTGTGGGGCCACATGCCCTTCAAAATGCACAGCTCTTCTTGCCCTTCCCATAAAGCTGCCTCCCTTCTCTACCCCTACAGTACCCACCCCTCATTCACATCCCAATTCTGGGCCTTAACTCTCCTCTCCCTGATGGGCTCAGAAAGAACTAAAGCACACTTATGTCAGGGAGGAAGGGGGAAGTGAAGGGAGGAGCTAGAAATTAGGAATTGAGAGATAGAAAATGAGCAGAGAAGAGGCTGAGATGGGAAAGGAAGTTCCCTGGGGTGAAGGGCAACAAACACTATTGGGAGCGGGAGGGGCAGCAGGGCTGAGAATGACAATGATTCAGCTGCAAGCAAGGGGCTCAAGGTCAGACCCAGGGCACAGGACTCTGGAGAAAGAGCCCAGAGCAATGGGAGCCACTGGAGCAGGAGGGACAGACGCAAGACAGAGAGAGGACCAAGCCAATAGGGGGCCATCCACAAGCCCCCGACGAGATCCCTGAGGACCATGGTGGACAGGCATGAGGCAGCCACCCACATCGCATCGCAGCAGAAGACTATGGAGCCTGTGACAGCGGGTGGGGACAGGGATACCTTGCTGTCTAGTTTCTTCATGGTCACCAGATCCAGGGACTTCAGGGAGTGCCCCGTGGGCGTGATGAAGTAGAGGCAAACGTGGATCCTTGTGTCATGGTAGTCGAAGAGCGAGCGGCGGATCTTCAGCTCCTCCTGCAGGTAATTTTCAAACTGCGCATCGATGTAGTCAACTATGGGCCTGTAACTACAGACAGCTCCATCACCCAGGAGGCTGCCAGCTGAGATCAGGGGCTTGGGGCTTGGGGGGCTCAGGGCTCGGGGCCAAGCCAGGCTGCCCCCTGGCCTTTTCTTTCTGGGAACAGCTTCTGCCCGAGGATCCCTGACTGGATACAGGCAGCTGACCCCTTCTCCAGACACCTAAAGGAGTAACTGGTCTGTTGGTGACCACAGAGCCTCAGATACTCCCCAAGAGGCACTCCCTGGCCCCTGCAGTGTGAGGGCTGGGCTACTGGTATGGGGACCAATGTAGGTGGGGTGGGAAGAGGCTGAGTGGGGCCGCCCTTCCCGCCTCTTGCCTCTCATCCTTATTGATCTGATCCCCAAAGCCCACGGCATCCACAATGGTCAGCTTGAGCTGCACGTTGCTCTCCTGGAGGTCATAGGTCTGGGGCCGCAGGCGCACGCATGCCTCGTGGTGACTGGCTTCCTCAGTCTCGAAGGTCGTGTTGAAGAGCGTGTTCATCAGTGTGGATTTGCCAATGCCGGTCTCCCCTGGGCGGTGAGGACAGGAGGGGAACAAGTGGGTGTTACAGGCTGGAACTGGGGCTGTCCTTGGCTGGTGGCTAGGCCAGGCAGGGCTCAGGCATCCATGGCCCCTGGATAAGAGAAAGGGGCGGGTCGCCCACCCCCATCCCTCATCACCCCCATTCCCCAGGAACTATCTTTTCCTGTGGCCTCAGAAATAACCTGTGGAAGGAAGAGCCAAAAGGTGGACTTGGACAGAAGACATAGCTGTGTGTGATGTGTGGTGTGTTCCCTCAAGTAGCAGGGAAGAGGCAGAGCCGTGCAGCTGGGTAGACACCACTGCAGACCCAGTCACCTTACACATAACCTGCTGTACACAACACCCTTCCCAGGACCAGGGTGGCCACAGGACCAGGAGGGCCAGGCTCTAAAGCCACCAGTGGCTCAACCCATGCGCCCTAGACAGCCCTAGCTCCACGTGGCTTTAGCTGGGGGAACTCAGGATGGGCCACTTCCTGAAGGGCACCTGCAGAGGGACCAGCAGAGCACTTTGTGCCCTTCTGGGACTCCCAGGGAACCTCTGAGAGCCTCTCTGCTTGGGGCTGTATTTGTTCATATGCGTGCCGGAGCACTTACCACCGGATATGGTGATGAGGGGCAGAGCTGTTTACCATAACGTCCTTGACACAGGGTAGGAAGCAGTAAATGAATACATGCTTTTTAAATGAACAAACGAATGAATAAATGAACCTAAATCTCTGTGATAAACACCCACAGTTTACAAACCACTTTCATGTGCCCGATCCAGTAACTTCCTGACAATGCTGTGCCAGGCCCTGGCTCTAACTCCATCCTTGACCTTGGCAGAGACACCAACCAAATCCTCATCCTGACACCCCCAAAGTTTCACTCTGCCTGGGAAGCCCCCTTGTAGCTCAACAGGGGGCCAGAAGCACCCCCTCTCCCAGGAGGTTCTCACCCACCCTCTGTCTAAGGCCAGGCCCTGACACTCACCCACACAGAGGATGTTGAAGCTGAAGCCCTGAGTAACCGACTTGCTGACCAGCTGGTCGGGGAGGCTGTCAAAACCCACATGGCCGCCCAGGGAGAGGCTCCGGGGCTCTGGCTCTGCATTCTGCCAAGAGAGAAATAAAACAAGACATGAGCCCACTGGAGAAGAAAGGTCAAGGCTGCGGGGATGGGCGCTAAATCTGAGTTAAAACAGCGAAGCAGCCCCGCCCGATGTCTGAATTCTCAACAAATCTCAGACACACCCTGAGTACACCCAAGCCAAGTTTCCCAAGCCAACTCCAGGCCAAGTTTCCCCAGAGGGAGCCCGATGCCCCCAGGGGGAAAGGCCCTTCCACTCTGTGACTTTGCTTCACCTGGGATGGCCAGGGATGCCTGGCCTGAGGGCTCCATCTCTCCTGGTGTAGGTGGCTCCAGGGGCTGTGGCTGCTACCCATAAGGGCTCACCTGTTTTCCTACTCAGCAGGAGGCCCCAGATGCTCCCAGAGTCCCAGATTACAAAGTGCATCTGTTCCTGCAGCCAGCTCTGAGGAGACGGGGGATGCTGCCTCTGCCTAGTCCTCCCACTGAGGCAGGACTCAAGCAGGGGCAGGTCTGGTCTGACCCCCTCACACACGTGCTCCCTCAGAGGGGCCTCCTCTATCAGCTGGGCTCGTGGCCCTCCACGCTCACCGCTGCTCCTCACACACCCACACGTGGGACTCATGCATGGACCCTGCTAAAGGAGCCGGCCCTCACTCAGACAACCCCCCACTGGGGCTCAGGGGTGGGTTCCAGAGGGATCGAGACTCTGAGGCCTCCTCCCTTCTGCCTCAGTGGTGTTCTCTAGAGATCCCCAGCTCCTGGCTCTTGACTCCTGCCACCGTCCCACCCCTATCTCAGTCCTGGTTGTCTAGACAGAAGGTTCCAGGTGAGAATGTGGAGGCCTGGCCTTAGCAGAGAGCTGGGCGGCAGGCCCCGGGTGAGCTGGGGCCACTGGAGCCGGCCCAGCGCTCTATAAAAGGAAACCACAAGGACCTAAAGCAGAGGGTCATGGTCACACTCCATCTTGTGTGGCTGGTTTCTCTGACTCCCTGGAATGGGGTAAAATGCTGCCCGAGGGAAGGTTCCCAGGCTCAGCCCCTCTGGAGGGCAGACCTTAGACAGCTCCATGTTGTGCAGAATCCTGCCTCCTCCATTCCTGAGCCCCACTGCCCTGAGACAGCTGGAAAGAGGAAGGAGAGGAAAGGAAGGAGAGAAGGAGAGGAAAGGGCAGCGGATTCAGAGTCTCTCCTGCCCATAGCTGCGGGGCGGGGAAGCAGGTCCAGCTGAGGACAGCCCAGGAGATAGGGCCAGTGGCAGATATAGATACAGGCTCAGGGTCAGGAATGGACGGGTGGCCCTGGCTCCTGCCCTGCAAAGGCATCTCTTCAGCACCTGAGCAGCTGACCTTCGCCACAGCCCACTGCCTTGGCCTGAACCCCTCTGGCCATCCTTCCCTCCCAACCAGAGAACCTTGGCACTCAAAGCCAACCTTCTCCACAATTGATGTCTACCTCCCCACGGCAGCCTTGCATCAGTGACTCCCAAGTGTGGGTGCTGGCAACCTAGACCCCACATGGCCTCTCTGGGCAGTTGTACCATCCCCTCAAACAAGTCAGGGCTAACCCTAAACCTGCTCTCTCCCATTCAACGGAGCCTCTTTTCTTATAGCTGACCCTTTCTCCCCACGACCTAGCCCCAAAGCATCATGTCCCAATCTCCCCACTCAAGCCCAGGTCTCCTTAGGGCTGAAAACGTAGTTGGACAAGGAGGTCCCAAAGGCAGCTTCCTCTCTTTGGTGCCCACATAAAAGTACTTAATGAAGCCTAGGAGGTGCTGGGCCAGGTCCAAACCCCTTAGCATGGCATTCCAGGCCTTCCTCACTGGCCTGGTTCCAGCCCAGCTGGTAACTCTGAGCTCCCCTTTCAAACTCTACCCCTCCCCTGGGCTCTACAGCTTACTCTACCTTTTCCTTGGCACCCACTCTCACCTGGCCCCCAAGCACTTACATTCCAGACCCCTCACTTGGCAGTTATCCTGTTTCCTAGTACTACTGGTTATCCTTTTTTAATGCATATTGATTCTCTACCTATTCTATAAGCTTCTTGATGTTGGCTGCTGGCTGGGGAGGTCAGGTTTTCTATTCTTCCCTCCCTCCCATTATTATGCCCAACATGCTGGACAACGCTACCATTTACAAGTTACTGAACATGGCCCCCAACTGCTATGGCATCGGGGCACCTGCCCACCTTACACAGGGCTTCATTATTTAGTCTCTGTTCCACCTCCTTATGGCAGCTTGAGGATCAAATGGAGGACACAACAGTTAGTCTAGAGCTTTTTTCTTTACAGGCAAGACTGAAAATCTCCAAAATTTAAGGCGTGCTGTGCTTGCAGAGAAGGCTATGTGTTTATTCATCCTGTTCTTCCAAGGGGTGACACAATCAGGATGCAATCCAACATCCTGTAGTCTGCCGCCAAACCACCAAGTCAGCTGTGTCTGGAAACCACACACACACACACACACACACACACACATGGCCGCAGAGCACTTACTAAGAAGCAGAGGCCATTCCATTCCTGTTTTCCCCCGCTTTCTTACAGGTCTAGGCTCCAGAGGCTAAGTGTAGCACTGGGGATTGTTGGGGCGGGTCTCACATAAACTACCTATCCATGCACAGCAACTGCAGAGTGGCCTCCCCTCACACAGCTCGACTCTTTCTGTGGAAGTGTGGGGTACAGGGAGGTCATCATCCCTAAGTTGTTGCCCAGACTATACTCTGTTATTGCAGGGGCCACACATCTGGGGCAATATCTGTTTAGTAGCCCCAGGGAACAGTCAGGGAGCATGCATGTACACACACGTACACACACAGAATGGCCACTGGCTCTGATGGAGACAGTGTTGTTACCTTGTCCCAGGAGACTGATCTGACCTCCAGGCTTTACCAAGGGGTAACTCTCAATAATGCCAACTCCCTGATCATAGATTTGGCATCGACATGTGATCTAAGTTGCATTACTTGCTCCAGGGTGCCTGCCCCAGGCATCTCTACCAACCTGAGTGGGGTTACAACCTAGAAGGAACCAACAGCCTCTGAAGGACCTCCTGCACATCTCAGCTACCATGACTCAGAAATAAAGTCAGGTCTCCCAGTGGCTACCAGAACTGCAATTTGGTGGGTAAGACCACAGCTCTAACTCCTGGGGTGGGAGCCCATCAGCATGATCCCATGATTGGTGCAGGTACAGGCAAGTGACACAGGTTGAGCCTTTATGACCATCTTGAAACCATTAGGGGAGCTAGCCTAAGGCTTCAGTCTACTCACAGGATGGCAGAGCCAAGAAAATCACAGAGAAGAGAGGAAGCCAGTGTCTGCTCTATCTCTGCGCTTTTCCCCTTACCCCTGGCTATATCCTCTTTATCACTGAGGCTAGCTGACTGGTATCATTTATTACTTGCAACTGAAACATCTTCAGTGCCATAGGATCCAAAGTAAAACTCTTTGGATGCAGAGGAACAGGGAGAAAGCAAGGAGAGCCAGGAAAGGAGGGACAGTGTGGAAGGTAAAACAGCTCAGTGTTCACAACCAAAGGAAGGAATGGATGTCTGAGATGATACCAACACCTCACTGAGGACCACCATACGTGAACTAAGCCAAGTGATTTACACCCAGGCTCTCACTTAGTCCTTTCTCACTGTGGATGACAGACTCCACGATTATCTCCATTTTACAGTGGAGGAAACTGAAGCACACAGAAGCTAGGGAACTAACCAGGGCAGAGCAGGGACCCAAGAGTAGACCAAGCTCTTGTCCCAAACCACTCTGCTACACTGCCTCCCCTGTTCTTAGCAGGCTCCCAATTCATTCATTCAGTCACTCAACACACACTCACTGGACATGTCTGCTGTGTGCCAGGAACTGGGATGGCTGCCAATGAAAAGATGAGGACATCAGATCCTTGACCTCAGAGGGCTAAGCCTAAGCTCAAATGCCTTTAGAAGCCAGGCAGGTAACATATAGGTGAAGGGCAGCAGCACCCTAATAACAATGGCAACAACAACAGACATAACTAACATGTATTGCATGCTTGCTATGCGCAACCCTAATTTAATCTCATGTAGTCCACACTTCGGCCCTATGACATAGGCCATAGCAGCCTCCCCATTGTCCAGATGAGACAATAGAGGCATCAAAAGAGTGTGTAATTTGCCCAAGACCACACTGCTCAGGAGAGCAAAGCCAGGATCTGAATGGAGACAACATGACTGTGAAACCCACGCTTCTAGTCACATCACTCTCTGCCTGCTGGATGAAAGACAGCAGCTAACTCAGCTAAGTGTGGGAGCTCCCGAGGAGAGGTGGGAATGGCGGAGAACTGGAGAGCCTGTGCTTATGCTCAATCCGTGGTGGCCGCAGTTCCACAACTCGAGCCAACTGTGGGAAAGCAGGTCTAGTGTTGCCAAATCTTCCCATTTTTAAAGAGAACCCAAAAATCTCTCCCTATATATATACATATATATATATGTATTTTTTGAGACAGAGTTTGGCTCTGTCACCCAGGCTGGAGTGGTGTGATCTCAGCTCACTGTAACCTCCGCCTCCCAGGTACAAGCAATTCTCATGCCTCAGACTCCCCAGTAGCTGGGATTATAGGCACGCAGCCACCACGCCTGGCTGATTTTTGTATTTTTAGTAGAGACGGGGTTTCACTATGTTGGCCAGGTCGGTCTTGAACTCCTGACCTCAGGTGATCCACCCGCCTTGGCCTCCCAAAGTGCTGGGATTACAGATGTGAGCCACCATGCCTGGCCCAGAAATCTATATTTTTATGTGAAATTATAATTTTTAAAGACTGACAACCAATACAAACTGAGAATACCATGAGGGCCCAATACAACATGTCAGTGGGCTAGTGTGGGCCAAAGGCCTGCCGGTCTGTAAGCCGGCTCTGGTGGGAGTGAGCTGGAAGGACCCTGCAGCTGGGCTCCATTCTCAGGTCAGGAAGCCCCATGGCAGACTGCTCTGTGGGGAGGAGTCTTCAGGCAGGACAACTTAACCTGGACCCCAGAGAGAGGTGGACCCAAAGCCTCTGGCTCATTCCACACACCTAGCTCCCTGAGGTGCTCACACGGGTGAGTGTCCTACATGTCTTCAAAGTCCCAGGATAGAGAGAGTTGGCTCTCTGTAGAGCTCTGAGCTCTACCTATGCAATGAGAAACGCCATGGGGCCATTATCCCCTCTCTAATCACTAACAAGCTTTTGGCTCCTGAGCCAGGCCCCAGGCTTCTGTGTCATCATTTCTTTGGCACATCAAAGACGACAACCAAAATAATAACTTCTCAGGCCGGCTGCGTGCCTCCATGCCCAGCCGTTCCAAGACAAAGTGGAGAACAGCATTTTGTTATGCAGCCCAGTGGATAACTAGGACGCCCTTTTCCTGATCAGGAAATGCTCTGTCTGAGCCTCCTAGAGCAGCCTTCATCACCAGCCAAGAGGAACTGCCCCTTTTACCAAGAAACAAGGTGGGATCTGGGAAGAAACTGCATCTCATGGTTGCCCACACACAAAAACAGGTTTTTTATCCAGAAGGAACTGGAAATCTATTGAATGTCTAAACCAACAGAGCCGGGGAAGCTGTGGGTGAATAGAGACGCCTGTGATCCAAACCCCCAAACTAGGCTGACTGTTGCAGTGGGAGTAGAAAGAATACCCCACCATAGGTGGATTAGCTACTGAATAATGAACAAAGAACAGCCCCCAGACCCCAGGCCTCCCAGAGCTCTCCAGTGCCTTGGACTTTGGATGCTTTTCTTCCTCTGGGTTCCCATGCCTAGCACCCACTCACCAGTGTACCCCGTCAGGCGGACAGGAAGCCCACTCCCCAGGGGAACTCCAGCCCTGGGGATGGCCCTATTAAGTAACTGAGCAATGGACCCAGGAGTCAATGGACCACTGGGAGCCTTCCCCACCCATGTTCCTGGCACAAACTATGCTAGCCCCGGCTCCAGCTCCTTCCAGCAGCCTGGGCCTTAAATAGCCAGAGCAGAGGCCTCTAGCCAGAACCCATGGTCGCGGTCATAAGCACAACTGTCCTTGAGCCTAAGAGGAATCCTAGGAATTTTCCCAGGAAAGGCTTCGGCTCTGGTCCCAGGATTCCACAGCAAGCCTCTAAGCCCAGGTCAGAGGTTACGGGAAATAACCAAGGAGACATATGTGGGAGGGTGGGGGTGGGATGCTGCTATCCCGGGCCAGGAGTGAAGAATAGAGGCAGGATATACCTGTCCCAAATCACGAGGACACCTGGGAGCCAAAGCATCTTTCTCCTACAGTGGCAACAGAAAACTTGAGAGAAGATTTAAGCAAGGATCACCCTCCATGGTCCCAACATGATGGCAGTCAAGGTAACAGGGAGATGGCAGCTGGGCTGCCAATCATCCTCACAAGGCCAGTCCTACCACACCCATCCTGGAAGAGAAGGAACTTTGGGAGCAAAACCATCCCCTGACCCTAATACTCCATTCTCTCTGCTTCTCTGTCTCACTAAGAGGCACTGTCTTTCCTTTCTGCATACAACCAGCCAGGCTGGAGCTTATTAATTTGGGATAGTATGTTTCACACTTTTCCCATCAAAATCAGACTTCCAGGAAACTAAGAGCACAGTTACTGGTAGCTGGGCCAGTACTCGCCACCCCAAACCCCAGGCCTAGGACAGACACGTTCTTGGCCTTTATTGTGCTGCCTGAGAGGGAGTGGTCTATCCCACCACAGAGATGGGGAAGGCGCTCTGGGCTGCAGAATGTACTAGAACTCCAGGCATTCATATTTTCTTACTTAGCTCAGGGACTCCAGCGGCAGCCACCACTGCCTTGTAACAGGGAAAGCCACGAGTGGTCTGGATATCACTGGCAGGAGAAGGCAGTCTCTGTTTCACAGCAAATGAAAACCCTTGGAGGGAGAAAGTGGGCAGCAAAGGTGCCCCGCCTTCCGTCCAACCCCAGGATGGATGCCAGTGCTGGAAAGGGACAGAGGAATGCATAGGCACCAACATGGTTGGCGGAGGTATGGGGGTGGCACTGCTATACTTCTCTGCTGCTTGTCCATTCACTCCAACACCAGGCAGAATGTTAGGTTTGTACCCAGGCCCAAGAGCCAGGTCTGACAAGTGGGCTTGGGTCCATACCCACAGCCCCTTCTGAACCCCAGGCATCAGGCAGCCCAAGCCCTGGAGGCCCCTCAGAAAACAGCCAGCCACCTGCCAGTAGACATGGGCCCCTGTACCTTCCTCTGCTGGTTCTGTCCCTCTAATTTGACCTCTAGGATAGGGAACACCTGAAAGCCATGTGTCCTGACGAGAATATCTAATTTGCCCCAAGAACATGTAGGGCAACTGCACGCAAAGCCAAGATGCCCCCTGCCCTGTCCTCCACTGCCTCTTCCCAGCCCCAGTTCTTATAGGAGCTCTGAAGTTTCAAATGGCTCCAAAAGAAGCCAACAGAGTGCCCCAGCTCTACCACGAGGGCATGGAGACCTTGGGAGGGCGTCTCTTCCCCAGTCAGATGTGTCTCCCTCCTGTCTGTATAGCTCCGCATCTGGTTGTCTGGCAAAGCTTTTGCCTTGGGGGCCATGCCTGGGGATCCTGAAACTCAAGCTGGCAGCACAGAGGCAAGAAGGCTGGGGAGGCTGCAAGGGACACACAGAGGCCAGCTGGCCCTCAGGCCCTTTGCTCTATCATCCTGCAGCTGCTCGCCTCTGGTAACTGGACTTGAGCCACAGAGACATTCGTGGTAGTTACTGCCCCAAATATAATATATGCTTCCACCTAGCCCATCCGAGGGCTCAAAACGCAAAGATATCCACCCTCTCTGTCATCACTGGTGTTGGAATTTGGATCTTGTTCCCCCTACCTTTACTGGCCAATGACCAAAGTCTGCATCCTCACCCAACCTTGGGCTGTTAGCATCAACAAGATAATGCGCTCAAAGCACCCACTGCCCTCCCTGCCATCCAAGGTTTTTGACACAAGTCAGACCCTCGGTTCCCAGGCTCCACCCAGTCTCCCTCCTCCTTGGCCCTGAGCTCATCTTCTCATTGCCATCCTCTCTGTTCCCATCATGGTCAGTCTTTTAGCGTGTGCTCCCTGGGCTGCCAATGCTTCCCATCAGCCCTGCAGTTGTGACCCACTGCCCAAACAGACCTTCCCAAGGCGGGCACACACAGCACGGTCTGATGCCCAAGACGGAGGGAGGGCAGGCAGACTCACCTCCTGGGGGAAAGGGCAGAGCTACGGCTCTGCAGGTGGTGCTCACATGTGCCCTGAGAGCTGCACGGGCATCTCTTGCTCAGCTCCCGTTTCTCTTCGGCATGGCTCAGCAAGGAGGCTACTGGCCGTTTTTACAAGATGGGGAGATACCACTCTGACAGAGACCTTGAGCCCCACTTGGGTGAGGGCTCTCAATTCCTGCTTCAGGAGGGACTAGGTACTCCCTGGAGAGCCCGCTTCTTGGGGGAGTATCAAGATTGAGGGGGTGACAACGGAAGTGACAGATGGTGCTGGGGATAAAGCAGAGATGGGGGTAAGTGACTGGCTGGGAAGAACGCCAATGTGAGGCTGCGTGCTGCACGTTTCTTCCTCTCCCCCTCAGCTTCACTTTCTCCAAGCCCTAAAGGGTTGCTCACCATGGGGTCTGAACCTGTGAGATTCTGGCAGGAGAAAATACCGGAGCTGGCCCTCAGGGAAGGAAGGGCTGAGCCCCAGAGTCAAGATTCCAGTTAGGAGGAGGGGCACAGCAAGAGTAGACAGGAGTCTGGCTGTCCAAGGAGGGCAAGGGGCAACACACCCTCCCCAGAGGGCTGTTCCACACACCCACACACAGGGGATGCCCACCCTCACCCCAATACTGATCTAGGGTGGAGCAGAGCCCAGTCAGGATGCCAAGGCTGTTAGCCTGTGGTGTGCACACCATGCTGTGTGAGGACATAGGAACCCAGCACACATCCATCTCAAAGTACAACTCTGTATGCTGTTTAAGCTCCAGGTCAGGACAATTCTCAGGACTGCAGGGCTAGTCTGACCACTGAGCCGGCCAGAGGGACAGTGTAGACCTGTCATGGCTCCATCACATCCTGGGGCTTGCAAGACACCTCAGCATATTTCCAAACATGCCACGGACTGCAATTAACCCTCCATAAACTCTTTGAGGAACCAGTGTGGCTCTGCCCATTTTATAGCAAGATAAAGGCAGAAATGATTTTCCCAAGATGACAAGCCAGGAGGGGTGAATGGAGTCCGGACTTAAATTCAGGCCAAACTCCACCCAAGGTCTCCACGCAAATCCAACCCTATCCAAGTCCTCCCAGGAGGCTGACAGCCCAAAGTGCAGAGGGTGTGGAAGGTGTCCATCCCTCCAGCTGAAGCTGGCATAGCAACCAAGGCCCTGCGCTCAGGCTCTATGCCCGTGCCTGAGTCAGTACCCTATCTGTGCCCTGGCCACCCCGCAGCTAATACCCAAACTCCTCACAGGAATGGTCCGAGAGCAAACACTGGACCCCAGGGGAAGGCTTGTCCAGCCCACAGCCTGGCCTCTCAGCTAACCCTCTGAGGACCATCTCTGGATGAGCA
The DNA here is from genome assembly GCF_000951035.1 of Colobus angolensis palliatus. Lineage (NCBI taxonomy): Eukaryota > Metazoa > Chordata > Mammalia > Primates > Cercopithecidae > Colobus > Colobus angolensis. Next base: position 1,630,382 of record NW_012116422.1, read on the forward strand.
GGGATGGAAGCCCTACGGAGAGTGCCATGAACAGGGCAGATACATCCTCTGCTCCCTTCTTACATAGGGCGCCAGTCCTCACATCCACGTGGACAATAGGTAGCATATATTATTCATTGTGTCCTTATCATGTGCCAGACACAGCTCTAAGTACCGCCCCTGGATTCTCTTGTTGAATCCTCACAGTTCCCCTATGAGGGAGGTAATATTTCCATCCCATCATACACATGAGAGCACCAAGGGGTTAAATAACCTGCCCAAGGTCACATGGCCAACAAGGAGTTAGTCTAGGATTCCTATCAAGGATTCTGGTTTCTCTACATACCTCTCCCACCTGCAAGATCAACTGTTAAACCTCCGGCCACAGACAAGACCCGGACATAACTTTCTGGTCAGCTGGGCACAGAAAATGCACACAGACACACAAGCAGAGACGCCCAGGCACTCACGGGTCTCTTGGCCTCCAGTTAATCAGTAGGTCTGTTAGGATTCAGGCACTGCCCTCCTCCGGTACATAAATTCCAATTTATAATACGGGGCAAAGTGAATCTCTGAGTAGCCCAGCCTCTGAATCTGTTCCTCATGTATTTAAACTTACTTAACTGACATACAGCCCCCCTCCCCAATAGGAATAAAACACCCAAGTCTAGAAATTATGAAACCAAGAGCTCCTGCTTTAGTCATGCACATTTCCAAAGTAGACCAAGAAATGTATTTTCAGATTAAAGGGAAAATTTACATATATAAATTCGGATGACAGTATTTATAGCATTAATTACATAAGTTCTGGCTCCCTTATTTAGCCCCAGAACCAATTCGTTATCGTTCACATATTCAGAGTTCCCCCCTCCCTCCAACAGCCCTGGGCCTCCCTTCTCCTCCTCCTCTTTCTCCCCCTCCTCCCCCTTCCAGCCGACCAGGGCCTCACATGCTGGCAAGAGGACACAGCTTCCTTCACTGTCACAGCCTAGCCTTCCAGACACACCCAGATCCAGCCTTAAACAGCGGGGGACGTCCAGACACAATCCCCCAAAGGCGCCCCTCCCCCGAGTGAATTATGAAAACCTTGAGTAAGTTGGCTATCCGCAGGTTCGGGCCCAGTGAGACCCCTGCAGGGACCACCAGGGATGTTAACCTTCTGAGGACCTGGATTGGAGCCCAGATAAACGCCCACTGGGCTGAGTCTGGAATCCCTCCAGCTCCTGGCGAATGGCTGCCGCAGACCCGACCACTGAGGCCTGACCTGCCTGGAGTCGCACCCAGGATTCCGGGGTGGGGAGCGGGGGCAGAGAGGAGCTGGGGAGGAAGGAAAAGCAGGCCAAGGGTCTTCAGGACTCAAGTCTGAGTCCTGAGCTCGTGTGGGGGACTCCCTCGGATCCTGGGGGCTCCATCCTCCCCGGCTGTACCTATCCCGCAGCACCTGTGCGGCTAGGACTCTCCCCAAGTGTGCAGAAAGAAACACCCTGGGCGATAGGGTCTGGAGTGTCTGGACCTCCCCTGCGGGCCCCACGGGCGCCACTCTGTCTTCGCACCTGCCCGGAGCCAGGCGGGTCTTGGCTCCTTCCAGCGAAAGGGGTTTGCCTTGCCTGCGCCCCAGGAAGAGACCCAGACCAGCCGCCCGGCAAGGCAGGCCGCCCGACGCTCCGAGACCCCCCGCTAGCGCGACCGAGAGCCCACGCCGGGGTCCT
>NW_012116422.1:1632584-1651090 GCF_000951035.1 Colobus angolensis palliatus
TGGGACTTGTAGTCCGCGCGTTGGGGAACCGGGACGGCAGTGTCGGGGGGCTCGGGGCCGGTGCCCGGCGGGCCGCTGCGTGTCCCTGTGAGCCTGGGGCAGAGCTGGGGTGGGAGTCTCCTGGGTCTGCGCGCTGAGAAGCCTTTCCCGTGAGGGACCTAGAGGTCTCCCCCACCAAGCCGTCTCCACCCGCTGGAGCCTGCAAACGTGCTGGGACCACCAGCCAGAGTGTGGACGAGCTGCGGGCGGCCCGTCGGATCCGGGAGAGGCCGCAGCAGCCTAGTCTGCGGGGGTCTTGGGCCCCACCTGATGCTCCGGCCGGAGCTAGGGCGGGAACCCGGGCGGGACCCGCGCGTCCGGCCAGGCGGCCTTCCCGGGCAAGGCACTAGCCTTCGGCTCCTTGTGCAACCAACGAGCAGGATGCGCAGTTTAGGCTGGGATTCGTGCAATAGAAAAGCGGAGCTCGACGGTCAAGGCATCAGATTACAAGTGTCCATCACCCTGCCTGTCCCAAGGGCTTGGGACAACGTCTTAATGGAGCCCCACCGTTGTGCGAAGAGGCCGACCGCTCCCAATGGGTGCACGTTCTCTCCGCTAATGCCACTGCTCAAAACGTTCGGAAAATTAACACTTAACGCCAGGGTCGGAGACCTCAGGGGGTTCTGTATCCTTCTTACAATCCATACAAAAGCAGCTCCCAAATCTTCTGAAATCCCGTTTCTTCCTCTTCTCTCTGCCTTTCTCTCTGCTCTCGCTGGGAATATAGCAAGGTTTACCCCCTACCCCCAACTGGCCTAATCCCAGGTTGGTCCACCCTCCACACACACCCCTCACCCCAGTATGCTGAGAAGCAACCTGACCTGTTTCTCCGACTCAGAAACTTGTGCTGGCTGGAGGTGCCTAAAGACCACGTTTGACTTGGCACACCTGGCTTAAGAGGAGCCCCCGCTCTGCTGTTTGACCCCGTCAGCCTGATTTGGCTTTCCCCTCCTCACTCTCCCAGGCAAAGTGTAGCTTGTCCCCAACGTGAACTGGCTTCCCGCTGGACCTTCCTGACAATGTTTTCATTTTGCTCCTCTCTCTGTGCTGCTATTTCCCATGCTGTATTAAAGTTATCTAAAAGGAATAGGGCAGAGCAGTGGTTAGGGAAGCTGGACCTATGGCAAACCTTCCTGGTTGGAATCCTGCTAGCTTTTTAACCTTGGCTAGGCAAGTTACTTAACTATGGCTCCCTTCCCTGGTCCTAAAAACAGAACAAGTTTAGCACCTATGTTACAGGATTAAATAACATAAGTAAAGGGCTTTAAGTTGTACTTAAAGTGTATAAATAAAATCTCCCTCCCTAGACTATAAGGGCCTTAATGTCAGACCCCAGAGAGCGTGTGGTCAATACTGAATTGATCATCCTAGATGTTTCTACTGTTGCCTTTTTCTTTTCCTATAACTAACAAGAAATCACGACCAACTGACATCGGTATGGCAGTTCTGCATTACAACACTCTGGGACTAGCCCTAAATTATCTTTAAAATGGTCTTTTATCTCTAATTGGGAATATTTCAAAACATGTACTTCTCACAGTCCTGGCCAGTGGCTATGAGAAGGAAAAGCTCAGACTACAGGTGACTTCCTTCTCTTGGAATATATTCACTGTACTCTGTAGAAGTAAACAGGAGAATTTCCTCCTATTCCACAATGCTGAAATTTCTTTCCCATTTTATGCTGCTGCTGGTCAGAACTTATAAAAGAGTGAGAATTATCTATGAGGGTTCAAAAGGTGAATATAATGATCGTTTCTCACATGGCAAAGTGTTATTTCTTATGGCAGCATTTCTGAGTGTTTCGTATACACCTAGAAGTTAGTTCATAGATTTTTACCACAAAAAGATTGGTCCCAATGCCAAATAACTGGGGAATGCTGAGTTCCACACACAGACAGGGTTCTGTAGAAGTCCTCAGAGCCTTTGATAAGCTAATATGCATTTTCTGTGCAAAAGAAAGGGGAATATACAGCTCTCCCCACACTTTGTTGCCCCTCGTCTCTACCCTGCATACATACCCAGCACCACACTGAACTTGAACGTGACAAGACTTCGCTTCAGGAAATGCTGCCCTCCAGGCCTCTTGCTTGTCTTTTACTTTTGTTTATACTTTATTTTGTCATGTAGAAGTTTAAATTTTTGATGTTGTCAAATGTACTTGTTATTTTATTTATTGTTTTTACTTTGGCTTCTAAAAATAAAGACCCTTCCCTAACTTCACAAAGATACAGTGTTTGTGAGAAGAGAATAATTTTTCTTATCAAACTTTTTTTTTAACTCCTTCACATCTAGGCGATTTGTGTATGTGTATGCCAAACCAGTTGTTTCATCTTTCCCCGCTAATGTACAATGCAAATGGTATCACAGACGACATTTCTGTATGTGTGTGCAGGTCGTGCATCAGTTAGGATGACATTCAGCTGCTTCAACAAGATAGAAATGTCTTCCTTTCTTACACTGTCCAGGTAGGTAGTCTAGGGCTTATGCGACTCTCTACACACACTTTCTTGTTGTTGCTTGGCTTTATGTGGTCTTGCTCTGATGGTCCAATATGGTGATATCTGCATTTCAGGCAGCAAGAGGCAATGATAGTAATACAGTGCAAATGAGCCAACTCTCAGAGGATTCCAGAAGCTGCCATGTGGCACTTCTGCTTACATGCTATTGGCCAGAGCTGGGAAATTGCCTCTTTATTCTGGCTATCGTGCGCACAGCTAAAAAGTCTATAAAATGGATCGCACCACTGCACTCCAGCCTGGGCAACAGAGCGAGACTCCGTCTCAAAAAAAAAAAAAGGTCTATAAAATGTTAGAGGAGAGCAGATGTTGGGAGGCTGCAGCCATCTCTGCCAAGTCTGTTTCTGGACTATCCGTTCCAGTGAGATGACCGAAAATCTTTTTTTCTAATACTTTGAATTTTTTGTTTATTAGAAAATTAAAATATAAAAAATGACAAGCAGTCGGGCGCGGTGGCTCACGCCTGTAATCCCAGCACTTTGGGAGGCCGAGGCAGGCAGATCACGAGGTCAGGATATCAAGACCATCCTGGCTAACACAGTGAAACCCCGTCTCTACTAAAAATACAAAAAATCAGCCGGGTGTGGTGGCGGGCGCCTGTAGTCTCAGCTACTTGGGAGGCTGAGGCAGGAGAATGGCGTGAACCCGGGAGGCGGAGCTTGCAGTGAGCCGAGATTGTGCCACGGCACTCCAGCCTGGGCTACAGAGCGAGACTCCGTCTCAAAAAAAGACAAGCAAGAAAATAATCAGCCATATACCACCAGAATCAGCCACAGATAATTTCTTAGCCTTCCACCCCTTTTAAAGAAAAATTGCATGTTTTTAAGTGATATATGTACATTTTAAATTATTTGAACGATACAGAGAAGTTTAAATTATCCCAATCCCACCACCAGAAATCACCATCATGAACACTATATTTATATCATTCCAGAAAACTTTCTATGTATATTTACTGATAGGAGGAAAGATAATAGAGATACTTTATAGGAATCTGGGCCATAATACAGATGCTATTTAAATTAAAAGTACTTAATTTTACTTGAATTTAAAAGAAGAAAAAGAAGTTGAAACTGAAGAAAGAGTTGAACTTCAAAGAATGTTTCTTGACCACAAGAGATATTACTTCCTAAAAGATACCTCTGAGGTTAAACAAAAATTGTAAAAAACACTGAGGTTAGAGTTATTTTCTTAAAATGCACATTTCTGTGACATATCAGTGTGTGAGTGTGTGTGTGTTCAGTGTGTTCATTGCTTTGAAAAATTAGCTCTCATGATTCTGTCCATCGCTGACCTGCTTCCTAAGTTTAGTTACATATTTTTGTTATATTATCCATGTTTGTAATACTCATATTCTGTTCTATAAACATAACTTCATAGTTAGTTGATAAATATTCTTAATTAAAATGAATTCAATGGTCATCGCTAGTCTTTTTACCAAGGCTTTTTTTCCATTTGCAAGTTCTTTATGTTTGTTCATCTCTTAATGGACTAAATTTAATAGTTAAGCTGTTTTTCCATGAAGTATTTTTGATGCTTAAGAGTATCTGTCTGTGCCTTGATACTGGAACCATACCTTGGCTGGGTGTAATATCCTTGAGTCTCATCTTTCCCACTGAATGTGGTAGGTTTTGCCTCTTTTTCTTCTGGGAAGAAGCCTGAGGCCAGCCTGAATTTTCCTTTATAGGAGACATTTTTTTTCTGCTTGAATGCCTAAAGAAATCACTCTTCATCACTTTTTTTTAGTTCAATAACTTAAATAAGACGTCTTAGTAGTAAACATTTCAAATCAAGCTTTTCCGGAATATAGTGTGTTCTTTCAATCTGCAGCTTTAGTTTTGAAATGTACTTGTTTGTTTCTCCGTTAAAGGAATTCTCTTTTGGTTCTGTTTCTGGTTTTTCTTCTTCAGGGATCTTAATTAATTTTTGTATCAGATCTTATCTGTCTTTCATTTCTACTAATTCTAATTGCTTTAATCTCTTTGCCTAGTTTAGTTGCCCTATTTCAGTAATTTGAGTTTCAATAGGGTCCATTCTCTTTCTTGTTAGTTCTAATTTGTCTATAATAACATGTTTTTTGTCCTCAACTTGTGGTCTTTCCATCCCATTCTTGTGTTCTAGCATCCTGTCGTTGAGCCCCCACTTTAATAAATTCATATTCTTAAGTCATTCCATAATGTGAAGCAGTTGCAAGAAATTCCTTAAGATTTTTTTAGGGGTGGGGAGGAGCCCTCATCTTTCACTCTCTGTTTTCCCCCTTATTTATCGTTAATATCTTGCTGCCATGTGTTTGCATCCATTTCTTTTCTTTCTGGTTTGGTGGCTCTGTCCAGACCTTCTTTATGCCACTGTAACACAGCAGCAGGAAGAAGGACTTACTGACGTCTCCCCACTGTTTAAGACCCTATTTTTCCCTCTGAGCTAAGCAGAAGGCTGGGTATTTGGGTTCTCTACACTTTTTGGTAGTCTGGAGGGGACAGCTGAGCTGAAGCAGCCTGTGGTCTTTGTTGGAATGCCTCAGCATGCTCCTGTCCTGAGAGCCTGTTTAATGTCCTGTACAGGCTCATACCACCTAATTGGAGCTGGAAAGCAGGACGCTATACACCTTTTCCAAGGAAGGGGCAGAACTCAGGGTCAGTTTCCCCATGGGGAGTGTTGTTCTGGAGACTTTATTTCCATCAGCCGAGTCAGCTCAGTGGCTCGTGCTCCCTGCTTTCCCATCTCCCCCCAGCATGCTTTTTAATACAGCTCATTCAGAAGAGGAAGAAGACAGGGCATGACTCACATCTGCTTCCTTTCAGATTCAGGAGCCATAGGAAGAATGTTCAGGTTTTGGTCCATTTCTGGGCACTTGGGACAGGATAGGGAGCAGAGACGTGTGGTGCCATTCCTTGCCACTCCAGAATCCTCTACATCTTTCTTTAGATGTCAATTTGGAAGTTTATTGTATTGGTTGCTGATAATAGATTTTAGTCCCTTGTTTTATTTACTTTCTTTGATTTTGTTAGGAATTGAGAAAGAGAAGTTCTGTGGGGAAGCATTCATCCATAATCTGTAAGCAGCAGTGTCCCTACACATTTTTATTTTTAATTTATTTACTTATGTATTTATTTATTGAGACAGAGTCTTGCTCTGTTGCCCAGGCTGGAGTGCAGTGACTTGAGCTCGGCTCACTGCAACCTCCGCCTCCCAGATTCAAGCAATTCTTCTGCCTCAGCCTCCCAAGTAGCTGGGATTACAGGCACCCACCACCATGCCCAGCTAATTTTTGTATTTTTAGTAGAGATGGGGTTTTACTATGTTGGCCAGGCTGGTCTCGAGCTCCTGATCTCAAGTGATCCACCTGCCTAGGCCTCCCAAAGTGCTGGGATTACAGGCTTGAGCCACCGCGCCCGGCCTCTGCACATTTTTAAAGCAGCACATGTTACCTCTGGCTTTGAGGTCTGACTTGTCCCAATGACTGCCGAAACAATACAAAACAAGAACAGACTCGAAGAGTCTACTGAATTCCAAAGTCCCGAGATGTCTCAGCTGGCAGGCAAACTCTCCCATTTTGAAAACCAGAATTCTTAAAAGCCAGATTGAGGAATTACAGTCTCATGGTAGTGTTGCCAGGTTGAGGCCTAGATCAGGAGTCCTGGCCTGATGGAAAAGTTAGCCTAGAGAGAAGGAACCATGTTCTTATGCCTGCCAGAAAGATTGACAAGAGTTTGCACTGAGGCTGGGTACAGGGAGCCATGTGGCACAGAAGGAACAGCCAGCAGAAAGCAGCCCTTCCCTGGCCTCTTGGGTTTCTGGCTGTCCTGTGCCTCGGAATTCCACAGTGGACCCTCATGCTGCAGATGGGGACGGGCTTCCTCCCTGCCTTTCACCAAAGCGTTTAGTGTGGATGTCCTGGAGACAGAGCACCAGGGACACCTTGGAAACCCCTGGAGATAAGAATCTCTGCCTTTTTTCATAGAAGAGGCACGCCTAGCCCATGAGTGCCTGGGTTCCCTGAGACAGTCCTGGGTCCACAGTTCTCAGGGATGCAGCCAGGGTTTTGTGGAGCCTGAAGCTTGTGGGATTTGGAAAGCTTTCTTTTAGGAAAAGAATACACTGGCAGGGCATGGTGGCTCACATGTGTAATCCCAGCACTTTGGGATGCCATGGTGGGAGGATTGCTTGAGCCTAGGGGTTCGAGACCAGCCTGGGCAACATAGTGAGACCCCCATCTCTATGAAAAATTAAAAACTTAGCCGGGTATGGTGGCACAGGCCTGTAGCCACAGCTACTTAGGAGGCTGAGGTGGGAGGATCACTTGAGCCCAGGAGGTCTAGGCTGCAGCAAGCTGAGATTTCGCCACTGCACTCCAGCCAGAGTGGCAAAGTGAGACCCTGTATCAAAAAAAAATTTTGTTTACTTTAAAAGAATACACTGTTTTAAAGACAAAATTAGATATGGAAGTAATTACTTATTTAGAATGAGAAAAGAACAGGATTTAGAAGGGACACGAGCAAGTGAGTGACCTGGAAATGCAAGCCTCAAGTTCCATGAGGTCCAGGGTGTCCTCAGGGAATGGGCCACGGATACTCACAGGTCTCCAGTCCCTGAGTCCACAGAGATCCCTGCAGCAATTCTGTGGTCCGGAGCTGCCAGCAGGGGAGCAGACCCCACTCCAAGCCTGGACTGGAGGGCCTAAGGACAGGGCATTGACAGCACCTTTACAAGGAGCGCCACGAAACTTATTCAAAGATTCTGCCCATGGCCTCTCCCAGAACCCTGGGCCTCTCCCAAGTAGAAGCATTCTGCTCTTTTAACGTAGCTGTGGCCAAAATGAATTCTCTGGGCCAGGTGCAGTGGCTCATACCTGTAATCCTAGCACTTTCAGAGGCCAAGGCAGAAAGATGGCTTGAGCCCAGGAGTTCTAGACCAGCCCAGAAAACATAAAGAGATCGCATCTCTACTAAAAATTTTAAAAAGTAGCTGGGTGTAGTGGTGCACTCCTGTGGTCACAGCTACTCAAGAAGCTGAGGCAGGAGAATCACTTGAGCCTGAGAGGTTGAAACGGAAGTGAGTTATGATCAAGCCACTGCATTCCAGCCTGGTGACAGAGCGAGACTCCGTCTAAGAAAAAAAAAAAAATTCTCTGGAAAAAAATATATCAACTGTCCAGTAACCAAACAGCTACAGTCTATAGAAGTGGAAGACTTTAAGATGCTCCCATTACAGAGAGGCCACCCAGCTCATATCAGCATGGTCTCCATCTCTACAGTGATGAACAGGTGGGACACAAGCAGGTGAGAGGAAGCCCCACATGGTGACACCACTAGGCAGAGATGAGGAAGTTAAAGTGTTTTGCTTTTTTGGAAAAATGTGACCTTCAAAGGGCATGAGGGAAGTGGAGAGAGAGAAAGAATGCTTCACGCTGTTTAAGGCGCTAGAGGAAGCCATCAGGAAAGGAGACAGTTAACTAAGGACAGGCAAATTGGCAAGGCAAGACTTAAAACGAGAGGGGTCTGCAGAGCAATGCTTTTCAAACAGGGTCCAAAGGGGCCACAGGGGACAAAGACTCATCTGGTGGGGCTATACAACCTCCCCAAACAGTGCCGTTCTGCCTGCTTTATATATAGGGCTTTCATTTCAACAAAGGGTTTTTCTGCAGCTAAAAATAAGTCTGAAAAACCACCTCTCTGGGGGAAATGTATTCAGACAGACAAAGTGGGTCTGGAAAAGGCTGCTGCTGGGAGGAATCCAGGGAAACCACTGAGTCCAAGTTCAGACAGCTGAGAGGTAGAGTTTCACCTAGAACCAAGGGATTGGCCAGGGAGGTTGGAAGAAAGGATTCAAGGGAGCTAAGAGAAATTACTCGAAGTTGAATTAGAAGTAGAAATGATGGTAAATTCACAATAAAGAAAACACATACCACAAGGCTGAGGCCATCTGACTGGGGAATGAAAATGGAGAAAGCTAAGGACCTGATTAACATACAGAATCCAGTCTAGATGAATTCATGAACAAGAGGCCAAGGCCCAGCCCTCATCTGCTTGGTTCATATCACCGGTTTACTAAACGTTCCTCGCCTGCTGGGGTGGGGAGCAGTGGGACTGGATTGTGAAGGAGTGGTAACCAGGCAGAAGCCTTTGGGGAAGTGGAAGAATGTTCAAGGGAATACTCCTCCGTTCATAGCAGAACTTCTGCTGCAGGACTTGGGACTTGTTGATCCAGGACCTAGTGTGGTATGGATTCTGGGACCCCACAAGTAAGATGGTATGGTGGTCAGAATAGTGCCCCCGCCACAAGACATCCACTTCCTAATCCCCACAGCCTGTGTATATCTTACCTTACATGGCAAAGGGCACTTTGCAAGTATGGTTGAATTAAGGATTTTAAAATGCAGAGATTATTCCTGATTATTCAGGTGGGCCCAGTGAAATCCCAAGGGCCCTTGAATAGGGCTGTGTTATAATAGGGAAGCAGAAGAGTCAGAGAAGGAGATGTGATGACAGAAATAGAGATCAGAGTGATGCAGCCACAAGCCAAGGAATTTGGGCAGCTTCTAGAACTGAAAATGGCAAGGAAACAGATTCTACCCTATAGCCTCTAGAAGAAGCATAGTCCTGCCAATACCCTGATCTCAGCCCAGGAAGACTGTGGGACTGCTCACCTCCAGAACTGTAAGACAATGAATTTGTGCTGTTTTAAGCCACAACATTTGTGGCAGCAATAGAACCCTAATACAAATGGCACTGTTTCTAAGGGTGTGCTCTCTGAACTCAGCTATCTGAATTCTAATTCCAGGGCCATCACTTGCCAGCTGAGGGACCTCAGGTGAGTTAACTTACATTCTGTGCTCAGTTTCCTCATGTGCAAAATTAGGATAATAATAATTTCTACCTCATATGGTTATTGTGAGGATTACATGTGAAGTGCTTAAAACTATTTCTGACACAAAGGAAGCTTTTCAATAAATGTTAACTGCTGCTAATATTATTATTATTACATATGAACATCACAAGATTTATTTCCACCACCCTGCTTTCACCTTCCCAACCCTGGATTCAGAAATGAAGCTTGATCAGAAGATGAAGCACAAGTTCAATGTCACAGCTGTTAAGACTAGGCACCAGTATCCATCATTCACTCTCTCAACAAAGTATTTGTTGAGTGTCTATTATGTGCCAGCCACTGGTTCAGATGCGGAAGACATAGGAAGAGAGGAAAGGGGACAAAGGGCTTCTTCCCGGCATTGCTCTTCCTTTCATCAAGGAAGAAAATATTTCCAGATCCCCCTCTAAAAACGCTCCCTGAGATCTCAGTGACCAGAACGGAGTCATTTGACCACACAGAAGATAAAGGATTGCCAAAGGTTGGCCTGGACTAATGGAATGTGTGTTGGCTGTATTATTGAGAATATTTAAATTTACTGTAGCAGGCAAAAGAAAAAAAAAAAAAAACTAGGCAAAATTCAAAAAACTGTGTTAAGAATAGAGAGTAAGTTGGCAACTTGAGAGACATGCCAGACATAGAAAACATGAAACATATGGGTGTCAGGCTTCGATTTAAAAGGATAGAACACACAAGAGTATTAACTGGAGATAGAAAGGGATGGAAACCCCCAGTTATAAGGCAGGGATCATGCTAATTTCAGATGGACAACTGTCATCCTCAAACTGGTCCCCTTAGAGACCTCCGCTTGGATCCCATTCTGGTCCCTCCTGTACTCTTTCCCAGCTGCTTGGTAGGTAAATTATATGCTATGAGTCTAGCCTGATGTATTTGCCCCTAGGCTTCTTTGATAAAGTGTGTTAGCTCTAGGCACCTTGTTTGCTGAGCCCCTTTGTTCAACCTTAACTCTTGTTTTCTTTTATCTTTCTCACTTTACTTATTTATTTATTTTTTTTTCAGGCAGGGTCTCTATCAGTCGCCCAGGCTGGGGTGCAGTGATGTGATCACAGCTCACTGCTGCAGCGTCGACCTCCTGGGCTTAATCGATCCTCCCATCTCAACCTCCCAAGTAGCTGGGACTACAGGTGTGTGGACCAGGCCTAGCTAATTTGGATCTTTTTGGTAGAGACAGAGTTTCACCATGTTGCCCAGGGTAGTCTCTAATTCCTGGGCCCAAGCAGTCCTCCCACCTGGCCTGCCAAAGTGCTGGGATAACAGGTGTGAGCCACCACGCCCAGCTAACTCTTATTTTCTTGTTTTCATAATCACACAGTCAGCGCGGACAGATAATGTGCCACATGGCTCCCATGGTGGTGGGCGGGGAGAGAGAGACAGAGAAAGAGAGTTGGTGGGGGGATGGATAGAAAGGGATAGTATGTGAACCCTGGAACACAAGATTCAGGCAGTGTGCTCTCTTCACCTTGCTTACCTCATACCCTAACTGGGTTAACCTACCCCACCTCTTTCCCCTAGCTTCTCACTGTACGCTTTAAATTGGATCAATGAGCAGGGTGACTTAAGCATCTTCAATTGGTCTGTGAGTCTTTCTGTTCATGATCTCCAGACAGCTTGCCTGATAGGGTACGTGGAAGCTACACTGCATAAAGATAATTTCCCACTAGGGCTGGACACATTGCTATCTGGAAACACTGGAGTCTGTTAGAAAAGAAAAAGAGAGAATGGCTGTTGGGTAGGTGCCTGAAGGCACAAGAGTTCACTTAGTCTGGCCTTCTGACTCCAGGTCAGGCACGCTGAGTTCATTTTAGATAAAGGAAAGTATCTGTTTTTCTGATGAATTATGGATTTGGGGCCTGTAGAATTTGTTCTTATCTGTGAAGTCCCACTTGGAGGGGAGGAGAAGGGCTGGCTCGCTTCTCAGGATCCTGCTGGCCCAGGTTATGGCTATAGAAGTTCCTCAACAATTGAACACTGGGATCATTTACACAACAAAGACTTACTGAGCACTTACAGTGTGCCATGGGCATGAAGGTAAAGAAGGCATGGATGCTGCCTGCCAGAGTTCAGAAATCAACAGGCAAGCACACATAAAAAGTGTTAATTATAATAATACACAGACCAACTTACCATCCCTTTAAGAAATCTGCCCTCAGTCAAGCAAAATATGCTAAGAATAAGATAAAAGGGCAAAATACCAGCGTTACAAAGCCCAAATCCTGAGCCACCTGGTACCAGCAGCCCACTCCGGTCTCTCACTGCCAACTTTTCCTAGTTCTCCCTTGTTCTCACCAAACTCACCTTGCCTGCCCAGAGTGACATTCCTTTCATTTTCTGCTGGCCTCCAGAACCCTGTGTCCTGGCCATCCCCTTAGTTCTTGCTCTCCTTGCCTCAGCAATCCTACTGAAGGCATACTGGTGGATACCTGATGGCTCAACCTGGCTCTCACCCTCCCAATGTGTGCGTTGCCCCAGCAAATACTTCGCCCCCAGCCCAGGCTGTCTTGGTGGGACCCAGACCATCACAAATCAGGAAGTACACTGGCCTGGTACCCCCTGCCAGGGATCCAGGGGAGAAGGAGAGGAGGGAGATCTTCCCTGGAGATGACATTTGGGCTGAGGCTTAAATACTAATTTGGTCTGGTCAGCAGCAGTTTCAAACACAAAAGATGAGCCCACCCAAGACAAAGACACTCTCCAGGAATGAAGCCAGGGCCCTGGGGAGCTACATGAGCTCTTCCAGGCCACCACTGAGAGAATGACAGCAGGTCAACTCACATTACACGAAACTCATCTGCTTTCTCGGCATGCTCCTGAGCTGCACAGAGTTTCATGAGAAAGAAAAGTGTCACCAGCCCTGATGCTTGACAGCACTACATCCTGATGCTTCCCTGCTCAGCAGGCCTCCTAGAGCTGCCTGGAAATCCTGCACCTGTTCCTGGTCACCATCCTGTCCCTTTTCCACGGCAGCAGCCCCAAATATTAACCACTCTCCCTGACTCCAGCCCCCTTCACGTTCAGTTGAAGCTTTGACCTTTTTCTTTTTCTTTCCTGAGACAGAGTCTCACTCTGTCGCCTAGGCTGGAGGGCAGTGACACGATCTCACCTCACTGCACCCTCTGCTTCCTGGGTTGAAGGAATTTTTCTGCCTCAGCCTCCTGAGTAGCTGGGATTAAAGGCACCTGCCATCACGCTTACCTCATTTTTAGTAGAGAGGCTATTTTGCCATGTTGGCCAGACTGGTCTCGAACCCCTGACCTCAAATGATCCTCCTGTCTCAGCCTCCCCAAATGCTAGGATTAGAGGTGTGAGTCACTGCACCTGGCCTTGATCTCTTTTATTACAAAGAAAACCTATTCATTGGGTCAAAAAACATTAAATAAAGACCTACTGTGTGCTGGCACCAGAGGGATAAATCGGGTGTGGTTCTTGCCCTCACAGTACGGTAGGAATTCAGAAAAGTACAGATGGTCATGATACCAGGGCAAGCTGGCTACTGTGTAACTGAAGGCGCTGGGCACTGGCCAGCCTCCGAAGCCCTTCCCCCAGCCCTCACCCAGCCAAGTGCCAGCAGCGCTGCCTGGACAACCTTTCCCTCTGGGCTCCAAGAAGTGCCCAACTCTGTCCCTGGGCATTCCGTTTAATAGTCTCAGTGATTTTTTTTTTCTTTTTTCCACATCTTAAATATCTCTCTCCTCCTTCAGTTACCCTCTTATCTGGCCGATACCATCAAGTATCCTCCATCTAAAAAAGTCTGGAGGCCTCCTCCCCTGACAGGCCCTCCTTATGTCTCCTTCCCTTTTCTGTCCTAATCGAAACAGTTACCTACTTTCAACTCACTCATGTAAGATGCTTGTCAGTTATCAGTTGACAGTTGTCTTTTGTCTCCACAACTCCAAGGAAACTGTTTTTGTTGAGGCCACCAATGACCTCTTCATCATGGCTTTTTTCTTTTCTTTTTTTCTTTTTTTTTGTTTTTTTGAGACAGGGTCTCACTCTGTCACCCAGCCTATAGTTTAGTGGGGCAATCATAGCTCACTGCAGCCTCAGCTTCAATCTCCTGACCTCCTAGGCTCAAGCAATCCTCCTACCTCAGCCTCTTGAGTAGCTGGGACCACAGGTGCACGCCACCACATTCAGCTAATTTTTCAAAGATTTTATAGGCCAGGCACAGTGGCTCACATCTATAATCCTAGCACTTTGGATGGCCAAGGTGGGTGATCCCTTGAGCCCACGAGTTTGAGACCAGCCTGGGCAACACAGCGAGACCTCACCTCTCTAAAAAAAAAAAGAAAAGAAAAACAGAAAAATTAGCCAGGCATGGTGGCACGTACCTGTAGTCCCAGCTACTCGGGAGGCTGAGGTGGGAGGATTGCTTGAACCCAGGAGGCTGAGGTTGCAGTGAGCTAGAATTGCACCACCGCACTCCAGCCTGGACAACAGAGCAAGACCCTGTCTCAAAAACAAAAACAAAAACAAAAGTCACCTTCTCAGTGAAGCCTTCCCTGCCACCCTATGCTCAACCCTCCCTGCATTTTATAGCCTTTTTCTTTGCTTTATTTTTTTCTCCTTACCACTTGTCACCTTCTTCTTCTTCTTCTTTTTTTTTTTTTTTTTAACAGAGTCTTGCTCTGGAGTGCAATGGCAAGATCTTGGCTCACTGCAGCCTCCGCCTCCCAGGTTCAAGTGATTCTCCTGCCTCAGCCTCCTGAGTAGCTGGGATTACAGGCATGCACCACCATGCCCAGCTAATTTGGGTATTTATAGTAGAGACGGAGTTTCGCCATATTGGCCAAGCTGGTCTCGAACTCCTGACCTCAGGTGATCTGCCCACCTTGACCTCCCAACGTGCTGGGATTACAGGTGTGAGCCACTGTGCCCAGCCACCACTTGTCACCTTCTAATGTACCGTGTATTTCATTTATTTATCTTATTTCTGTCTTCCCTACTATATTATCAGCTCCATGAGGACAGGGATTTTGCTGTTTTGCTCACTAATAAATCCCCAGGGCCTAGAACAGTGCCCAGTACTAGCAGGCCCTTGGTAAACATAAGGTAAATGAATGAAGTTGCTGGGTTTATTTAGAAAACCTCATGCATGGACTTTCCTCTTTGTCAGTACATACAGCTCTTCCTCATGTGTCCCATAGGGGTGGCCATAGCATAGTTTAGCCCTTCCTTAGATCTTGAAATTCTTTCCTCCCTTGGCTTTCCTGCCTCTCCAGAGGCCCATTCTTTCCTCTTCCATTTAACGGCTATTCCTTCGCCTGCCTTTTTGGGACTGCATTCCTCAGGGTTCTTCCTATCCCTTCTTGCCCTTGCTACACCTTTCCCCTAGATGGGCCACCAACTGAAAGCTCAGGACTCCCCCTGGCTCAAGCCCAGATGTCTCTCTTGAGCTCCAGACCCTCATGGGCAGCTTCCTTTCAGGTGATCCATAAATACCTCTTACCTTACAAACTTCAACTCATCCAAACTCAGTTTGTACCTTCTCCTTTTATCTTTCCTATCTTGACAAACAGAAACAGTTTTCCTCTTCTCACAAGACAAAAGCTATGCAGTCATCTCTGAATACTCTTTCTCTCATCCATCTGTGAAGGGTCACCAACTCCTGACTGTGCTCTTGGAAACATCTCCTGAGACAGGCTCTCCTCTCTCCCCACCCTTCCCCGCACTGCCCTCATCCAGGGCTTTTTCATCTCCTGTGGACTCCAGCAATACTTCCTCATCGGTCTCCCTGACATGGATCTCTCCTTTTCTTTTTTTTTTTTTTTTTTTTTTTGAGACGGAGTCTCGCTCTGTGGCCCAGGCTGGAGTGCAGTGGCCGGATCTCAGCTCACTGCAAGCTCCGCCTCCCGGGTTTACACCATTCTCCTGCCTCAGCCTCCCAAGTAGCTGGGACAACAGGCGCCCGCCACCTCCCCCGGCTAGTTTTTTGTATTTTTTAGTAGAGACGGGGTTTCACTGGGTTAGCCAGGATGGTCTCGATCTCCTGACCTCATGATCCGCCCGTCTCGGCCTCCCAAAGTGCTGAGATTACAGGCTTGAGCCACCGCGCCCGGCCCCGGATCTCTCCTTTTCATCACCCACATTGCCACCAGGAGCTTCCTAGAAGCTGAGTCAGCCACACATTGACTTCTGGCTGACTACACAGAGTTCCTTCAAATCAGGAGTATAGCCGTGAACAAGGCAGGTGAGATTCTGCCTTCAAGGCGCTGAGAGTCTGCAGAGAGGCACTGAGCAAGTAGCTGCAATAGTTGGAGACGTAGTGATGTAGAAAGTAGAGAATGTGATGGAAGTACACATAAGGGGGGACTTGATCTAGTAGAGGCTCATAGGAGACCCCTTGAAGAAGAGGCACAGACTGCAGCAGGCATTAACCAGGCACAAAGTCTGTATGGAATGGGAGGTGGGAAAGGAGAACTATTTCAAGATGAAGGAACAGAATTTGAGAAGATCCCAATGTAAGAGAAAAGGAGACCCATTCCAGGAAGTGAGAAGAGCTAAGGGTAGAGGATGAGTGCTGAGAGATAGGCCAGGGCCTCCCAGCTCAGGATCATCTACTGTCTTTCCAAGATGCCATGACAGACATTGCTAGGAAAACTTCTGAAGTATATTCCTGTTTGCAATAGCGCAGAAAAGAAGAGAAGAGATCTGAAGATAAAGGATTAAAACAGGTTTCTAGGAGATAGAAAGTGGAAAGGTGACTATTCATGGTTAAAGCAGATTGGATGGAGCTCAGAACCCTCACAGAGGGTCTGTATCCACCTGTTCAGACACCCCTCCCTCTGCACGCAGAGACCACAGATGCCATGGAGACCTGGCAGCAGAAGGGGACTGAACAGAAAGAGGTGAACTGACCACCCACATATTGAATATTCCCCCTCATAACTCCCCAACCAAGAGTAGATCCGGGTTAATGTTCTTTAATTTATTTATTTGTATTTATTTTGAGACAGAGTCTCTCTCTGTCACCCAGGCTGGAGTATAGTGGTGCAATCTCAGCTCACTGCAACCACTGCCTCCTAGGCACAAGCAATCTTCCCACCTCAGCCTCCAAAGTGCTAGGATTATAGGTATGAACCACTGCATCCAGACTGGCCTCACAGTTATTTTTAAGAAACCCACACCTAAACATGCCATGGCGAAATTTCAGAACTGCAAGATAAATAGAAGATCCTAAAAGCTTCCTCAAATGGAAATAAACAAAACAAAAAAAAGGAGGCCACATACAAGAAAAACAAAACTTGGAATGGCATTAGACTTCTCATTAGTAACATTGGTTACTTAGAAGAAAATGGAGCAACGGTTTAAAAGTTCCCAAAGAAAACTATTTTCAACACAAGCTGTCAATTCATAAGGTAGAATAATGAAATGTTTGGACACTTTATTTTATTATCTTTTTTTTTTTTTTTTTTTTTGAGATAAGGTCTCGCTCTGTCTTCCAGGTTGAGTATGCAATGGGGTAATCTTGGCTCACTGCAACCTCCGCCTCCTGGGTTCAAGCGATTCTCCCACCTCAGCCTCCCAAGTAGCTGGGACTATAGGCACCTGCCACCACACCCAGCTAATTTTTGTGTTTTTAGTAGAGATGGGGTTTTACCATGTTGACCAGGCTGGTCTCAAACTCCTGACCTGATCCGCCCAGCTCGGCCTCCCAAAGTGCTGGGATTACAGGTGTGAGCCACCGCACCCGGTCTGCTCAGACATTTTAAAAGATATAAAGTTTACCTCATGTTTGAGTGTGGGAGAAAAGAAAAATAAGATCCATGAGGTTAAGTAAAAATCCTTAGTTTTCAATTTGATTTAGAAGTTTTGTAGGAGTTAATGATATATCTTATCTTTAAAGAAATGCATTTCTAGCTCAATCTACTGAAAAGGCCTAGAAAAATGATCGACCCAGTAACAATGAGAAACAAATGAGAGCAATGACTGTTCCAGGTCTACAGTGGAAAATATAAAAAATAGAAGTGGGACGTCTTAAACTTTCAGATACCAAGGAAGAGTTGAGGTAGGAGGCTTGGAGTCAACTAAAAGATGTTTCCACTGGCAAAAGAAGAGATAAATATTGAGAAAAAAATTTAAAACTCACAGGTTACCTTTGGAAGATGCTAGGGACTTATTATTTTTTAAAATGGTAAATAAAGGGAAAGAATCAAGAATTTATCCTACCTTTCCCATAGGGACTTCGGGATAACTAAATAGCAAATAAGGGGAAATTTCTCTCTAATATAGGAATCCTGCAACTAATAAATGAGTGATAATATAACTAGAATATCACCATGTCATAATCCCTAATAAAACAATGAATCTATTAAAGGACCATCAATGGCTGCTCACATCATAAAAAAGAGAGAAGCAGACATGATGTGCCTCCTTTTGGAAGCACACAATACTACCTATGAAGGTACCCCTAAAATAATATAATGTAATCTGATCAATACTCTATATTTCATTAACTCAGAGGAACTGTAGGGGATAAAGGACTACGCCACATGTCACAGCAGGAATGCAATCAGTAAAATCCAGACTCTGGGAAACTTTACAAGACAAAACAAAAAAAAACAATTTCTTTCAACAAATAAACTGCAAGGGAAAAAATAAGATGAAGAAACCATAAATTTAAAACAGACTCAAGAGATATATCGAACAACTGCAATTAGCTCCAATTAACACAAGCAAATGTTTACATATATCATGGAAATTTGAGCACTGATCAGTTATTTGATGACATTGAGAAATCACTGAGAATTTTTAGGTATGTTAATGGTATATTAATTATGTTTTTTATAAGAGTCTGTATCTTTCTGGGACATATATTTAAATATTTTCTGGTGATATGATATCTGGGGGAAAAAATAATCTGGGAGAGGTGAGCAGTGGCTAGGAATGTGGATGAAATAAGGTTGGCTGAGAGTTGATAATTATTGGAGTGGTGGATAAATATATAAGGGTTCATTATGGTATTATTTTATCTCCTTTTATAGATGTTTGAAATTCTCTTTTTTTTCTTTTTTTTTTTTTTGAGACGGAGTCTCGCTCTGTCGCCCAGGCTGGAGTGCAGTGGCC
>NW_012116422.1:1651480-1669550 GCF_000951035.1 Colobus angolensis palliatus
ACAGGTATGTGCCACCATGCCCAGCTAATTTTTTAATTATGTGTAAAGATGAGGTCTCACTATGTTGCCCAGGCTGGTCTCAAACTCCTGGGCTCGGCCAGGTGCGGTGGCTCACACCTGTAATCCCAGCACTTTGGGAGGCTGAGGCGGGCAGATCACTTGAGGTCGGGAGCTCAAGACCAGCCTGACCAACATGGGGAAACCCCATCTCTACTAAAAATACAAAATTAGTCAGATGTGTTGATGCATGCCTGTAATCCCAGCTACCGGGGAGGCTGAGGTGGGAGAATTGGTTGAACGTGGGAGGCAGAGGTTGCAGTGAGCCAAGATCGCGCCATTGCACTCCAGCCTGGGCAACAAGAGCAAAACTCCGTCTAAAAAATAAAAAAAAAACTCCTGGGCTCAAGAGATCCTCCTGCCTTGGCCTCTCAAAGTGCTGGGATGTGCCTGGCCTGAAGTTTTCTGTAACAAAAAAGGTTTAAAAAAATATATTCCATAAGGACCTTTTCTTAGGAAGTTACTTGATAGCATGCTTTAAAGTTACCAAAGAAAAAGAAAAAGACACATCATTCAGAAACAGTGCATCCAACCCAGGAGAGCAGTTATAGGAAATCCCAGGAGGAGAGTTGAGAGCTGTGCAGCAAGTCAAGAGAGCAGCCAGCCTAGACTGTCTCCAAAGCTCTTGGAGAGAGGTGAGGAGTTGGGGCAGAGCATTCAATAGAATAAATAGTACAACTGATGGCCTGGTAAGTTTATAGAATGCAAAAAAGAAGAAAGGCAATTAATTGCACACCCAGAAAAACAAAATAGACAAGAAAGGCCAAACCCAAACATGAAGCAAACTGAAACACATCACAGAGGTGGCTGCAGTAAACACCAGTTTTCGTTTCTTTTCTTTTTTTTTTTTTTTTTTTTTAGGTTAGAGTCTTGCTCCGTTGCCCAGGCTGGAGTGCAGTGGCGCGATCTCAGCTCACTGCAACCTCAGTCTCCCGGGTCCAAGTGATTCTCCTGCCTCAGCCTCCCAAGTAGCTGGGACTGCAGGCGTGCACCGCCATCCCCTGCTAATTTTTGTATTTTTAGTAGAGAAGGGGTTTCACCGTGGTGGCCAGGCTGGTCTGGAACTCTTGACCTCAAGTGATCCACCTGCCTTAGCCTCCCAAAGTGCTGGGATTACAGGCGTGAGCCACCACACCCAGCCAACACCATTTTTCATGGTTATTACAAAGTTGACTTTTTTTCTTTTAGAATCAACTTAGGAAGAACTTACAGAGGATTTTACCATAGCTAAACGAAGTGTAAATGTTATCAAACTCCATGATGTATGCCAAGATATAGTCAAGGAACGGTTGGGTCACAGAAGGTGGATGGGAGGGTAGGAGATCTAAAGTTTCCATCTTACTAAGTGGCAAGTCAAAAGTTCAACACTGATGAAGACAGACATTGAGGTTTAAGTATATTTTTTGAAATTTGAGAAGAGACCTGAGGAGGAACCAGGAATCCTCTGGAGAGACAAAGCCAAGCATGATGGCTCATGCCTGTAATCCCAACATTTTGGGAAGCCAAAAGTGGGAAGGTCACTTGAGGCCAGACAAGAGCAGCCTGGACAACATAGCAAGAAAGCAGCTCTAAAAAAATTTTAAAAATTAGCCAGCCGTCATCATGTGCACCTCTACCAGCTACTTGGGAGGCTGAGGCAGGGAAGAAGCACTTGAGCCCAGGAGTTTGAAGTTGCAGCGAGCCTAGATTGCACCACTGCACTCCAGCCTGGATGACAGAGGGAGACCCTTACCCAAAAAAAAAAAAAAAAAAAAACCCTTACTTGTTAGAGTAGGTTGTCCAAGGTTGATAAATCAACAAACATCAGTATAAGTACATAAGTATACTATTAGGGGATATGGAGATCATCACCAGGAGTACTAAAACCCAGAACTGGCCAAAAGAAGTCCTATGGGAGGAAGGCTAGCAGTGGGGATCCTAGTGTCAGGACACTACCACTTTCCATTCCAAGCTCCTCTGTGCATGCATTGTTTTGATCAGAAGCTATATCATAGAGGGCTTTGTGAGCCATTGAAAGTAGCTTACGGAGTTTTACACAGACAGCCAAGTGATATGGTTAAATCTGTTTTCTAAATGGAATGCTCTGGCTGTAAGTAGAAAACAAAGTGTGGAGGCAAGCCAGACTGGGAGCAAGGAGATTGGGTACAATGGGGAGATGGGAAGGAGGACTGCAGCAGATGTCCAGGCTGAGGTGATGATGGTCTGGCATAAGAATGGAGAGAGCAGGAGGGATTCAGGAGGTACTAAAGAGGGGGAAGAAGAATCACAACGGATGCCCAGGTCTCTGCCAGACCCAGATTGGGTGGGTGATGGTGACTTTTTTGAGCTGGAGAACCCTGGGGGAGGGGAAGGAGGGTTAGGGAAGAAGATAACCAGTTCAGCTGGGACATGTTCAGCTTGAGTTATCAAGGATGTGTAAGGCCCTTAATGGTCTGGCACCAACCACCCTCTTCAACCTATTTTTGCACTCACTCACCCCTCATCCTCATCCCTGGTCTGTTACCCTGTACTTCTCGCTGTTCCACAAACACACTATATGCCTTTGCTTATGCTCCTCTGGCAGGAATGATTTCCTCCCCCATTTCAGCTTGCAGAGCTCCTGGTCTCAGCTTCAAGGTCATATCTTCTCAAAATGCTTTCACACTCTCCCAAGGAAAAGTGCTCATCCTCTGGGTGTCCCAGACAGCTAAAAGATCCCCCATCTATCCTTTTCTTTTTTTTTTTTTGAGACAGTGTCTTGCTCTGTCACCCAGGCTGGAGTACAGTGGTACGATCTCGGCTCACTGCAACCTCCGCCTCCCAGGTTCAAGTGATTCTCTTGCCTCAGTCTCCCAAGTAGCTGGGATTACGGGTGCATACCACTACGCCCAGCTAAGTGTTGTATTTTTAATAGAGACAAGGTTTCACCATGTTGGCCAGGCTGGTCTCGAACTCTTGTCCTCAAGTGATCTACCTGCCTCAGCTTCCCAAAGTGCCAGGATTACAGGAGTGAGCCACTGCACCCCCACCAACCCCACTGTCTCTCCATGAGCACATCTTCCCACAGATCTCTGTTTATATATGTATCTTCTCCACCAGGATATGGGTTCACAGAAGACAAGAGCTGCCACCTATTATCCTTTATATTTTGAGTTCTGAACTGGAAGTACTAAGGTGTTTCATCTTGTTTGTCAGCTCTATCAGCTTGGTGATAGCTACCTGGAATACCACATGGAAGATGATTCCAGAACGATGCAGGCCGTGCAGGGTGGTGGTGGGGTGCCAGAAAGTGCATGGGTGGAGGAGGAGGCAGGGACCAGGAGTTTTTCAAAGGAACTAACAAGAAACACCCCTCCCAAGGGCTGTAAAAAGCAACTGCTGGGCTGGGTGTGATAGCTCACGCCTGTAACCCCAGAACTCTGGGAGGCTGAGGTGGGTGGATCACCTGAGGTCAGGAGTTCGAGACCAGCCTGACCACTATGGTGAAACCCCATCTCTGCTAAAAACACAAAAAGTTAGCCGGGCGTGGTGGCAGGCACCTGTAGTCCCAGCAACTCAGGAGGCTGAGCCGGGAGAATCGCTTAAACCCGGGAGGCGGAGGCTGCAGTGAACCCAGATCATGCCATTGCACTCCAGCCTGGGCAACAAAAGTTAAACTCTGTCTCAAAAAAAAAAAAAAAAGATGACTGCTGGCCTGTCTTATCACATAAAATACCATGTAGAATGAGGAGCCTTCCTCGGAGTCTGAACACCTTTATGCTGTAGGGAAGTTTTGCTCCTAAAATGTGATCCACACATTAAGACTCTCCAAATTGCAGCCAAAGTCATAGCTTTAGTTGAGACATGCCCGGGCCAGATCTCCTCACAGCCTCGGGTCATCTGAGTTCAAAGGCCTGAGGAATGCCACTCATATTTCAGGATAGAATCTTCCATTCCAACAAGATTTGAGTAAACCCACCATTTCCTTCTAACCTTCGGTATTTGTTTTCTGTAGCTGCCATAACAAAATACTGCAAACTGGATAACTTAATACAACAGAAAATTATTCTCTCACAGTTCTAGGGCCAGGAGGTCAAGGTATCAGCAGGGTCTCGGTCCCTCGAAAGGCTCTAGGGGAGAATCCTTCCTCAATTCTTCCGGCTTTAGGTGGCTGCAGATGTTCCTGGGCTTTCTTGGCAGCATCGCTCCCATCTCTGCCTCCATCTTCATTTAGCCTTCTCCATTTCTCCCACTGTGTCTTCTCTTTCTCTTTTTGTTTTTTTGTTTTGTTTTTATTTTTGTTTTTGTTTTGAGACAGGGTCTCATTCTGTCACCCAGACTGGAGTGCAGTGGTACAATCTCAGCTCATGGCAACCTCCACCTCCCAGGCTCAAGCAATTCTCCTGCCTTAGCCTCCTGAGTAGCTGAGATTACAGGCGTGCACCACTACCACCTGGCTAATTATTGTATTTTTAGTAGAGATGGGGTTCCACCATGTGGGCCAGACTGGTCTCCAACTCCTGACCTCAAATAGTCTGCCTGCCTCAGTCTCCCAAAGTACTAGGATTACAAGTGTGAGCCACCGTGCCTGGCCCTCCTCTTCTGTCTCTTATAAGACACTTGTCATTGGATTTAGGGCCCGCCTGGATATCTAGAATGTTCTTATCTCGAGATCCTTAATTTAATTACATCTACAAAGATCCTTTCTCCAAATAAGGTCACATTAACAGGTTCTAAGACATAGACATATCTTTAGGGGGCTACCATCTAACTCACTACATCTTCTGAATGGAAAATGACAAATAGTACCTAAGATGGGTTAACTTTGAGACATAAACAGTTTCTCTTAATGGAAACAAACAATGGTCTTTACAAATTTAGACTGAATAGTGAAAAACTACCACGAAAAAGCAGCAGCAAAAAAGCCCCATCCTAATGAACAACATTAATGTGATTGTTTTTGTCCTCGCTGTCACAGCCACACAGAAGGCTCTGTGCAGACTGTGGTCTTATTGTCTCTCCCCTGGAAAGTTCCTAAGCCCCAGCATGTTGAGCTTTTAGGACACTAGAACATTGTGACATTTTGCCAAAATTTTCCAGTTAAAAAATAGAGGATTATTTTGCCCAGGAAATTCTATCATCATCGCTAATGAAGACAAAGATTGGAGAAGGAAGAAGAGAGGAAGAAACACAGTGCCATGCATAAATAACCAAGCCTCAGCCTCTAGCCTCTTACCACTAAGAAACAAACGCTCAAGAGTTTCTGTTTTAGAGACAGAAACTTATTCTGGGGGAAGCAGAAGCTTTCCTCCTGCTGGGTGCCCCCAGCGTAATCTGTGTTTTGCTGTTGTTGCTGTTCCTTGCTCTTGCTGCAGTCATTTTTATCTGGAACTGAAGTCCTGTAGCTACCATAATAAATTCCTGCAAACCGAGTGGCTTAAAACAACAGCAACTTACTCTGTTACAGTTATGGAGACCAGAGGTCCCCAGTCAAGGTGTCAGCAGGGTCCCACTCCCTCTGAGCGCTCTAGGGGAGGATCCTTCCCTGCCTAAAGGTTAGTAGTGGACGTGTTTGTGCTGCTAACTGTGCTATGCTCACTTCCATTCACCAACATCTGGGAAGGTAACAGGTAACCAGGAGTTTACATTCTGAAAAGTTCCAGAAAAACATCTGTCTCCACGGCCCCGCTTCTAGCTCCTGAAATCATGAGACTCAAACCACTTCAACCTACTGTAACATGTCCAAGGTGTTCACTGACTGTCACCCCAGGATGAGAGTCAGGTATGTAGACAGTAACCTTTGGTTCCATTTTGAAAAGGAAAAATCCAAGTGATGAGAATGGTGTTGGTGGCATAATGGTTATAGTGGTGTGCCTAGCTGCCCTCTGATATGATGAGAATATCTGCCATGTGATGAATTGTTACTGTTTTATCATTATCAATAGTTATAGAACATAAGGTATATAGACAGTAACCTGGGACCCCATTCTGAAAAAAAAAAAAAAACTCAAAGTGACCACAGTCACTACTACATGACAAATTGTTGCCATTTAATCATTATAAATATTTATCAAATATTTAGAGCTATACCCCAACTGATGAGGACACAGAATCTTACTCCTTGGAACTTGGGCCACCTGGGGAATACGTAGCTGAAAAGAGACCTGTAATCATTCCTGTTTTCATTTAGCATTGCCAATATTTCATTGACGCTTAGTTAGGTAAGTAAAATCAGTACTATCAATGACTTCTTCCCCAGACCACACACCCTCAAAGGTAGAGTTCACCTTCCTGTTTCTTGCTCATTGTTCAGTGTCACAAATTATTCCTCCGAAGGCTGTAAATAAAACTCTCCAATATTTACATAGCTGATGGTCTCAAAATGGCAAGCAAGCAGATCTTCTGAGAATCTCTAGACCTTCTGGCTGCCTACCCATCCTGCTGCCCACCTCACGTCCTGCTGCCTCCACCACACAGACCTAGCTTGACTCCTCCCTGAAACACCTCCCCTCTAGAAAGGAGATTCTCAATCAACACGTGACATTCAGTCTTTTACTACAGCTTACTTCAAATTATTTTAAGCTCTCTGTGAATTAGCTCTTAGAATCATTGAACAGGAAACCTGATAAGCTGATGTTTAATGATTTTTTCCTACCTTTAACCAAGTTGCTAAATAGAGGGCAAATTAAGCATGGTATACTCAGCCTGGTGCGGTGACACATGCCTGTAGTGCCAGCTGCTTGAGAGGTTGAGGCCAGAGGATCACTTGAGTCCAGGAGTTCCAAACCGAGCCTGGGCAACATAGTAAGATTCCATCTCTAAAAACAAGCAAACATGGTGCACTAGTACAACGAGAGTTGAGGGGATAATTGCGTTATTTCTACCTGTCATCTCTAAAGCCAGGACAAGGTTGTTTCAGTGAGGAATGTTGTTGGTGGATTTCACATTCCCAGACATTTGGTGCTGTAATCTCCAAGCCCATCTGCGTGGGTGATATGGTTTGGCTGTGTCCCCACCCAAATCTCTTCTTAAATTTTAGCTCCCAAAATTCCCACATGTCATGGCAGGGACCCCGTGGGAGGTAATTCAATCATGGGGATGGGTCTTTCCTGTGCTGTTTTCATGATTGTGAATTAGTTTCACGAGATCTGATAGTTTTATAAAGGGGTGTTTCCTTGCACAAGTTTCCTCTTGCCTGTCTCCAGGTGAGACACGCCTTTTACCTTCCACCATGATTGTGAGGCCTCCTAACCACGTGGAACTGTGAGTCCACTAAACCTCTTTTTCTTTATAAATTATCCAGTCTTGGGCATGTGTTTATCAGCAGAGTGACAACAGACTAATACAATGGGAAACTGCATGGAATAGAAGTCTGACCTCTGAGTTGCTGATTCATCCACCTTGACCAAGCAGGGACTCCATTTCATAACTAAAGAAATGGTTAGAACAGCACTTTGATTTCTATGGGATCGGTGGTGATATGCCTTTTATCATTTTTTACTGCATCTATTTGATTCTTCTGTCTTTTCTTCTTTATTAGTCTTGCTAGCAGTCTATCAATTTTCTTGATTTTTTCAAAAAACCAGCTCCTGGATTCATTGATTTTTTTGAAGGGTTTTTCATGTCTCTATCTTCTTCAGTTCTGCTCTGATCTTAGTTGTTTCTTGCCTTCTGCTAGCTTTCGAATTTGTTTGCTCTTGCTTCTCTAGTTCTTCTAATTGTGATGTTAGGGTGTCGATTTTAGATCTTTCCTGCTTTCTCTTGTGGGCATTTAGTGCTATAAATTTCCCTATATACACTGCTTTAAATATGTCCCAGAGATTCTGGTACATTGTGTCTTTGTTCTCATTGGTTTCAAAGAACCTCTTTATTTCTGCCTTCATTTCGTTATTTATCCAGTAGTCATTCGGGAGAAGGTTGTTCAGTTTCCATGTAGTTGTGTGGTTTTGAGTGAGTTTCTTAATCCTGAGTTCTAATTTGATTGCACTGTGGTCTGAGAGACAGTTTGCTGTGATTTCTGTTCTTTTACACTTGCTGAGGACCAGAGGTACAAAGAGGAGCTGGTACCATTCCTTCTGAAACTATTCCAATCAATAGAAAAAGAAGGAATCCTCCCTAACTCATTTTATGAGGCCCAGCATCATCCTGATACCAAAGCCTGGTAGAGACACAACAAAAAAAGAGAATTTTAGATCAATATCCCTGATGAATATCAATGTGAAAATCCTCAATAAAATACTGGCAAACAAAATCCAGGAGCACATTAAAAAGCTTATCTACCACGATCAAGTCGACTTCATCCCTGGGATGCAAGGCTGGTTCAACATACGCAAATCAATAAACATAATCTATCACATAAACAGAACCAACGACAAAAACCACATGATTATTTCAACAGATGCAGAAAAGGCCTTCAACAAATTCAACAGCCCTTCATGCTAAAAACTCTCAATAAACTAGGTATTGATGGAACATATCTCAAAATAATAAGAGCTATTTATGAAAAACCCACAGCCAATATCATACTGAATGGGCAAAAACTGGAAGCATTCGCTTTGAAAACTGGCAAAAGACAGGGATGCCCTCTCTAGCCACTCCAATTCAACAAAGTGTTGGAAGTTCTGGCCAGGGCAATCAGGCAAGAGAAAGAAATAAAGGGTATTCAATTACGAAAAGAGGAAGTCAAATTGTCCCTGTTTGCAGATGACATGATTGTGTATTTAGAAAACCCCATCACCTCAGCCCAAAATCTCCCTAAGCTGATAAGCAACTTCAGAAAAGGTCTCAGAATACAAAATCAATATGCAAAAATCACCAGCATTCCTATACACCAGTAATAGACAAACAGAGAGCCAAATCATGAGTGAACTCCCATTCACAATTGTTACAAAGAGAATAAAATACCTGGGAATCCAACTTACAAGGGATGTAAGGACCTCTTCAAGGAGAACTACAAACCACTGCTCAACGAAATAAAGGAGGACACAAACAAATGGAAGAACATTCCATGTTCATGGATAGGAAGAATCAATATCGTGAAAATGGCCATACTGCCCAATGCAATTTATAGATTCAATGCCATCCCCATCAAGCTACCAATGACTTTCTTCACAGAATTGGAAAAAACGACTTTAAAGTTCATATGGAACCAAAAAAGAGCCCACATTGCCAAGACAATCCTAAGCAAAAAGAACAAAGCTGGAGGCATCATGCTACCTGACTTCAAACTACACTGCAAGGCTACAGTAACCAAAACAGCATGGTACTGGTACCAAAACAGACATATAGACCAGTGAAACAGAACAGAGGCCTCAGAAGTAACACCACACATCTACAACCATCTGATCTTTGATAAACCTGACAAAAACAAGAAATGGGGAAAGGATTCCCTATTTAATAAATGATGCTGGAAAAACTGGCTAGCCATATCTAGAAAGCTGAAACTGGATCCATTCCTTACACCTTACACAAAAATTAATTCAAGATGGATTAAAGACTTAAATGTTAGACCTAAAACCATAAAAACCCTAGAAGAAAACCTAGGCAATACCATTCAGGTCATAGGCATGGGCAAGGACTTCATGACTAAAACACCAAAAGCTATGGCAACAAAAGCCAAAATAGACAAATGGGATCTAATTTAACAAAAGACCTTCTGCGCAGCAAAAGAAACTACCATCAGAATGAACAGGCAACCTACAGAATGGGGAAAATTTTTGCAATCTACTCATCTGACAAAGGGCTAATATCCAGAATCTACAAAGAACTTAAACAAATTTATAAGAAAAAAAACAAACAACCCCATCAAAAAGTGAGCAAAGGATATGAACAGACACTTCTCAAAAGAAGACATTTATGCACCCAACAGACACATGAAAAAATGCTCATCATCACTGGTCATCAGAGAAATGCAAATCAAAACCACAATGAGATACCAACTCACGTCAGATAGAATGGCAATCATTAAAAAGTCAGGAAACAACAGATGCTGGAGAGGATGTGGAGAAACAGGAACACTTTTACACTGTTGGTGGGACTGTAAACTAGTTCAACCATTGTGGAAGACAGTGTGGCAATTCCTCAAGAATCTAGAGCTAGAAATACCATTTGACCCAGATCCCATTAATGAGTATATACCCAAAGGATTATAAATCATGGTACTATAAAGACACATGCACGTGTATGTTTATTGTGGCACTATTCACAATAGCAAAGACTAGGAACCAACTCAAATGTCCATCAATGATAGACTGAATTAAGAAAATGTGGCACATATACACCATGGAATACTATGCAGCCATAAAAAAGGATGAGTTCATGTCCTTGACAGGGACATGGATGCAGCTGGAAACCATCATTCTGAGCAAACTATCACAAGGACAGAAAACCAAACACCGCATGTCCTCACTCACAGGTGGGAACTGAACAATGAGAACACTTAGACACAGGGAACATCACATACCAGGGTCTGTCGGAGGGTGGGGACCAGGAGGAGGGATAGCATTAGATTAGTAGAAATACCTAATGTAAATGATGAGTTAATGGGTGCAGCACACCATCATGACACATGTAACAAACCTGCACGTTGTGCACATGTACCCTAGAACTTAAAGTATAAAAACAAAAACAAAAAAACAGCACTTTGAGCCAGGCACATTGACAGGTGCCTATCATCTCAGCAACTTAGAAGGCTGAGGCAGGAGGATCACTTCAGCCCAGCAGTTCCAGACAAGCCCAGGCAACATAGCAAGACTCTGTCTCAAACAATAACAACAACAACAATAAAAGACCAACATTTTGCAGGCCTCTCAGATTAGGCCCTTCCTCATTCAGACACTGTCCCACATGAAAGAGAAGCTGACCCCAGGGAACATGTATTCTATTTTATGGGATGAAGTGTTGCCCATTAAAAGAAAAAAAAAGAAAAAGAAAAACTGACCCCCCAAATGTCCCAGGGGTAGGGGGGCAGGTAGACTCATTTAAATAAAAACTCAGGCCAGGCACAGTGGCTTATGCCTATAACCTGAGCACTTTGGGAGGCCGAGGCAGACGGATCATGAGGTCAGGAGTTCAAGACCATACTGGCCAACATGGTGAAATCCCATCTCTACTAAAATACAAAAAATTAGCCCAGCACGGTGGTACGTGCCTGTAGTCCTAACTACTTGGAGGCTGAGGCAGGAGAATCGCTCGAACCCAGGAGGCAGAGGTTGCAGTGAGCCTAGATTGTGCCACTGCATTCCACCCTGGGAACAGAGCAAGACTCCGTCTCAAAAAAACCACAAACAAACAAAAAACACGTCATACCTGAGAATGCAAGGGACTGAACGGGTGACTAAAGACGGGTAGCAAAGGGCACCAACTGCTGGAGATTCATGAAGCCAGGACACAGCTTTCCAAGTCTCTGTGGACCAGGCCTGTGGCTCCCTACTTAGCAACCAAGGAATAGTCTGAGCAATCAGAGAAGCAGCAGCCTGAAAATGAACCGCAGAGCCAAAAACTCAGTCTACGGTAGAAACATGTGAGCTGACACTTTTACTCAGATTTAGAAATAAAGTTATTTTGACCTTAGAAAGAAGTGGGCTTAACGAGCTGCAAGAATGAGAGAGGCCACTCTTGCTTCCCCTGGACTGGAAGCAAGAACAAAGCACGATTTGTTCAGGAAGTTGTGACCGCAAAAGCTTGATATCTGGGCAAAGTCCCTTTACAGCCACTGCTGGGCAGCCCATCCCCCTCAAGTCCCTGGAGCTCCTGCCTCCTAGGGCCGGAGGAACTCTTCTTTACAGATGATGATGTATTGCTGAGACACCAGGGGGCAGAGGTGGCAGGCTGCGATGGATAAACCCAATGGAAGGAGCCGATTTGCATTGCCATGGTAGGGGAGAAGACATTCACAAACATTAAGCATCGGCTACAGCTCTTGGTGGAGCCTAGGCATGGGGTTCAGAGGGTAGTGTGGATTAGAATAAGGAATAGAATAGAATAGACTAGAATAGAATAGAAGGCCAGGCGTGATGGCCCATGCCTGTAATCCCAGCACTTTGGGAGGCCAAGGTGGACGGATCACCTGAGGCCAGGAGTTCGAGACCAGCCTGAACAACATGGTGGAAACCCTGTCTCTACTAAAAATACAAAAATACAGTCGGCAGGCACCTGTAATCCCAGCTACTCGGGAGGCTGAGGCAAGAGAATCACTTGAACCAAGGAGGCAGAGGTTGCAGTGAGCCAAGATCGTGCCATCACACTCCAGCCTGGGGGACAAGAGCGAGACTTTGTCTCAAAAGTAATAATAATAATATAAATGTAATTATATATTTAATATAAATATAATGTAACATAGTATGAGATTATGAAATTATTTTATTTTATATTTAAATATTGTAGCTTTAAGAATTACAGAGGGCCTCTACCCTGATCTGCTTCATATTTAAGATACCAAGATAAGAACAAATAGCCTTCCTATTTCATTCTCCATGTTCAAGACACATTATGGAATTTTACCTTTGCTATAAATATACATTTTATATTTGATTTTCCTAATGTTGTGGGCAAACTCCTGGGTCACTGGAAGAATTGATTTTCTGGGCTCACTGGCAACAGGGCATCAAAACTGAAAAACAGCCTGGGGAACTGGATGTCATTGGCATCCTCACTGTAATGTTTGCTCAACCTATAAACTTATCACTTAAAATATTAAAGCAGAGTATGTTCAGAAGCGCAAGCATAAATAAAAGTTTAAGTCAGGTATTTGTGAGGAACTTTTCCCTACTTTATTTATTAAACATTCAGAATATCAATTTTAAATAATCAGTGACCTAACTTTGCACAGTAAATGAGCATAGGCAGGTAGCCTGGGGTTCCAGTTTGAGCTCAGCCAATTAACTGTGACCTTGGCCAAATTTCTTTATGTAACTCAGAGCCTGAAGCCTGTTAAGCACTGTCAATAAACTGCTTGTACTAGCAATTTCTGTTCAATCAGTATTTGATTCTTGTCTATTCTTAGCAATCATGAAATCGCCATTGCAAAATTATAACTGAGACAGTGAAAGACATCTGACCTTACTAACTCCATCTTGCTTCCAACCTCCAAGTTGTCCTTGTTCATTCCTGAGCATAGGCCAAACTAACTTTGGGAGAAACTTAGTTTATAATTTATAGTTTGAAACAAAGACGGTAGCAGCCCTTTCTCAAAATGAACTAGACTGCCTTTGTAGAACTAACAAATTAGCCAAAAGATTAGAAATTATGGTTGAGAAGTCATGCAGCTGGAGGCTGCAAGATTCTAAACCGCCCCAAATCGCCCCTGGGGATAACGTCACTATTGTGAAGCCTAAGATCAGTTCTTGACATATTTTGCAGACCCTGAACTTGATGGATCAGCTGGCACCACCCAGACTGGTAAACTGGTTCATCTGGTCTTATAGCCCCTACCCAGGAACTGACTCAGTGCAAGAGGACAGGTTCAACTCCCTGTGATTTCATCTCTGACCTGACCAACCAGAACTCCCAATTCACTGGCCCCCTACCCACCAAATTATCCTTAAAAACTCCAGTCCCTAAATTCTCAGGGGGACTGATTTGAGTAATAAAAAAACTCTGGTCTTCTTGCATAACTCTAGCTCTGTGTGAATTACTGTTTCTCCATTGCAATTCCCCTGTCTTGATAAATCGGCTCTGTCTAGGCAGTGGGCAAGGTAAATCCGTTGGGGGGTTACAATCATAGTTAAAATTAGTTTGAACCACATAAATCAATAGTGATCTTTAACAGAGGAGTGCTCTCCCTCATCTCTCTTCTTGGAGACAGGAGATGGTAACAAAAGTCCAAGTTGAGGCTTCACCACCTATGAGATCATGGAAACAACTTTTCAAGGAACACAACAATTGGCCCAGAAAAAGCTAGGAAAATAAAATATAAAAAATAGCTATTGAAATGAAAATTACAACAAAGGGAATACAACTTTAAAAGTGAAAACAAGGCAATATAATGCAAGTTCTGTTTTTGAAGTATCTTTGGCACCCATCCACTGTCCGAGCTTGGTAAGCCCTACCGTCTTCCACAGGACCCTGCCACTACCTCTCCAGGGTCCCCTCTTCTGCCCATTCACCACAAGAGCCTTGACTACAGCAACGTGGGTTATTAGCAACATGCAGTCTAATCCCATGAGTACCAAATGGTGTAGATGATTGTGTACATATCTATGGATGTACAGAGAAAAACTCCTCACAGCATAAACTAAAAAATATCAAGTGGTTCTCTAACATATAATATATTCTTTTTATATTTTAGAAACTATTGAGAATTGGAAAAAACATTATTATTAATTTTATAATCAGAAAATAAAGCCACTTTTTAAAAAGAAGAAAGCAAGCTCTCAATGACATTCTACTGCAAACAGGGTAAAGTCCAAACTACAATTTAAGGCCCTTCACCCATCACCCCAGATTACTTTTCCAACACTGTATTTTTCTATATCCCTGGCACACACCCTCAACTTCAAACACACTGGACACTCTTTACCCAGAATTCAGCCTTCACAGTCCCACTTTCTTTTTTGTTGCCCAGTCTAGAGTGCAGTGGCACTATCTTGGCTCACTGCAAGCTCCGCCTCCTGGGTTCACACCATTCTCCTGCCTCAGCCTCCCAAGTAGCTAGGCCTACAGGTGCCCGCCACCACGCCTGGCTAATTTTTTTGTATTTTTAATAGAGACGGGGTTTCACCGTGTTAGCCAGGATAGTCTCAATCTCCTGACCTCATGATCCAACCACTTCGGCCTCCCAAAGTGCTGGGATTACTGGCATGAGCCACCGCGCCCAGCCCACAATCTCACTTTCAAGCTTTCACCTATCCTGTTCTTATAGCCTGCCTCTTGGAGATGCCCCAGGCCTCCCTCTTCCCCATCCTTCCCCACCCCTTCACCCCCAGCCCCCCACTTGCTCTGGTAAGTACCTGGAGCATTCATTTCATTTGGCTATGTCACATAATTAGTTGTATTTAATGTTTTTCTCTTCTCCACTAAGCAGTAAGCGCTTCAAAGGGAGGTTGTGTCTTCTTCCCAGAGTATCTGGCTTACAGCCTTGCACCCAAAGATATCCAATAGAAATTTGCTGAAATAAATTATTGAGGAATGCAGAGCATGATACACCTGAGGCAGAAGGCTTTACAGGGGTGGGCCTTGAGGTGGGTTTAAAGAATGGGTAAGGTAGGCCAGGCACAGTGGCTCACGCCTGTAATCCCAGCATCTTGGGAGGCCAAGGTGGGCGGATCACATGAGGTCAGGAGTTCGATACCAGCCTGGTCAACATGGCAAAACTCCATCTCTACTAAAAATAAAAATTAGCCGGGCGTGGTGGCACATGTCTGTAATCCCAGTTACTTGGGAGGCTGAGGCGGGAGAATCGCTTGAACCTGGGAGGCGGAGGTTGCGGTGAGCTGAGATTGCGCCACTGCACTCCAGCCTGGGCAACAAAAGTGAAACTCCATCTCAAAAGAGAAAAAAGAAAAAGGGTGGGGGGCAAGGCTAGAGGGAGTGGCTCACACCTGTAATCTTTGGAGGCTGAGGTGGAAGGCTCACTTGAGGCCAGGAGTTTGAGACAAACTTGGGCAAAATAAAAATTAAAAATTAGCTGGGTGTGATGGTGTTGGGCGTGAAGGTGTGTGCCCTACTAATTCTACTCCTAGGAGGCTATCCTAAGGAATTACCCAGAAAGGTGCACAAAGTCTTGTATATCAACAGCATCATTTATAAGAATTAAAAACTAGAAACAATATGAACAATGAAGAATAAGAAAACAAAGTATAATACTACATTTATTTGATGCTATCATTAAAAGTTGTATGTTTTTGAAGACTAGCTATTGTCATTGGGAGGAATGCTCACAATATAAAGTGAAGGGGACATGTTTAAATCGTTTGCATCTTGGGGATAGGGCTGAACTCAGAAATTGACCCTGGGGACTGGATTGGGGAAAGGGGATCCTTTACATTTTAGTCTTCTCTTTTCCTTTTCAGTAATACTAATAGTAGTGACTATATTACTGCTAATCATTCGAATTATTACTGTAAGCCAAGCATTATGCTAAGTCTTTCGTGTTAAGTTTCTCACTTAATCCTCTCAACCACCTGAGCAGGTAAGTACCATTTTCATCATTCCTTTACAGACAAGGAAGCTGAGGCACAGAGAAGTCAAAGCATGTGCCCAAGGTAGAGCCAGAATCCAAGTGTGGAATGTTGACTCCAGAGTCTTGTTTTCTTAGCTACTACAATATGCTGCTTCTGGTTATATATATTTGTAGTACTGCATTTATTTGTTATTTATTTATTTATGAGACAGGGTTCGCTCTGTCACCCAGGCTGGAGTGCAGTAGAGCGATCTCAGCTCATTGCAAACTCCACCTCCCGGGTTCAAGCGATTCACCTGCCTCAGCCTCCGGAGTAGCTGGGATTACAGGCGCCCGCCATCACGACCGGCTAATTTTTGTATATTTAAGTAGAGACGGAGTTCACCATGATGGCCACGCTGGTCTCGAACTCCTGACCTCAGGTCATCCGCCCACCTCAGCCTACAAAAGTGCTGGGATTAGAGGTGTGAGCCATCACGCCCGGCTTGCATTTTTAATTAAGGAATGGATTCTACCTCTGCCAGGCAGTTCCCTCAACTAGAAACCTCTTCCCCATCTACAGAACTCCCTGATCTCCTTCAAGTCTTTGCTTAAATGTCACTTTCACAATGAGTACTATCCTGACTGCCCAGACCAAAATTGCAACCTGCCTCTCATCCATTTTACCCCGCTGTGCTTTTTTCATAGCATTTATTTAGCATATCATATAGTTTTCGAATTCACCTTATGCTTCTGTTCTCCTCCAACATATGAGCCCCACTAGGTCACGGGTGTTTAAATCTGTCTTGCTAACTGATGCATCTTAGAAAAAAAAAAAAAAAAAAAAAAGTCCTGGCACAAACTACGTGCTCAATACCTATCTGAGGAACAAATGAAGGTTTAAAAACATAGCATGGGCCGGGCGCGGTGGCTCAAGCCTGTAATCCCAGCACTTTGGGAGGCCGAGACGGGCGGATCACGAGGTCAGGAGATCGAGACCATCCTGGCTAACACCGTGAAACCCCATCTCTACTAAAAAATACAAAAAACTAGCCGGGTGAGGTGGCGGGCGCCTGTAGTCCCAGCTACTCGGGAGGCTGAGGCAGGAGAATGGCGTAAACCCGGGAGGCGGAGCTTGCAGTGAGCTGAGATCCAGCCACTGCACTCCAGCCTGGGCGACAGAGCGAGACTCCGTCTCAAAAAAACAAAAACAAACAAACAAAAAAACATAGCATGACTTCTCATTGCTTCCTTATTTTAAAGCATAAATATACAGGCACATATGGGAGAGAGGGAAAGGATGTTTCAAAATGTTAATGGTGATTTCAGGTGATATTTTTTCCTTCTTTATGTTTTCCTGTTATGTTTTTGTTTCCTGTGGTTTTATACCCCAAATCCTACGTGAAAATGTATTATGTTACCATGAGAAAATTGCTTTTGAAAACGTCTCTCTAAACCTAGAGTAACGTGCATTGTCGCACAGAGTGAATTGGTTTTGCCGTAAATCGCATGAAGCCGTTTTCCTGCATGAAACGCAATTAAAAAAAAAAAAAAACTGGAGCGGTATTGACGACCTTTAAAAAACAAACAAACAAACAAACAAAAAAAAGGATTGCTCTGAAATCATCACTCGGTGTTTTGCAGTGGTTAAATGTTTATTAAAGGAATAAAAATCCATTCCCCCTTGGCGGCCCGCGGCGTCCCTAGGGAACACACCCACCTAGCAACCGGGACCGGAGCTGGAGCGCTGCGCCTTTAATTCCGGGGCGGGAGGGGGGCGGCGGGAATTTCTGCTCCAGTTCCCTC
Source organism: Colobus angolensis palliatus (assembly GCF_000951035.1). Taxonomy (NCBI): domain Eukaryota; kingdom Metazoa; phylum Chordata; class Mammalia; order Primates; family Cercopithecidae; genus Colobus; species Colobus angolensis. The sequence goes on from NW_012116422.1 coordinate 1,669,401, forward strand.
TGCATCGCGGGGGCAGCTGTCACCTGTAAGGCGAGCGCGGCACGGGGGATGGAACCCGGCGTCCATTGGACAGAACACAAAGGCAGAAACCTACCCCAAAGGCCAGGGCCCGGCGGGGCGCTGGGGGTGGGCGCTCCCCGAAGCCCCCGG
>NW_012116422.1:1670847-1681612 GCF_000951035.1 Colobus angolensis palliatus
GCGCAGTGGCGCGCCAGTCGACGTGAACGCGCGCTCCCACGGCGGTTACACGCCGCTGCACCTGGCTGCGCTGCACGGCCACGAGGACGCCGCTGTGCTGCTGGTGGTGCGCTTGGGTGCCCAGGTGAACGTGCGTGACCACAGCGGGCGTCGCGCCTACCAGTACCTGCGGCCTGGCTCCTCGTACGCGTTGCGCCGCCTTCTTGGCGATCCAGGCCTGCGAGGCACCACAGAGCCAGATGCGACCGGTGGTGGAAGTGGCAGTCTTGCTGCCAGGCGCCCGGTGCAGGTGGCCGCCACCATCCTCAGTTCCACCACCAGTGCATTTTTGGGCGTCCTGGCCGACGACCTCATGCTCCAGGACCTGGCCCGAGGCTTGAAGAAGTCGAGCTCCTTCAGCAAGTTCTTGAGCGCATCGCCCATGGCTCCACGTAAAAAGACAAAGATCCGCGGTGGTCTGCCAGCCTTCTCAGAAATCTCTCGTCGACCTACTCCGGGGCCTTTAGCTGGTCTAGTGCCCAGTTTGCCTCCAACAACCTGAAGGTCCCTGGGACTACCACTTGGTTGATCTATCGCGGCCTGCTCCTGGCAGTCCAAACCCGCCCAAGACTGCAGCCCAGTCAACGCCTGGAGCCGCATTCTGTTTCCAGCTTTGTCCACTGCAGCCTGTTTTACCCAGATGGGCCTGCACTTCCAGCTTCTTTCTGAAGCATGACCCATCTCCAGAGATGGGATTTGAGAAATCGGTGAGAGCTTTCTATAAAGAACTCCAGGAGACAGGCCTGAACTCTGAAGGGAACTTGAAATTCAGGGTCAAAGGTTAAGGGGCAGCAGCTGGTCTGGCCCCTGAATGCGTTCACCTGATGCCTCTGCAGCTACACAATCCCAAGCCAGAACTAGAGCAAGGGTCTCTTGAAATGTTGAAAGATGTTAGCTTGTCAGCTTTAAGATATGTGGTGGTTTTGTAATTTGATGCATTTATTCTGTTTTTAAATTGAAATGAGGTAAAGCAACTTTCATAATAACCTTTTGAAATTATATTTTTCAACTTCTAGGCAAAGTGCTTAGACATTTTTCAATTTTTTTTTGCTGAATACTTTGGAATTCTATTTAAAAAATAGATGATCAAGATCTAAAGGAAATTAATCCCAACCAACAAACTTAAAAGTTTATCTACCTCATTTTAGGCAATCAAGATTCTGGAGAGTCATGAACACAGAATAACGATTGTGACCATTATGAATGTAACTAATTTCAGTTGTACTGTGAATGCTAAATATTTGCAAACAAGTACATCTTGAAAGTAAAGGTGACTTAGAGAAAAGAGACATTTTGGCAGATACTTTTAATTTGTGATTGTCTTCATCATGAAATATAAACATGTGTTTGGTACTTGTGGGTGGCATGAGTACTTAATTTAAAAAAAAAAATTGTGGTTTGTGAATTGCACCTGGGTGCTGTGTTTCTGAATCTGGTTTTCAAATCCAGTGGAGCCTTTCAGTGCAATAGGTGAATATTCAAAGAAAAAAAGTCATAGTATTATGACAGAAAAATAAGCGATTAAATAGTAATGGATACAATTAAGGAGCAACTATTTTATATAACTGCTCTGTACAAACAAAAAGTATGTAATATCCATTTTAAGAAAACATTTGAAAGCAGACAGCTTATTCCAAAATAGCAAATGCAGAATCTCTGCTCAGTGAGCTTGGATGAGTGGCTTAACTTCTCCGGGCCTTTGTTCCTATCTGTAAATGAGAAAGTTTGTAGATATTGCCAAGATTTCCCAGGCTCAATACAGTGTAATTTTTTTTCTGTTTTTAAAGATATGAAATCTATTTACTCAACCAATTTCTTAAATATCATATTGTGATAATGTTCTGCTTTTGCAAATTGTGTTTGCATGTCATTGGTTATATCAAATAGTTTTGTGGCACAGGGTAGTGCAGTTTCCCTCCCCACCCCCATATGTATCAGTGAAGCCTTTGAAATGACTTACGGCAGTCTTTCATGGAAAGTTTTGATTGAGCAATGAAATAAACAGTCCTCCATTTTGTTTCTGCTTGAGTGGTGATGTACTTCCCTTAAAAATTCTACAGTTTTTGCTATTGTATTTTTCTTTTCTTTGTATCTAATTTCCTTTCCTTCATTCTTCTGCCTCTTTCAAGCATTCTGTTATTGAAAGAAGTTGGAGTGCTCTGCAAAGGAATCAACCACACATGGATATCGTAATGGAGAACTGTAGATCAATGTGGGCCCTGATGTGACCTTCCCACCTTCCTTGCCTGGAACTCTGCATAAATTATTTTAAAATGCAAATTAAATCTTCTGCCTCTGCAGAAAAATTGTGGGAGGCACAATCATAGCAATCAGAGTAGCTGACAGTCTAGAAAATAGAATAAAATACTGGAGATTTTCCATGGTAAGAGAGACGCCTGACTGAAACAGGGCCTCAGACAAAGGTCATAGACACAGGTATGACCTGCCTTGAGAAAGACGACATTTAAACCAGCAGAGTAGGCCGGGCGTGGTGGCTCAAGCCTGTAATCCCAGCACTTTGGGAGGCCGAGACGGGCGGATCACGAGGTCAGGAGATTGAGACCATCCTGGCTAACATGGTGAAACCCGTCTCTACTAAAAAATACAAAAAACTAGCTGGGTGAGGTGGCGGGGGCCTGTAGTCCCAGCTACTCGGGAGGCTGAGGCAGGAGAATGGCGTAAACCCGGGAGGCGGAGCTTGCAGTGAGCTGAGATCCGGCCACAGCACTCCAGCCTGGGCCACAGAGCGAGACTCGGTCTCAAAAAAAAAAAAAAAAAAAAGCAGAGTAGTAATAACAATAACTAATGTTTATTGCACACTTAAATCAGAGGAGGATCATCTGAACTGCCAGAAGAATCTTTGTGTTTCAGAAGAGTGTGCTGCAAGCCTTTCAAGTGAAGTAAAACATTTAGCGAGAGTTTAGGATCAATATACCTAAAGTTCAGGTGTTAGAAAACACTGTCTTTCCTTGCAGGCCAAAGCTTTCTGCAACTATAAAGTAAGCCGATGGGAAATTATAGTTTCATATGCATATGGAAAGTTTTTAAGAATCATATATCACCTAGCAGGAAGCATACCTTTAGAAGGGTATTTTCAACGCTAACAGAAAATAATTGTGAAGGCAATTTGGTTGACAAGAATTGTCACAGGGACGAAATCACTCCTTTTAATGAGGGAGAAGTTAATTGTTGATGTAGATGGTTATGAGTCATATCCATAGCAAGCTTTTAAGTAAAGTTTTACATGTCCTTTAATGGAGGTTGGAGGTTGTTCTTAAGCATGTCTCACTTACCTAATGGAGATCCAGGGTAATGCATATACTGTATAACCTGTGCTGGTTAAGTGCCAGGCACAATTCTAAACACTTTGCAGGTATTAATCGCAAGTTTACAAGGTATGTCCTATTTGTATCTTGATTTTAAAGTGAGGAAACTGAAGCCTAGAGAAGTCATAAGTAACTTGTCCAGGCCTCACAGCTAGTGAGTGGCAGAGCTGGAATAGCCTCTGGGCGCTCTTTTTCATGACACTGTCTGCTATCCTATCGCAGGAAGCAGTAAAAAGGGCTCATCTCAGCCCTTTTTACTCATTTAGTGACCTTGGGCAAGTCACCCAGCTCCCCAAACTCCATCTTCCCTGTCTATGGGACAAAAGACTTCCTGTACCTATTTCACAGGCTGTGGCGGAAGGACGAGCACATGGAATAGTGGATAGAGCTCTTTATGAACTGCAACACCAATGTGGGGCGCCGGGTTAGTTCCAGGGGGTAAATGGCTGCATCCCAAAACAAAATAGCTCTGATTTGTGGATTTGCTTTACATGATCACCATTCTTTTTGTTTGTTTTTTTCTTTTTTGAGATGGAGTCTCGCTCTGTCGCCCAGGCTGGAGTGCAGTAGTGCAATCTCAGTTTACTGCAACCTCCGCCTCCCAGCTTCAAGCGATTCTCCTGCCTCAGCCTCCCAAGTAGCTAAGATTACGGGCACGCACCACTATGCCCGGCTAATTTTTTGAATTTTTAGTAGAGACAGGGCTTCGCCATATTGGTCAGGCTGGTCTCAAACTCCTGATCTTAGGTGATCCGCCTGCTTTGGCCTCCCAAAGTGCTGGGATTACAGGCATGAGCCACTGCACCCTGCCATGATCACCATTCTTTTAACATGTTAGTGATTGTATACATAACAATTGACTCTACTAGGAAAAATGTATTTCCACAAGAGGGAAATTATCCCAAATTCTGTACGTGATATCACTTTAGTTAAAATAGAAATAATGTATTTCTAAACTCACATTCCTCTAGCATCCCTACTCCCACCTTCCAGACCTAAATTACTGGTATTCAGCCACCTGAGCTGGAGTGCAGTGGCAGGATCTCGGTTGACTGCAACCTCCTCCTCCCTGGTTCAAGCGATTCTCACTTGAAACGATTTCCGTGCCTGAGCTTCTCAAGTAGCTGGGATTACAGACGTGCACCACCATGCCTGGCTAATCTTTTGTTAGAGACGGGGTTTCACTATGTTGGCCAGGCTGGTCTCGAACTCCTGAGCTCAGGCAATTCGCCCGCCTCGGCCTCCCAAAATCCCGTGATTACAGGCGTGAGTCACCCTGTATTTATAGACGCCGGGCCTATACTTAGATTCTCTTTCGCTCTCCAGATAGCCTTTTGCCTTGAACCCACCTCGCCTGTTTGGAACTGCCACACCTCCGGACTTCAACCTGTGACCTGGGTGCCTCAGGTGTGCCTGCAGGGAAGAGAAAAGAAAGCAGAGACATCGAGATCCAGAGCTATCCTTAAAGAAAAAAAAAAAATCCTCCTCGTGGGAAGTGGGTGCTGATTTAAACATCAAAGACAACAGGTAAACGTCCATTGTGACCTTCCACTCTGTAGCTAGGCTGACAGCAACACTGAGAGGTCCTCAGCAATTTCCGCCTCCCGCCTTCCTGCGCCCCCAAACGCCCCTTTCACCTCTCTCTCTCTGCAGCCCTCAACCACATTTGACCTAAATTTCCTAAGCTCCTGGTTTACATGTGAATGCACAGCACGGCAATTTGTTCCAATGAGGAGCCCTGAGGTCTGCGCCAGCCGCTCTCAGGGGCACGTTTTGTGCCAAGCAGGATGTTCAAGACAGACTGCGCGCCGGTTTGGGGCACCGCGGAACACGGCTTCCCTGTTCCGTTTCCAATTTACAGTCTGAAGGTAAAAAGTACACTGATTAAATCCACATTAGGAGGAGCAGCGGGGGCGGAAAAAGCGAGCGGGGGAGGCGGCCGCGGGGCTGCCTGTTGCCCAGCAACGATGCCAGCCGCAGCCTGCGCTCCCCAAAAGCCCGGGAGCACCGCGGCAGGCTGCCGGAAGGAGGATGGGGCAGGAACGCTGGCGGCTAAAGGAGGTGGGGGGCAGAAACCCCGACAGGGACCCATGCAACCCGCTTTCTCACCCTGGGAGACTACGCAAGGCTTTTTTTTTTTTTTAATACTGATGTTCGAGATCAAAAAGTGCACTGATCAAATCCATATTAGGGGGATATGATTTAATCAGTGTACCGTTTAAATTCCCCCCACACCCCTCCCCGCGACTGCCCTGTCTCCCACTTTTCATTGGCCAGTAACTTTCCAACACAGGCCCAGTGGCAAAGACAGCCAGCCTTTCCCTGCCTGGCTGGTCAGAGTTTCCTTCTGAAAGAAGCAGAAGGCTCAGCTCCAGGCTTTCGGGCTTAAGTGCTCAGCAGGGCAAGTCAAAGTCCCTGTGGCTGGCCCAGAGGGCCTGGTAGTTGGAGAAGCTGGATGCAGAAGGGTAGGTACCAGCTTTCACCATAAGGAGGACAGCGCCCTCTGCTGGCAGTATCCTGAAGGGTCAATTCACCGGGCTTCTGGTCCCCGCAAAGTCTTGGTCTGTGGTGCTGATACAAAACAAATATGGTGAGCTCATTCTTGCCCTCTGGAGAAATAACGATATGGAAGGGAGAAAAACTGGGGCAAGAAGACCGAGGGAAGATAGAAGGTCCATTGCAGGAGGTGTGGCCTTATTTTGGGGGTTCTCCTGATCTGGCAAGGACGAGCACAAAAGCCACATATTTATTTCCCCGTGGAAAAACCCAGCACACAACCAAAGTCCAGTTTAATGGGAAGATGGCAGATGCCCCTACTCCCACCCCCGTGCTCCTCACGCCCAGCCGAGCTGGGGGTGCTTTGTTTGAAATACACAATTCCCATTGGCTTAATGGATATGTTGGCTGTGTTTCTTTTCTTTTCTTTTTTTTTTTGAGACGGGGGTCTCACTCTGTCACCCAGGCTGGAGGGCTGGAGTGTATTGGCGCAATCTCGGCTCACTGCAACCTTCGCCTCCCAGACTCCATTGATCCTCCTACTTCAGCCTCCCAAATAGCTGTTTCTAAGAATACCACAATGGAATAATGCAATAGGGTCCGTACAGGGCAAAAGGCAGAAATTAATCGCTTCCATCCAGAACATGTCTGGGTGTATTTGCTAGGCTGAAGACCTTGGAGCAGAGGCCCTGCCCACTGTGTTCAAAGGGGAAAGCAAAGCATAATGTTAGAACCCGCAAAGGCCTCAGTAGGAGCCCCATGTGTTTTTTATAAAAGGGCATAATGTGAGCATTGTTCTGTGCTCAATAGCACAACTGTTATAACAAACGCTTTTGGTATGAATATGACCATTTAAAATCCCCAACCAGTTGCACTTGATGACAATACGCATCAGAAAACAAGCCCAGGAGCAGAGATTTCTCACTTGGGGGTCAGTTGGACTTAAATGCACATAAACATGCCATTTAATGTGCCCAGCTTCCAAAAATACACTGAATATTTGTGGAACAACATTGTTGTTTCCAGCATTTGTAGCTACAAAGGCTGAAGCAGATTTCAACGTGTATATCTGAGAACCTAACTTTGATTCTATATACATGGGGTGGATGCACAAATTGAGGAGTTCTATGTGTCATACCACTCCAGCCCCTAACTTCCCACTACCAACCATGGCCCACCTTCAGATTACAACCACTGCTATGTCTCCAGGTCCTTAGCCCAGCATGGAAGATCTTGAGGTCTCCCACCCCTCACCTTCAGCTCCCACCCTTGACTGCCTGCCTCAGGCCTGGCTAACCCAGTGGGGTCTCTGAAAGAGAGGAGGATAAACAGTGTTGATAACATAACTGGAAGACACAGTGCTTTCTGGATCTTGGAATGAATGTCCCCAGATGTTCAAGTATACTGAATATTTGTCAGGGCATTTAAGCAGCAGAGCATCTGAGCCCATTTCAGTAGCTTGAGTCCTGAAAGGAGACAGGACTCCTACTGTCACTACTGAAGCTGGGATGTTGGCTAGAAACCAGCTACGGAATCCAGACTCAGCCAATCAGACCTAGGCCTTTGTGGCTGTGACACAGTCACTGGAACAGTTAGGAAATACTGGTGACAGTGGAGCTGAAAACCCAGTATTCCCCTGGTCCCTCCCGTTTTCAAGCCAGGTTCTCCAGGCTAACTAGACATTGGCAGGGTTGACTGATATTCTGCCAGCAAATCCCTATTCTGCTCTAGTCAGCCAGGGCTGGTGACTGTGTAAACAAGACCCCTCTCACTCCTCCCACGGCTGTGCTGAAGGTGACACACACATTTCTCTTAACAATTTTTATTGAAGAAAAAATAGGCTGTTTTGCACCCTAAGTGCTCCTCTATCTTCTCTCCTCCCTCCAACCAACCCCTGCCAGCCCCACACTCTCATCACAAAATGGGGGAACACTGCAGTTTTTAAGATCCATAAATTAATTACCACATAAGCCATAAGACCTGGGCGAGGCCACATGAGAACACTTTGGAGGAGTATCTTAGAGAGACCTGGCCTGGGTCCTCCCCAGTCAGTCCCTCAAGGGAAAAGCAGAGAATAAGTCAGCATCACCCCACTTACGTGGGTGAGAGGTAGGGGCGGTGCTCCCCACCCTCTCCACCTATAACTAGGTAAGGAGAAGAGGGAAGGGCGGCTGAACTGGAGGACAGGTCCCTGGGGGCCGGGCCGGGCTGGGAGACGGGGGATGATGACCAACGTCGTCCCTGATGGCGTCCAGTTGGTCCTGAAGGAGGCGGATGCGCTCGTCCAGGCTGCGCTGCTGGGCCAGGACGGCGGCCTTGCCGGCCAGCAGGGCGCAATAGGCGCGCAGCTCCTTCACCGGCAATGCTCGCACCAGCACCTCCCGCACCGCCCGCTCGCGCCGCGCCACGTGGTCCTTTAGCTCCTTGGCGTCTTCCTCCTGCCGCTGCAGTAGCCGGAGGCGCTGCAGCAGGGAGGCCTGGAGCCGCAGGAAGAGGCGCCGTGAGCCAGGCGAGGGCGCCGCCGCTCCCGGAATGGTTTCAGCTGGAGACAGCAGGCCCCTCACTGCCCTCCTCCCTTGCAACCTGAATCCCTTTTACCTGCTCATCAGGGTCGCTGGCTGAGGCCTCCCGGGCCAGGGCGCGGCGCACGCGGGCCAGGCGACTGCCCAGCAGCAGCAGGAGGCCAAGCACGCGCTCTAGGTCGGCCATGAACCGGCTGAACCGCTCCAGCTCCCGAGGGGCACAGGCCTGGCGCACTGCAGCCTCCAGAGCCGCTTGGCGCCTGGCCCACGCTTGGGCCTCCCCCTGCAGCCGCTCCTGCTCCGTGTGAAGGTCCTGAAGCATCTTTTGGAGGAGGGTGGCTAGCTCCACCTGCAGGGAAGGCTCAAGGCTGGGGCCAGGCTCACGACTTCTCTGTCCAGGCTCTGGGCTTCTACCCACCCCCAGCCTCCACCAGCCCCTCTCCACTCACTTTCTTGCCCTGGATGCTGTCGTTTGGTGCAAGGAGCCCCTGGCCACATGGCTGGTCAGGCACAGGGTGGGTGGCAGGGTTTTCAAGCCTTGTCTCCTCCTGAGGAGCTGGCAGGAGCTGGGTGAAGCTGAACTGATAGGACCTGGGAACAAAGCCAGAGCTCCCTGGGTTTCCTGTCCCCGAATTCAGGGGCTCAGCGTCCAGAATCCCTGGTACCCCTCACTCACCCTGGCTCAAAAGTACTGGCAGCAGCCTCCTCTCCAGCCTCCCCACAGGCAGGCGGCATTGCAGCCCGGACCTCTGCTAAAGGAATCAGCCCATCCAGCAGGCCCAGGGGTGGCTCTGGGCTGGGCTGGGAAGCAAGAGGGTCAAGTAGAGAGGGATCTAATCTGGCCAGCTCCTGAACCAGTTCCCCGAGGCACTGACTGGGCCACGGGGGCCTGGAACCAGGCTGGCCAGTGCCCCTATCCAGGGCAGTATTGTGAGGGGGACCTGGAGTATCATTGCCTGAAAGTCCCAAGGCATCAACTGGGAGAGGTTTGAGGAGGTCACTCTCTGCAGCTGTGGAGGGATTGGTGGTCAGTCCAGTGGGGTCAACAGTTGAGATGTTATCATTTGCAGTCCCAGTGGGGATGTGGCTTGTGGGCCTGGAAATACCTACAGAACCATTCACCCCCTGCCAGCAGTCATCTGCCCCTGCGGTTCCTGGACACTCATGGAACGGGTACTCTGGAGGGACTGCAGCCTGGCCAGTTCTTTGGCCTAAGCCAGTTCCATACTGCTGGTCAGAGGCATGGCCACTGGAAGCAGAAAAGACACTGAATCAGAAAAAGCTCCAGCCACAAACAAATGGTGTCCTCCAAGGGCCATCTGTCCCTGCCCCTATCACCTGGACTCCCAGGCTCCAGCTAGGAGAGCGTACCCCTCTAGCGTTTTGTAGATGTGTCAGGGGGTTGCCTCATGATGCTTGGAAGTGAGAGGGAATTACCTGGCTGGGGGCCCCTGGGAGGCATGGGGGTCTGGTGGTGATCTCATTCTGACCAGCGGGGCCTCTTCTAGGAACACTTCATCAGGAAGGGAGGGAAGCCGGGCATGCACAATGCAGGTCTCTGAGACCCTCTGCTCACCATCAGCAGGGCTGCTCTGGGGTACCTCTGCAGGATACACCACCGCAGCCTCCTTCTGAGGCAAGAACCTGGAGGCAGGGACCCTGTAGTTACCACAGTGAAAGGAAGGAAGCTCTCCGTGTTGCACCAGGGAGACAGTAGGGTGTTTGCAAAAGAACCAGAAGGCTCAGACTGAGGTTAGGTAGGAAGCCCTTTCATTTTTTGGGCAAAAGCTATGCAAGCTGCCTCCCCCCAACTTGGTCCAGAGTGGTCTATGTCTCTCACCTGGAAAATTTGGTCTGAAACAATGCTCTGGGGGTTTCTGCTCCTTGGGGAACAGCCTGGAAGGGTGAATAGTCGACTGAAATGTGGCTCAAGTTTTGTTTCCCAGATGCTTCCCCTACCAGCCTGCATTTCCTGACTTCCATACCTGGACAATGGGTATGGTCCCTTCTGATCCTCCCCAGGAACCCAACACTTCGCCCGAAGCGCTCCGACTCCGACTGGCGGGCCCGTAGGCATCACCAAGCTTCAAGGACCCGGAGTCCGGGTCTGTCGAGCCTTGGGGCTGCGTCTCAGGCAGCCATCCCACCTGGTGATCAAACTTAGCCAGCGCTGGATGCTGGAACTCCAAGAGCTCAGGCCCCGGGAGGCCAGAACTGCAGCAGGCCTCACCCAGGCATTCCCCCGCCGGCCCACCGCCCGGACCCACACTATCCAGCTTTCCTGGCTCGGAGAAGCACCACTTCCGCTGCTGGTTGGCTAGGGGACCCCGGCCGGCAGTTCCTGGCGCGGGAGCCCGGGACCGCGCCGGCTCCCCCTCCCCG
>NW_012116422.1:1681937-1686588 GCF_000951035.1 Colobus angolensis palliatus
CCCCGGGACCTCTGGTGGCTGCGGCCCACTGCGGGCGGCGACCGCGGGCCGGGCCCGAGGGGATATACAAAGGGCAGCGTCGGGCGGGGCGGGGCCCAGGCCGCCACAAACCGCGCGCACGTAGTCCCAGTCTAGGTAAGGAAGGAGGTCTGTCCTCGGCGATGGCGTGCGCGGCTCGGGGCCACTGGAGGCTGCGGAGAAAGAGCTGTAGGCCGAGTCCCCGCGCACGGACAGATGCCGCAGGTCCAGGCCGCTAGTGGACGAGGCCGGAGAGGCGCGGTTGCCCCCAGGACCCAGCGCCTCCATGGCTCCGCAGATGAGAGCTGAGGCTGGCTGGCTGCGTAGGTCCTGGGAAAACACAGATGTGGTGCCGAGTGAGGAGCACCGGGTGAGGGCTGGGACAGCCTGCTGGCCCTGCCACCACGGACAGCCAGACGCTTACACTTCCCCTCCCTGGTCACACCGTCACAAGCGCTGGCGTCCCCCAGTTTTTGGCAGAGTCACCTTGGGATCAGAGGTGGCAGAAGAAGTAGGACCAGTCCCAGGGAGCACCTGTGAAGGTTGGGGGCCCAGCTCAGGGGAAGGAATTGGGACCAGCTCATTCCCTGCCGGGCTCCCCTTGCCCACAAGCAGCCTTTACCCTGAGACCTCCTGGAACGCTGAGAACGCACCCATGTTCCTTTCCTCCCCAACCCTGTTCCACCCAGGCTGCTTCCTGGCCGCTCTGTTGGCTTCTTCATGTGATCTTTCCCTGATAAACAATGGTCAAGAACACTCTTGAGACCTCAGGGGAGCTAAGAAAGAAGTGGTAGGGGAAGAGCCAGGGCAAGGGGCAGAGGCGGCTTCACAGCCTTCATCCCTCCCTCTGTGCCTGTTATGTTCCAGATGCTTTATATAAATATTTATTTTTATCATCACAACTGCTGTCTGCATTTTACAGACGAGGACAATGAGATTTTGAGGGGGGAAATGATTTGTCCAGGGCCCCACAGCTGGGAAGTGGCAGAAACGTGCCTGGAATCCAGGCCTGCGTCCACGCTCACTGCAGCCAGAATCAATTTCCTAGAAGCAAGCCTCCTGAAAGGCAGTTTACCATCCCTCCTGCCCTGGCAATAGCCTGAATCCTCCAAGGAAGCCCACACTCCACTATGGGAAAGTCACCCCTACCTCCCCACACACTATTGGCAGATTCCAAAATAATTTGGTCCCCACTTCTCAGACTCTGCCTTTTGTTTATGAATGATGGGCTGACCCCCATCTCTGCCCTGCTTCTATTCTTGCTTCTCCTGTAGGACTCAGCTTAGAGGTCTCCTCACCTTTTGGGATCCCTGCAGTGTGCTGAGCTGCCCCCATCACCCCACACTGTCCCTGTTGGCTTGCTTCTGATTCTCTCCTCCCATTCCCACCGGAGCTTACTGGGGACAGGCCCTGCTCTTCTTCATTGCTGCACTCTCAGTGCCCAGCAGAGTCCCTGGCATATAGTCAATGTTAAACAAATATTTGGGCCGGGTGCGGTGGCTCACACTTGTAATTCCAGTGCTTTTAGAGGCCGAGGTGGGTGGATCACTAGGTTAAGAGATCAAGACCATCCTGGCCAACATGGTGAAACCCCGTCTCTACTAAAAATACCAAAAATTAGCTGGGCGTGGTGGCACACGCCTGTAGTCCCAGCTACTTGGGAGGCTGAGGCAGGAGAATTGCTTGAACCTGGGAGGCGGAGGTTGTAGTGAGCCAAGATCGTGCCACTGCACTCCAGCCTGGCAACAGAGTGAGACTCCGTCTCAAAACAAAACAAAACAAAACCCCAAATATTTGCTGAATGTCAAGAGAAATAACAGATTTGCAGGGAGTAGATATAGGGGTAGCCTTGGTGGAGAAGGAAGAGAGCTCCTTAGCTTCTGCACACCCTTCTTCCCTCTCTATTAGTCTTTTCTGGGGAAGAGGACAGAATGGGTGAAGCACTTGCCACCATAGACATTGGCCAGGTTCCTCATGCAATATGAGGTACAAACAGAGCAGGCAAGCACAGCTTGGGGCAGGTCTGACCAGAAATCGATCCCTTCTGGTCCTGGGATGGGGATCAAGGGTAAGAGTTGAGTGGGTGTGCCTGGGTCAGGGTAAGAGCAATTTTGAGGCTTGGGAAAGGGCCATGTTAAGGTTTGGGGCTCCCTATGAACTATGGAGACTTTGAGGGGCTGGCCTGCGTTCTCTGAGCTGCTTGGTAGGGAATGCAGAGTAGGGTGGTTTGTGGCTAGGCTGAGGACCAAAAAGCAGGCTTATTTGAGCCTCCTAGACACTATTTGGAGCTCAGAGTCACCCTCCACCCACGTCCCTGAGGCCCAGGATGTTACAGATTGCTGGTTAGGGCAAGTACAGGGGTTAGTGGTAGGAAGATATGGTGTTTCCTAAAAGGGAAAGGCAGTACCTACAACATTCCCAGGAGAGGCTCTCAGCAGACCTAGGACCAGAACATCTTGATGTCACCCACCTGGGGGCATCTGTATATGCCTACTAAGCCAGGAAGTTAGCCCTCACACTTAGGGTTGGGGACCTCTTTTGCAAAGTATTTCCACTCTAAACTTTAGGAAGACAAGAAACTACTCTGAGTAGCAGCTCCTGGGAGGACAGTCACCTCATCTAGGAAGCCCACCTGACTGCTCAGACATTAGCCCTTTCTCTTCCTACTCTTTCTGAGTTCAGCTGGGGAGCACTAGCTCATGCCACCCATCGTGCCCATTTTGGCTTGCTGCAGGTCTTGAAAAAAGAGGTCTTGAAAATCGATGAAAATCTATCTTATTTGTGAGTTACTGTGTTAAAGGATTCTGAATTCAGCAAATTAAAACAGCTTGAATGGGTGAAAGCAATGTGTCTACACATCTGTTTCCTTATTGACTCCAACTTGCTGAAGATGCTTTTGCATCGGTGGCCCTATCAGGTTGATGTTCATGCAGGCTGCTCACAGTGTGTCCTTTGCAGAACCTACCATGCCGAGGGGGTCCAGCTGCTTTGGTGTGTTTTGGGGGTGGGGGTGGGGGTGGGGGGCTCGGCACAAAACCACAAGGCATTTTCACGCTTGTCTGGCTGCAGGGAGCCTCTTGCAGTCCAGCCAGCCCCTGTGGCTGGGGGTAGCCCTATCTTAGGGGTCCCCACCTCAGTGGCAGTGGCACCGTGGGCTAGGCTGCCAAGCCTGTGCCTGCTGTTGAAAGGGAGTCCAGAGAAGAAGCTCTACAGGCATTTTGCCAAGCCTCTCCAGAGCAGAGGGAGCAGCATGGACTCCCCGCTAGAAAGCCACCAGATTGGAGTCCTGGGAGGGGGAGTTGGGGTGGGTATTTGATGTATACTTGTCACCTGAATGAAGGAGTCAGAAAGGAAGAGGAGACAAAGATGAGTTTGGCCTTCAAAGCTAGGGGTCTGGCAGGTGGAGGCACCATTCTGAAAGGAGGAGCTGGGGCTGGGGAATGGTCAAGGGGGCCAGTGCTCCTTCAGTCTGGGCTTAATGGTGTCTCTGACAAGTCTGGCAGCAGTCGGGATGTAGCTCTGGAGTTCAGCAGGGGAGGGTGGACCACGCAAGACCCAGGTTTTTAGTTAGAGGTTACTGGGGAAATAGCTGAAGACAGCTTCTGGTGGATAAAATCACACCAAGGCAATGGGAACAGATCCAGGTAAGGCGACCGAGGAGGCACAGGAGAACGGACAGCCTCAAATACAACGAATGATCAGGATTTAGATCATACCTCCCTCAAGGCCACCTCACATCTGACTTCTCTGTGGAGGGGCTGTCCAGACCGCCCCTCCTGATGGGTCCTCCCCTCAGTACTGGGCTCACTGTGTAGGCACTGTCTCCCTGTCAGACTGAGTTCCTGGGTCCTGGACCACGTCTCAAACCCCAGTACCCGCGGCTAGGTCTGGCTAGGCGGACATTCTGGGAAGTTCACCGGCTCTCCCTGTTCCCAGCGTCCCCCTATTCTCCAGCCTGTTAGCGCTGACAGCGCACCCCACGCAGTATCCGCGCTCCGAGTGTGCGGCTGGTTTACAGGCTCATCGGTCGCTGCACCCAGATGCAGAGTCTCCGGAGACCCGAGCTCCGTGACATGTACAGGAAATGCAGGAAGCTGGTGACAAGCGGGGAGAGGCGGCCGCGGACAGACCTGGTTACCTGGGGTTCAAGCCCTGGGCAGGGAGAGACGCGCAGGCCCTCGCGGCCGCAGGGGGCAGCAGAGACACGCGGAGCTGCGCGACAGCCGATGGCCGCAGCCCCGCGCACTTCTCGACCTTTCTCGTTGGGTTCACCGATGGGGAAGGATCGCGCGCAGGGCACAGCGCGAGCCCGGGAGGGAAGGACTCGGCTTCTCCAGATGCTTGGCGACAAAGGGCAGGCGCGGAGGGTGGCGGAGGGTGGCGGAGGGAGACCGCGCTGCACGCCGGGGCCACATGCGGCGACCCAGCAGGCACACGCTGCACCCCCTGCGGCGCCCCTGATCCTCGCTGCCAGCTGAGAGGGGGCCGCGTCTCCGCCCCACAGCTCTGCGGCTGGGAGAGGCGCGTTGGGGTCCGACTCCACCCGCGCAACCCGACGCGGCGCCGAGCAGGACACGTCCCGACTGAAGACGCCCGGGATGCCTCGCGACCCGCCACCCGCTCCTCACCCGGT
>NW_012116422.1:1686893-1709370 GCF_000951035.1 Colobus angolensis palliatus
GGGCGGGAGCAGCCGCCTCTCGGTAGCGTCCGCGGGCCGGCCCAGTTCCAGGCCCGAGAGCTGGACAGTGCGTTCCCGCGCGGACCACAGGCCTCTTGCCCTAGGCCGGAGAAACCTGAGCTAGGGGGTGAGAGGGCGACTACTGCGACCGCCCACCGGCCTCCAGCGCATCCTCTGCGCCCGTGATGCTGAGGGGGCCGGGTCCCTGGGGGCCTGACACCTCCCTCCGTAGGGAGGTCCGGGGCGGGCCCTCAGTTGCCTGACTGCTACCCGCTTTCCTCTCCTAGCCCAGCCAAGAAAACAGAGCTGCCATGGCCTCGTGCCTCCCACCTGTCCTGCTGAGTTAACTCGCCCCTTGATCAACTTTCCCCAGACCCCCATTTCCAAAACGCTTCCAGCTCTTTGACTCCCACCACGGGCTCTTGTCTCCTGTTCGTGTTCCATTTATTTCCATTTCTCCCACTACCCTGCATGGTCGGGGCCCTCCAGCCTGCTACCAGGGTTGGGGTTGGAGCATGAGGAAGCCCCTGTACTTGTGTGCACCTTAACTGTCCTGAGTGGGTCCTTAGGGAGCTGGACGTATGCATACCCACTAAGGCTGGACGCTGGCGCTGAGGCCCTCACCTTCCAGGATGTCCATTTTCCAAAGAGCTCTCTGCCTGCACCTGCCACTGAGCTCTCCTTGCTGTGTCCTCAGGCTCTCCCCTGCCCCTGCTTTCCAAACTCTGTCCTGTGAATACCACTCTGCCAACAAATGCTCCGTTCCTGAGAGGGGCTGGGGGTCCTTTGCTGAGCCTCTCCGGCTCTCAGGTCTCTGCCTTTGTCCTCCGCTGCCCTCCCCCTTCCACAGGATCAGCAGGGCTGGGCTCAGAGGCTGTGTCCTCCCATGGTAGTATCCTTGGCAAATAAAGGTTTATTGGTGTTAATAACCAGGACTCTGAACTCTGGCCAGGAGTCAAGGTTGCCACTTCCTAGGGACACTGGGAGCCTGAGGAACTCTTGGGTCTTCTGGGGGTTGGAGGCAGGAGACACCTGAGCCCGACTTCTGAGAGTGGTGCCCTCTGGGCCCTGCTCCTTCTTCAACACCATTGGGACTCAGGCATCAGCTTCAGCTGGAGCTCTAGGCTTTAAGACAGTGCCTCAGAACCTTTTGGCTTTGAAAGACTTTTGTTGTGTGTTTTGTGTTTTTGAGACAGAGTCTCCCTCTGTCGCCCAGGCTGGAGTGCAGTGGCCCAATCTCAGCTCACTGAAACCTCCACCTCCCGGGTTCAAGCAATTTTCCCTGTCTCAGCCTACATTTTTTGCTTATATTTCTTGAAAACTATGGGGACACAGTGTCCAGAACAATACTATTAACCCACTCCACCCACCTACCCCTCACCTCTTGCACACACTATAGCAACTCTCTGCTGGGGACCATGGGGACACAGTCCAGAGCAATTCTTATTAACCCACTCTACCCACCTACCCCTCACCTCTTGCACACACTAAGCAACTCTCCGCCCAAGTCCCCAGAAAACTGAAATCCTGCTGACCCATGTCTCTCTTAGCCTCTTCTGTTCTGAGAGAGAGAAAAGTAGTCCCTAACATCTGAAAGCCCCAGCTGGACCTTGGTGTTGCCAGAATTTGACCTGACATTCACAGCAAGGCCTTAGTGTGGTCCCATTGGACGTAAGCCATTTCACAGGACATCAACATGGGATAGGGCCATTCTTTAACTATGGTGGATCAAGACAAAAACAACGGCACTCTAATCATATCTAACACAGAAAAAGCATGAACATTGTCCAAGTCACAAAAATGACCTAATGTGAGTGCCTGCTGTCCTAGTTAATGTGAGTACCTGCTGTTTCTTTACCAATTGCAGCTTTAACCTCACTCTAATCATTCCTCTTTCCAGATAAGATTTATTAATATACCCAAGCACAGAATTACTCTTGCTTCCTGACAGCATCCAGCACAAAGGAAAGTTCTGCTTCTTTAACCCTCTTGAAAACCACTAACACAAACCCAGATCCTATAAGTCCTTTCTAATGCTCTCTTCCTGAGATGGTCACGTGGTTTCCTATGCTACGCATCCTCCCTCACTTCAACAAGTGGTGAACCCAACTTGTTCAACTACAGGTGTGCTTGTGGTGGTCTTTGGCTGGAGGGCACTGACACTTCCTATCTCATTATTACAAAAGCACAGAGACTCTTGGAGAGGAGAAGGGGGAAGAAACTGCCACAAAGCTGGAGTCTCCCTTAGTGATAGTGGTTGGGGAGCTAGTGTGCATAGAGAAGGTGGAAACATGCACATCTTTTTCCAATACATAAGGAAAGATGTCTGCACCCTTCAGTATCTCAATACTTTCTCAGGCCTGGGAGAGTTCTTTTGAAGAGACCCTTAGATGGCTGTGTTTAGCTGGGATTAGAGCCACAGACCTTGCTCTTCCTGGCCAGGCCCTATATCAAGGAGCTGATAGGTGAGGAGGTGATGGGCCTCCACTCCACATAGTTTGGCACTTGTAATCTGAACTGATGACACCAAAGCGAAGCAACTGCCCACCTCACAAGTCCCCGTGGTTTCTTGCTTTGATGCCCACTCTCTTTGTTGGATATGGTTAATGTGATGTGATGATGAGTAGAATACTAAAGACCACTTCTTTAGTGCCAACCACTGTGCTAAGTGCTCTATGTATCTTTTTAACCTTCTTACACCTGAGAAGTAGGTATCAGTATAACCCCATTTTACAAGTGAGAAAGCTGGGACTTAGAGACATTACTTTGTCAAGGTCAGGTAGCTAATAAGCAGTAGAGGCAAAACTTAACCCCCTAATGTCAGGTTCCAAAGGCCATGCTGTCACGTGAACATGACCAGTGTAAAGAACTGTATGTTGTGGATGCCAATGCAGCCTTCCTAGGAGAGCAGGATTTGGACTTCAGATTGAGCAGAAGTAGGAAGTGAGCAGGAAAGATGAGATGGTAGCAGCAGTGGGACTCCAATCAGGACTTCCTCATCTCTGTGTGTCCCCAACAGTCCAACACATATGAGGGCTTAGTTTCATGTATGATTTCCAGGGGTTTATTGTAAATTACTTATAGAAACATTTCTTTCTGTTTGTACCTTTTTTTTTTTTTAATAGAGATGGAGCTGGGTGTAGTGGCTCACACCTGTAATCCCAGCACTTTGGGAAGCTGAGGTGGGAAGATCACTTGAGGCCAGGAATTCAAGACCAGACTGGGCAACACAGTGAGACACAGTCTCTACCAAAACAAATTTTTTTTTTTTTTTAAAGTAAGAATCTCACTCTGTCACCCAGGCTGGAGTGCAATAGCACGATCTCAGTTCACTGCAACTTCCGCCTCCTGGGATCAAGCGATTCTCATGTCTCAGCCTTCCAAGTAGCTGGAATTACAGGGGTGTGCCACCACACCTGGCTAATTTTTGTATTTTTAGTAGAGATGGGGTTTCACTGTGTTGCCTGACCAGGCTGGTCTGAACCCCTGACCTCAGGTGATCCACCCTCCTCGGCTTCCCAAAGTGCTGGGATTACAGGCATGAGCCACTGTGCCCGAACTTCACCTTTATTTTTTTCATTTGAAAGTATATCTTAGAGTTTATTCAAAGTCAGTTCATAGGTGTTTTTTTTAAGACAGGCACATAGCTATCCATTGCATGGGCACAAATAAATTGGGTTAAATAACCCTATTATTGGACATTTAGGTTAATCCAGCGTTTTGCTATTACTGTTTTAGTAATGAATACCCTTGTTCATTTATTTTTGTTCACATTTGTAAGTCCACTTACAGGATACATTTCTAAAAGTTGAATTGGTGGGTTAAAGTGTAGGTAGTAGATTGTACTTTACAAAGATAATCACGAAAAAATTTTCCACCTCCCAAGCTTTTCTACAATGTGACTTTGCCACTACTCTACCCAGAAGAGGTGAGGTCTATTTCTCCATCCCCTTGGATATGAGCTTAGGGGTGATAGTAACTGCTTTGACCAACAGAATGTAGCAGAAGGTATGCTGGGCTAGTTCTGGACATAGCCTTTAACCGGCCTGGTAGCTTCTACTTCCTGCCTCTTGGTAGTGCAACTACTCTGAGACCATTAAGCTATGAGAAATACAAGCCATATGGAGAAGCCAAGAGTATGAGATAGCGTGTAGAGAGGGGAAAGAGAGGCCAAGGAGCACTTAGGCATTGGACAGGCAAGTAACCAAGCCATCTTGGAAGTAAATCCTGCAGTGTCAGCCACCCCCACTGACACCATACTGATCAGAGAAGAATTCTTCAGCCTAGCTTTTCCTGAATTTCTGACCCTCAAAAACATGAGCACAATAATTATAAAAGTGCAAACTACTAAGTTTGGGGGTAGTTTGTTACATGGTAATAGACAACTGTAACAGGGTACATGAATTTTCTATTTGGATTGATATTGTCAAATCACTTACAAAGAGGCTATACCAAATTACATTCCCATAAAAAATGTGTGCAAGTGCACCGTGTCCCCACCCAAATCTCATGTTCGGTTGTAATCCTCAATATTGAAGGTGGGTCCTAGTAGCATTTTGGGAGGCCGAGGTGGGCAGATTGCTTGAGCCCAGGAGTTGGAGACCAGCCTGTCTCTACAAAAGATACAAAAATTAGTTGGGCATGGTAGCACATGCATGTAGTTCTAGCTACTTCAGGGAGCTGAGGCAGAGGATCCCCTGAGCCCAGGAGGTTGAAGCTGCAGTTAGACATAATTGTGCCACTGCATTCCAGCCTGAGTGACAGAGACCGTCTCAAAAAAAAAAAAAAAGAAAAACAGACCTCTTTATATATTAAGGTGATTAACAGTTTTTTCGTATGTGTGGCAAATATTTTTCCAAGTTTGTGTCTTTTGACTTTGTGTGTGATAACAGTGGATCTGTACAGATGTATCTTTTTTACTTTTTTTTTTTTTTGAGATGGAGTCTGGCTCTGTTGCCCAGGCTGGAGTGCAGTGGCGCGATCTTGGCTCACTGCAAGCTCCGCCTCCCAGGTTCACACCATTCTCCTGCCTCAGCCTCTCGAGTAGCTGGGACTACAGGCACCTGCCACCACACCTGGCTTATTTTTTGTGTTTTTAGTAGAGACAGGGTTTCACCGTGTTAGCCAGGATAGTCTCAATCTCCTGACCTCATGATCTGCCCACCTCGGCCTCCCCAAGTGCTAGGATTATAGGTGTGAGCCACCACACCCAGCCCAAATGTATCTTTCTTTTAGGCAGCAGCTACATAGCTGTCTCAGTAATTCAGAGACTGGTTAAAGTACATTAGAGGTCAGAAATCTTTCAACAAAATCGTGTTTATTTTTAGAAATTCAACAAAACATGAATTATTGCTTATACACAAATGTCTACCTTAACTGTAAAATGTTCTTCTGGGGCAAGTTTGTTTGCTTTTTAATTACGCACTGAATTCACCACAGTTGTCTAAAGATAGGGCTTTATAGGAAAGTAGAAAGTGCACAAGAAGAAAGTGCAAGGAGAATGAAGCTTGCCTTCCCTGGTGGGACCGGCAGGGCCTCTTGGTGAGGCTGGGTGAGGGCTGACTGTTCCAGGGATTGAACCAGATTCCCTTTCAGATCAGCAGTTCCTGGAAAGGAGTGCTGGGCTGTCACTTTCCCATTAAGTACACATATGTCACCTTTTCCCTGCAGACATTGGGTGACACCCAGCCTTTGTTTGCTTTGGTCAGAATAACTTAACTTTTCTCCTCCAGCCTGGCCCCCAGCCCCAGGCCTGAAACCATTCCATCCTCGTGGTCTTCCTTCATTCAGATATTACTCACACATCCTTGGACAAAAGAGGATTCATGAAAAAGATGGATACAGGCTGCTTCTCTGCCAACTTCAGTGGGGCCCCGGACAGATAAGTGTGGGCAAATAAGCTTTTCCACTTTACTCTTCTAGTCCCCTAAGGTTCATTTTGGTTTTCAAGAAAAGAAACTATCTCAGGCTCTGAACTCGACCCCAAAATCATTGCTCAGAGAAGGCAACAGCCCCCTCAGGCCCAGGAATGACCAGACTGTCTCTCTTGTGTCCAGATCATAAAATGGGATGAGATGGTCTCTAAAAAGCCCCTCTCCTAAAACTGTCATTCTGTTTGAGCTAAGCTTCCCAGATTTCTGCTTGCTGAGGAGTCACCCAGAATATTCAATGGAAGAAAAATCCAATTGGCAAGCTCTGGGCCCCAGGCTGCACACAGAAGCTGCGTGATGGACTCAGTACGGAATTAGGTCACAGCATGCTATGTGCATGTGGATGAATTTTGGCTGGTGGCTCAGGAGACTGAGAATGCATGCCCTAAACATTCACCTAGAAAACATTCCTGATTTTAACTGGGCGTATCTGGTCAGTTACTCACACAGAGGACACTTTGTTCTAAAACCCTGGGGGTATGCCCAGCATTCATTACAGTCTGGGCACTGTGTTTTTGGTCACATTTACCCCTGGCAGGGTCCTTAGGTCCTAGTTAGCAGCTTTTTCTACTTCAAGGGAAGCAGCAAGAAAAGTTAAAAAAACAAAACAAAAAACAACATAGCAAGTGATTTTTGACTTTCCTAGCAAATCACCTAGCAATATCAAAGGGGAACGTGTCTGTTAACTGGATGACACCAAATGAATTATGGGGCAAAGGGCAACTGACAGCAACTGCCTGGGAGTGGCAGAGATGGATTTATAGACAGGCTCATTGCCCACCCTTGATTTCTCAAAATGAAACAGGGAGAGAAAGGTGTTCTTCAATTTGGTGTATCCCAGATACAGAAAACCAGTGAAGTAGGAAAGAGTGTGAGTTCCAAAGTATGGTGACTTCAGTTTGAATACCAGTAGCTGTATGAACCTGGAGATGTTCCCACCTTCCTGAACCTCCATTTCCTCATGTGTAAAAAGGGATACTACATACCTGCCAGATAAAGATTAAAGGAGATTTGGTCACATAGAATAGTGCCAAGCTCACTGTAGGCCACCAATGAGTAGTGTTAGTTATCATTATTACTCACTTGAGTTTCTCCTGAGAAACACAATCTCAACTAAACCCCAGGCCCGATTTTCTCTCTAAGGACTGGTTTATCCACCTGGGATCTCCCATAGGTGTTGCTCATGCTGCTGGTAGCTTCTCTCCTAAGCTTTACTCACCATTCTGGCAAACAGGGCTGTAGTGAACACTTTCTTCATATTGTGTAAGTCTTGGGGAGACAGAACTCTCCTTCCTGCTTGGAAAGCCAGCCCAGTCATCGCACAGGCCTGAGACCTGGACTTAATCAATTTAAAGCCTCTTCCAGAGGCTGGGACTCTTATATGAATAAAAGAGAGACACTGGGACAGGTGAGAAATGATCACGAGTCAGGGGGCGCAAGGACAGTAGCAATCCCGGCCTGTCCCCTGCTCTTGCTGCGCAGCCTTCTTTAGTTCTTGTTTATTTGCACAGCCTAATTCTCCAGCCTTCTAGTCAATTCTGTGAACCACTAGGTCTCCTCCCAATACATTCCTTTTTTGAATGAGTCAGGCAGAGCTGCTTGCTATTATTTGAAACGAAGAAGTTTCTAATGTGGAGCCAAGACACCTTTTTCACACTGCCAGGCAAGAGGAAAATTCAGCCAGATTTGGGTGTTGAGAGTTGCCCTTTCCCTGGGAAAAGCAACTACTAGCAAAGAGGGCAAGAGAGATTTCCATAGTTGCCCCAGGGTTCAGGGGAGGCAGTCTCTCTGCCTTTTGATGTTGCTGGAAATCCTCTAACAACGTTTATGCAATCTCAAAACTAGCAACTCAGGAAACAGGATAAAGCAGTGCAAGAGAAATACAAGGCAGGCAAGTTCCTGGTTCAAAGTCATAAACATTTGTCATAAAAATGAGAACAAGATTTCCCTCGATAAACAAAACAAAGGCAAGAAAATGTGGAGATTGGTTGCTTTTTCCTCTTCCTGTACTTAGGAGGGTTGACCTTGATTCTACCCTTTCTTTGCTCAACAGCATAGGCAAAAAGACTAAGCTGAAGTCAGGCCAGGGAGGAGACACAGGCTTCCATCCCATAGTTGCCCCAACAGGGGACTGGGTGTGTCCTGAAGTTTCCTTTTTTCTTCCTTTCCCTACTAGCAAATGTCCCTTATAAGGACCCATAATGATGCGGAGTTACATGACCCCTGAGCCAAGTATCATCACCTCATCAGTGAAGCCTTCTTTGATATCCCCAGGTAGAGTTCATTGTTCCTGGCCCTACATAATACTACATTGTAGAGTATGTGATCATTTAGTTGTCTGTCTCCCTCACTAGACCTATAGTGAGTGCTTTGAAGGAAAGGACTATGCCTGGCAGTACCAGGCTCAGAAGTAATCTCAGAGTCTGTTGAATAAATGCATGTGGGAGACCTGACTTCATGTGAACAGCTGTGTTATTCCTCTATTCTGTGAGTTCACAGTTGATAGCAACATGCCAAGAATGGCCTTGGCCTCCAGGCCCCATATGTGTACTGGTGCGAGATATAGGAGTGGGAGAGTCCATGCAAACAGCATTTAAGGCACCAAATGGCCCTCCTAGGGAAGTGATTAAATTGAATAAAAGGACTTATTTAATTAGCAAGCAATTATTGAGTGTTCTTGTACCAATTGGCCCATACTTAAGGTGAGAGGCAGTGAACACATGTCCTAGGAGCCAGAAAGGAAATCAGCAGTACTCCTTCCACCTAGAGCCATTGCTGACAACCCCTCTCTGCCCTGACATCAGTCAGGCCCTGATGGCTCTGTCCTTGGGCAGACTCATTGTCAGCCCTCACTTGGGGAACTAACTTTTTGGTTTAACTTTTTTAAGATTTTCTGGCAAAAACCAGAAACCCTACTAGACAAATTCTAATTCTAAGAGCTGTAACACTGGGAAATAACTTTTTTTTTTTTTTTTTTTTTTTTGAGACGGAGTCTCACCCTGTTGCCCAGGCTGGAGTGCAGTGGTGCGATCTCGGCTCACTGCCACCTCCGCCTCCTGGATTCAAGTGATTCTCCTGCCTCAGCCTTCCAAGTAGCTGGGATTACAGGCATGAGTCACCATGCCCGGCTAATTTTTTGTACTTTTGATAGAGACAGGGTTTCACCATGTTGGTCCTGAACTCCTGACCTCAAGTGATTCACCCTCCTTGAACCAACTTTTAAAGAAACATTAGACCCTGGGCCAGTCATTTCCTTCAGGTCGCCACATCTCCTATATCACTCTCTCCTCTTAGTGGTTTTGACAAAAAGATGTGACTTGTCATACCCTAAGAGGCCGCTTTCTTTTCAGAGCAGATTGCTTTGATCACTCACTTGAGCACAGCAATGAGAGGTCTAGGGAGGTGCTGCCATGAATGGAAGCAAGGACTTTCAAGAGAGTTCATTTGGATCCCGTTCTTTTTTTTCTTTTTTTTTTTTTTTTTTTGAGGCAGAGTTTCACTCTTGTCACCCAGGTTGGAGTGCAGTAGCGCAATCTCAGCTCACTGCAACCTCTGCTTCCTGGGTTCAAGTGATTCTCTCACCTCAGCTTCCTGAGTAGCAGAGATTACAGGCACGCACCACCACGCCAGGCTAATTTTAGTATTTTTAGTGGAGATGGGTTTTCACCATGTTGGCCAGGTTGGTCTTGAACTCCTGACCTCAGGTGATCCACCCACCTCAGCCTCCCAAAGTGCTGGGATTAGAGGTATGACCCACCGTGCCTGGCCTGGATCCTCTTTCTTGGTTCTTAGGATTGGATTAATAACCTTTATTAGTGATGGTGGTAGGTCCTGGGTCCTGGTTTACAGTTATTCTGTGAATGAACAAGGGTTCTTTTCAAAAAGTGCCTGAAAAGGATTAAAAATAGACTGGGCACAGTGGCTCATGCCTGTAATCCCAGAACTTTGGGAAGCCAAGGCAGGCAGATCATCTGAGGTTGGGAGTTTGAGACCAGGCTGACCAACATAGAAAAACCTCGTCTCTACTAAAAATACAAAATTAGCCAGGTGTGGTGCCTGTAATCCCAGCTACCTGGGAGGCTGAGGCAGAAGAATCACTTGAACCCGGGAGGCGGAGGTTATGGTGAGTCAAGATCTCACCATTGCACTCCAGCCTGGGCAACAAGAGGGAAACTCCATCTCAATAATAATAATAATAATAATGCCAAACTGCAACTCTCTGGTCTTCCTGAAATAGTGAATGCTTTCCCTAAATTAGATTTACCTTAGTATGCTTAACAGCTTACAATGCAACAAATAAAAAGACAAACAATTCAATTTTAAAAAATAGACTAAGAATTTGAACAGGGAGAATTTGAATTTCTCGCAAGAAGATCTACAAATAGCCAATAAGCAGTAAAAAGGTGCTCAACCTCAAATTCAACTCAAAAGCACAATTAGGTACCACTTCATACCCACTAGAATGGCTATAAGAAAAAAAGTCAGACAGTAAGTATTAAGGAGGATATGAAAGAACCCTCATGCATTGCTGCTGGGAATGTAAAATGATACAACCGACTTGGAAAACTGCTTCGCAGTTCACCAAATGATTAAACAGTAAGTTACCATATGACCCAGCAATTCCACTCTTGGGTCTATACCCAAGAGAAATGAAAACATATGTTCATGTCAAAACCTGTATGTATGTTTATATCAGCATTATTCATAATAGCCAAAAAGTAGAAACAACCTAAATGGCCACCAACAGATTAATGAATAAACAAAATCTGGTATATCCATACAATGGAATATTGCTCAGCCATAAAAAGAAATGAAGTGCTGACATGTACTGCAACATGTGGACCTCGAGAACATTATGCTAAGTGAAAGAAAACAGACAAAAACCCCACGTATTATTCCATGTATATGAAATGTCCAGAATGGGCAAATCCACAGAGAAAGAATGGATGAGAAGTGACTATTAAATAGTACGAGGCCTCTTTGGGTGATGACAGAAATGTTGATCTCTAGACCCCATCTCTAGATAGTGGGATAATTATAAAATCTTGTGACTAGGCTGGTGGCTCAAGCCTGAAATCCCAGCACTTTGGGAGGCTGAGGCATGAAGACTGCTTGAGCACAGGGGTTTGAGACCAGCCTGGCAACATAATGAGATGCTGTCTCTATTTACAAAAAAATTTTTTGGGGGCCAGGAGCGGTGGTGGCTCACGCCTGTAATCCTAGCACTTTTGGAGGCCGAGGTGGGCGGATCACGATGTCAGGAGATCGAGACCATCCTGGCTAACTCGGTGAAACCCCATCTCTACTGAAAATACAAAAAATTAGCCGGGCGTGGTGGCGGGCGCCTGTAGTCCGAGCTACTTGGGAGGCTGAGACAGGAGAATGGTGTGAACCCAGGAGGCGGAGCTTGCAGTGAGCCAAGATCGCCCCACTGCACTCCAGCCTGGACGACAGACCGAGACTCCGTCTCAGAAAAAAAAAAAAAATTTAAATCTTGTGACTATACGAAAGATAACTGAATTTATATATATATATTTTTTGTTTGTTTGTTTGAGACAGAGTCTCACCCTGTTGCCCAGGCTGGAGTGCAGTGGCGCATTCTCGGCTTACCGCAACCTCTGCCTCCTGAGTTCAAGCGATTTTCCTCCCTCAGTCTCCTGAGTAGCTGGGATTACAGGTGCCTGCTACCACGCCCAGTTAATTTTTTTGTATTTTTAGTAGAGATGGGGTTTCACCATGTTGGTCAGGATGGTCTTGAGCTCCAGACCTCATGATCTGCCCACCCCAGTCTCCCAAAGCACTGGGATTACAGGTGTGAGCCACTGTGGCAGGCCTACACTTTTTTTTTTAGATAGAGTTTCACTATTGTTGCCCAGGCTGGAGTGCAGTGGTGCGATCTCAGCTCGCTGAAACTGCCTCTCAGGTTCAAGCAGTTCTCCTGCCTCATCCTCCCAAGTAGCTGGGATTATAGGCACCCATCACATCTGGCTAACTTTCGTATTTTTAGTAGAGATGAGGTTTCACCATGTTGGCCAGGCTGGTCTCAAACTCCTGACTTCAGGTGATCTGCCCGCCTCAGCCTCCCAAAGTGCTGGGATTACAGGTATGAACTACCATGCCCGGCCTGAATTTACACTTTAAAATGGTGAACTTTATGGTATGTTTTCCTCTCTGTGTGTGTGTGTGTGTGTGTATGTATTCATGCACATATATACACACACACTTAAGAGCTGTCATTGACACTGGCCTATTCTTTATTTTCTTATTTTTTTTGGTGACAGAGTCTACCCCCAGGCTGGAGCGCAGTGGCACGATCTCAGCTCACTACAACCTCTGCCTCGTGGGTTCAAGTGATTCTCGTGCCTCAGCCTCCCAAGAAGCCGAGATTACAGGCATGTGCTACCATCCCTGGCTAATTTTTGTATTTTTAGCAGAGACAGGATTTTTGCCATATTGATCAGGCTGGTCTCGAACTCCTGGCCTCAAGCAATCCACCCAACTCCAAGCAGTGGAATTACAGGCGTGAGCCACCACACCTGGCCTGACATTGGCCCATTATTTTTTTTAACATACAAAGCAAGAGATGGCTTCTAAGGGTTCTAACCACTCTAATGTTTTAAGCATGTGTCTACAAATGCAGAAAGCAAGCTCAAGTACTCTTGTACTAAATTACTAATTCAGAGCACCTTCTGCCCATAGACCTAAAGATATCTTGCAAGCCAGATGATCTCAGGTTTATTTGTGGGCCACATGTTCAGATGTTCATGTGCCTGAAGATCACATGACTTTTAAAAAATTACCATTGTATGTAAATTAGTCTACTAATCATTAAAATTAAGAATCTTGGCCGGGCGCTGTGGCTCACATCTGTAATCCCAGCACTTTAGGAGGCCAAGGCGAGAGGATCACCTGAGGCCAGGAGTCCAAGACCAGCCTGGCCAACATGGTGAAACCCCATCTCTACTAAAAATTCAAAAATTAGGCGAGTGTGGTGGCGGGCTCCTGTAATCTCAGCTACACAGGAGGGTGAGGCAGGAGAATAGCTTGAACCAAGGTGGCGGAGGTTGCAGTGAGCTGAGATTGCACCATTGTACTCCAGCCTGGATGCCCAAGGGTGAAACTCCATCTAAAAAAAAAAAAAAAAAGAATGTCTAGCAGCAATACAAAAGGAGTCTGTTCAAAAGTATATAGCCTAGTGCTACCTGTTAACCAATTCTAATCTGATTTGATCATATAGTAATGAAAGTATTTACATTATCCTCAGAATCTATCAGGTCAAGGCGTGTCCCAATCCTGACACCACATTTGAATTCACATGGTAGTTCTCAGCTCCATGTCAGCAGTTTCATGAAACAATAAGAACTTTGGCAGAACTAGGTCGAGGTCCTCTTGGTGGGCAGAGTATCATCTCCCTGTATTCTATCAGTTCCTTTGACTTGGATAGGACAGATATTATTAGACAGCTCTCAAGGACTGCATTCCAAAGGCAGTTGCAGAAAATCAACACATTTCACAGGTGTCTCAGACTGTGCCTCTCTTTCAAATTGTGCCCATTTTCACCAGGGAGAGCTTCAGTTTATCTTATACTATTCATGATTCCACCATGCTTAGGCAGTTCAGTAATGGGAAAGAAGTACATCTGGGTATTGTTATTCAGACCAGAAAGCTAGTTGGGTGTGGTAGCATGCACCTGTCAGGCCCAGCTACTAAGGAGTCCAAGGCAGAAGGATCACTTGAGCCCAGGGTTTTAAGACCAGGCTGGACAACACAGGAAGATTCTCTCTTTAAAAAGAAAGAGAGAGACACAGAAAGACACTGCATCGGAGGGGGAAATATATTAATAGGCTGGGCACAGTGGCTCACGCCTATAATTGCAGCACTTTGGGAGGCCTAGGTGGGTGGATTACTTGAGCTCAGAAGTTTGAGACCAGCCTGGGCAACATAGCAAGACCTCGTCTCAACTTGAAAAAAAAAAAAAATCAGCTTGGCATGGTGGTGCATGCCTATAGTCCCAGCTACTCAGGAAGCTGAGGCGGGAGGATTGCTTGGGCTCAAGAGATTGAGGCTGTAGTGAGCTATGATTGTACCACTTCACTCCAGCCTGGGAGACAGAATGAGACTCTGTCTCAAAAAAAAAAGAAAAGGTAATATATAATGTGTATACATTAGAAGCATCATGAGCCCTAGTTTGGGGCAGTATCAGGTGGAGTTTAGAATAAAATCATATGAGGGAGGGACTGTTGCACTGTTCAATAGAAATATGAGCCATATATGTAGTTTTAAGTCAGCTAATAGACATATTTAAAAAGTAGGCCGGGTACAGTGGTTCACATCTGTAATCCCAGCACTTTGGGAGGCCGAGGCAGGTGGGTCACCTGAGGTTAGGAGTTTGAGACCAACCTGGCCAACATGGCAAAACCCCTTCTTTACTAAGAATACAAAATAAATTAGCTGGGCATGATGGTATATGCTTGTAACCCCAGCTACTCAGGGGGCTGAGGCAGGAGAACTGCTTGAACCCAGGAGGCAGAGGTTGCAGTGAGATCACGCCACTGCACTCCAGCCTGGGCAACAGAGCTAGACCCCATCTTAAAAAAAATAGTAAAAAGGGCTGGGCATGGTGGCTCATGCCTGTAATCCCAGCACTTTGGGAGGCTGAGGCCGGTGGATCACTGGAAGCCAGGAGTTTGAGACCAGCTTGGCAAAACCCTGTCTCTACTAAAAATACAAAAAAATTAGTGGGGCATGGTGGCTCATGCCTATAATACCAACTACTCAGGAGGCTGAGGTGGGAGAATCACTTGAACCCAGCAGGCAAAGGTTGTAGTGAGCCAAGACTTCACCACTGCACTCCAGCCTGAGCAACAGAGAGCCATCCTGTCTCCAAATAAATAAATAAATACATAAGTGAATAAGTAAATAAAGTAGGCCAGGCACGGTGGCTCAAACCTATAATCCTAGCACTTTGGGAGGCCAAGGTGAGCGGATCACCTGAGGTCAGGAGTTCAAGACCAGCCTGGTCAACATGGTGAAACCCCATCTCTACTAAAAATAGAAAAAATTAGTAGGACGTGGTGGTGGTTGTTTGTGATCCCAGCTACTCAGGAGGCTGAGGCAAGAGGATCGCATGAACCCAGGAGGCAGAGGTTGCAGTGAGCCAAGATTGTGCCACTGCACTCCAGCCTGGGCAACAGAATAAGACTTTGTCTCAAAACTAAATAGTAAAAAGAAACAGGGGAAACTAATTTATGTATTAAATATATGAAACTATTTAATATATCCAAATAGACCCAATATATCAAAATATTATTTCATCATGTAATCAATAGATATATTTTACTTTTTTTTTTTTTTTTTGAGATAGAGTCTCGCTATGTCACCTAGAGTTCAGTGGTGCAAACACAGCTCACTACAGGCTCACGCCACCACACCTGGTTAATTTTTTTTATTTTTATTTTTTTAGAGACAGGGCCTCACTATATTGCCCAGGCTGGTCTTGAACTCTTGGGCTCCAGTGATCCTCCTGCCTCAGCTTCCCAAAGTGCTGGGATTACAGGCGTAAGCCACCACACCCAGCCTACGTTATTTTCTTCATATTTCATCAGTCTTTTCCACAAAGTAATTTTTATTATGCCACTGTGCAGGTAAGAAAACTAGAGAGGTCAAGTTTGGCATCTCAGAACTAACACATGGTAGAGCCTGGACTCAGATCCAGATCTCTCTGACTGACTGCAAAATCCTCGCTTGCTTGTAAACTCCCATTCTATTTTTTTTTTTTTTGGAGAGAGGGTCTTGCTCTGTCACCCAGCTTGGAGTACAGTGGGGGCAATTATGGCTCATTGCAGTCCCAACCTTCTGGGTTCAAGCAATCCTCCCGCCTCAGACACCCAAGTAGCTGGGACACGTCATCATGCCTGGCTAATTTTTGTATTTTTCGTAGAGACAGGGTTTCACCATATTGCCCAGACTGGTCTCCAACTCCCAGGCTCAAGCAATCCATCTACCTTGCTGACCCAAAATGTATCAAGACAAAAACCCATATGAATCTCCTGTCAAGAATTTAAAACACTCTTCCTCGGCAGGGCATGGTGGCTCATGCCTGTAATCCCAACACTTTGGGAGGCTGAGGTAGGTGGATCACAAGGTCAGGAGTTTGAGACCAGCCTGACCAATATGGTGAAACCCTGTCTCTACTAAAAGAAAAAAAAAATACAAAAATTAGCCAGGTGTGGTGGCGTGCGCCTGTAATCCCAGCTACTTAGGAGGCTGAGGCAGGAAAATCACTTGAACCTGGGAGGTGGAGGCTGCAGTGAGCCGAGATCATGCCACTGCACTCCAGCCTGGACGACAGAGACTCAGTCTCAAAAAAAAAATTAAAATTAAAAATAAAAATTAAAAGAAAAAAACGTTCCTCATTACAAAACCAGCATAGCTTGTTGTGGGCTTACTTTGGTATGGGATTTCTCACAACAGTTGGACACACTGCCAGGGCTGATTTCTCTGTTGTGACAATTTCACTCCAACACAGCATTTGTGGGGCATTCTTTGGAAAGAGATGGGGCTGCCAAGGCTTTTACAAAAAAACCTTCTCTTCCATGAAAATTCGCAAATACGGCAGCGAGCAGATATGTTTGCAGAGCCTCTGAATTCATGCACAGATGCTCTGCATAGAAATTGTGACTTAGTCTACAGCCATACCACCCTGCATGTGCCCAATCTCATCTGGTCTCAGAAACTAAGCAGAGTCGGGTCTGGTTAGTACTTAGATGGGAGAAATTGTGAATAAACTTCACAATTGGAGAACATAAAGATCTTTTATTTGCAGAGGTCGGAGATTAAAATTTGAATGTGCGAAACTGCCAATAGTTTGGTAAATACATCAGCCCACCAGCAGCCTTCAAAGGGAATTGAAATCATCTGTAAAATACAGTGAGGTGGGCAATGTGTGGGCATGTGGGTTTTCCATGGAGGGAATAGATTTATGCTAGATGCAAAATGCATACTTCATAAGTCTTTAAAAGTCTTAAGTCTTTGACAAAAGACTTGATATATCATACATCTTTGAAAACTGGTAATATTTTATAGTTACAGCTCATCTCAATTTTGACTACCTATATTTTAAATGTCAGTAGCTACACATGACTAGTGACAACTGTATTGGACAGCACAGCTTCAGAGCGTCTTAGCTGTGGGAATAATACAAGCAGCACTTAGTGAGAATCGATTTTGGTAGGCATTGTTCTGAGCTCTTTACAGGTATTAACTTGTTAATCCTCACAACTCTATGAAGTAGGTATTATCATCCTCTTTTACAGAGAAGGAAACTGAGTTTCAGAGAGGTGAGCTTATTTGCCCAAAGTCATAGCCAAGGTAGTTTCAGAGCTTCTGCTTTTAACTATTCTACTAAACTCCCTGGGGCCTGCCTACTATTTCTATCTCTAGTATGGTCTTAATAAGTGGTAACAAACCAAGTGCTGCTCTGTTGGGAATATTTTTTATTTTGTTGGAGAAGGATCTGATAAGGTGGAGTCATGAACTCTTCAGGTCCAGGAAATGCTAAATGTGGGGCATCAACTCAGTAAATCTCCAAGATTCCTTAATCTCTACAACCCTGCTTTAGCCCTTTACAAATATTTCACAAACTGTCAAGGGTCAAGGGCACGAACACAATGAAAACTTGTGATGCTAATCACTTTCTTCTCTAATCATGCAATGATTTGCAAAGTTCACAGCACAAATTTTCCTGGAGAATGATGCAATAGAAGCTGAGCATACTAGCCTTTTGACTTCAATAAACTGATAAACCTGTTTGTCCATTTTCTAAAGGTACAATTCAAATCCATTTGCCTACATTTAGACAAAACTTCAGATTACTTATTGGCAAGTGGTTTAGCCCTGCTAGTTAATATTATCTTATGAGGTAGTTTTTAATGTCAAATATGACATATAGTCCAAATGTTGGATATTCTCCTGCCTTAGGAATACTCCTACTTTCCTTAACCAAAACTGGTAGAAGGATGAGATGGAGAAATTTAAGGATGCTATCAAAGAACATGTAGCAAATTATTTTTATGTCACTAAGGGATAGCAAACTGCTATAGACTTTTCTTATTCATTTTCTCTAAGCAGAGGTTTGGACAAGGACTTTACATGGTACCTTAAGGAACACCTCTTTTTGACTTGGAGAACTGAGCACATGCATTAATCTCTACTTCTTCCCACTAACATGAGAGCAAGTGAACATCAAATATAGCCATGAGCACAAAGAATAAGGGAGGAGAGAACAGCAGATGAATGTGAACAGAGTTTCAGAAGTTAGAAACTGGCTAGAAGAGTGAGCAGTTAGGAAAAAGTGAAACCTAAACCTGCTGGGGATGGGAATGTCAATGAGAAGCAAATGAGTCAGGCCTCAGACCCTGGGGAAGCTCAGGATCCATGTACTGTGTATCATGCCATGTACCATGGAAAGCAGGGGGCCCACTGTAACTGTCAGCTGAATCTCTACATGGAACAATTGGGCCCCTATGTACACTCTCATCCCAAGCAGCTAGATGACTACCCCTCTCCCAATTAACAAGAGACTGGGAGTTGATTCTGTGGGAGAGTTTCAGTCAAAGAGGTTCCAGGCAAATAAACTCCAGGCATGGTGGACGTTGGGGGAAATAATACATTATTGGGGAAAAAAGGTGAAGTGTTCACTGTGAATGATGAGATCTTAGCTTGCATTGCTTGGCTCTAAAGCCACCAGTAGCTAAATGTGTATCTTTGCCCCATCTTTTTCCCACCAGAAGATTGGATAATTCTTCTGTGGAGAAACCTATAGAAATTGATAGGAGCTTCAAACCACAATGCACTAACACATCTCATCTTCTGACACAGAGCTTCCAATGGCTTTTCTAGGGTCTTATAGACAACAAAAGACTTTTGAAAAAAAGGCTTCCAACATGAAAGGTAAAGGCCAAAATAAATAAAACCTCAAATGAATAAATGCAAGACGAAAATTTCAAAAAAGTTGTAATTAAGAAACACTTCATTTGGATGGAACTATAAAGTAAAAGAATGGGATAAATTGCATCCTTTCATTTCACTCTATGAACTTATGTTTCTTTTCTTATTAGAATGTTGCCACCCTTTCACTTCAGAGATAAGCCAAATAAGAAAAAGCCATGAAAATAAATTCCAAGTTTTTTCACTTCTCTGCATGCACCTCCATCTCCACTGCAGTAGTCCAAAGCAGCAGCATCTTTCACCTGAACCATGACAACAGCCCCTTCAATAGATCTCCCTGCATCAGACTAGTCCCTGCCAAACAATACTACACAGAACATTTAGAATGATTTTTTTTTTGAGATCCTGTTGCCCAGACTGGAGTGCATTGATGCGATCACAGCTCACTGCAGCCTTGACTGCCTGGGCTCAAGCAATTCTCCTACCTCAGCCTCCCAGGTCTTTGGGACCACAGATATGTATCACCCCACCTGGCAATTTTTTTTTTGTAGAGATGAGGTCTCCCTGTGTTGCCCAAGTTGGTCTCCAACTCCTGGGCTCAAGCAATCCACCCACCTCAGCCTCCCAAAATGTTGGGATGATAGGCATGAGCCACCGCACCAGGCCAGGATGATTTAAAAAAAAGAAAAAAAAAAAAAGGCTGGGCACGGTGGCTCACACCTGTCATCCCAGCACTTTGGGAAGCTGAGGCAGGCCTTGACCTGAGAGGTCAAGGGTGCAGTGAGTCAAAATCATACCACTGCACTCCAACCTGGGTGACAAAGTGAGACCCTGCTTCAGTAAATAAACACATAAATAAATCTAATGCCCTTGTGCTGGCCAACAAGGTCTGGTATCATCGGGTCTGTATGCTCCTTCAGCCTCTCCCACTCCACTTGCCATTCCACCTATTCCTTCTCCCTCCGACATGCCAGCCCCATCCAGCTCTTTCTGTTCCTAGAACACAAGTTCATTCTCCCCTCAGGCCTTAGCCTAGAGGTTCCTGAATATGACTTTTTTTTTTTTTTTTTTTTGTCTGTGTCTCCACACTGTAACAAAAGCTCCATGAGAACAAGTATCATGTCTATCTTATTTTCCATCAGACCATCTACAAGGGTACCTGACACGTAGTATATGCCCAATAAATATTGAGTAAATGAAATAGTAGTACAGAAGCCTCAGAGTTTCAAGGGATAGGTGAAACAATGTAAAATGAAAAAATATTGAACCATTAAACAAATTCCATCAGGGAATATAAAAACTCTATTGATGTTTGAATCAATATTTTCCTTGGACCAAGTAGGTTTCAGTGTCAAAAATTCTATTTTATCAATGTCAATATCCTGGCTGTGATATTATGCTATAGTTTTACAAGACTGAAGGAACTGGATAAAAGATACACAGGATCTCTCTTATTTCATATAAATCTATAGTTATCTCTTTTAGTAGTAGTGGGTATCTAAATTTACTAAATTATTTATATTAGTATGTTATTTTAGTATCTCTGCTAAAATAAAAAGTTTAAATACTTCTAATCAAAGGTAAGATCATTTAGTATTCACCCAGCCTGCTTTTACAGTGCCACCCCAAAATGTATTCCTCTATAGAATGTTCCACAGAAACAAATGCTCACTGATGGAACTTAGGGTCCTAGAGGAAGCCTCCATAGCTGGTAGCTGATAGCCTTCTCTGGGAGCTGAGAACATCAGACTATTCTTAATCACACACAGCGCCTCGCCCAGTCAGTGTTCAATAAATATTTATTCAATGAGCTAATTATTCAAGAAAGCCAAAATGACATCCCGGCACAGGTTGTGAACTCTTATAACATTGGCTGTTATTCCAGCATGGGAAGACACCAGCATCAAAGACAGGTCTATAAATGACTGTGTACTATTCACAAAGCCCCTATTACTCTTAAAGGAGTAAGATTCCCAAAATGTACAGTTGACACTTATCCAACATGTCTAGTTACTCAATTCTTTGATACACAAAAATTTTAAAAAATAAAATCCTTCGATATAAATTGCTTTACATATTAAGGTAGGACAAGGAAATACTCTGGCAGGCCATGTATAAAATCCTACTCTTTAAATAGATACTGAAATAATCCTGGTCTTATTAACAAGTTAAGGCCCTTTCTAAAACTCGACTACTAAATGTGTGGTTTGAGAAGGACAACTGTGTCAGGAAGTAGCTACCCACATGAAGAGGCCCTATTTGACTTCTCAATTACGGTAAAGGATGAAGTGCCTGCATCTCCTGGTTGTGTTTATATTTTGTTTCTATTTAGAGAACAGTTAATGGGTTAAGCAGCATAGTTGTCTATTGTATCCATTGAGCTAATCTACATACCTAAAATATTTTTGGGTCTTACATCCTCTAAAAGAACATTTAAAAAATTTTAATTTCACTTCATTTATTACTTTGTAAGTTACAATCCTTACAAAGTTAAACATTAAAATTGACTACATAAAATTTAATTATTCATTTTTTAAATTTTTATTTTTCATTAAAATTGACTACATAAAATTTTATATAAACCAAGTTCTTCTGTCTGAGCACTTTTCTTTCTCCTCTACCCCATGAAAGAGCAATTTTTTTTCCCACAAGCTATCTAAACCGCACTCTAAAGCAAGTCCAGTAGCTGCTGCCCTTGAAGTTGATTAGCAAAACACAAAGTATTCAACATAACACAGGAGCTGATTTAAACTGATAAAAGGCAGGAAATTCAGAGCTGAAGGTAATACCAGCTCCTGACGTACCCCATTGTTCCTTGGCATACTAAGGCACTCATCACATTTAGTGACCTCATATCTCATCTGGACTAAATACCAAAGCTGAATGCATCTATTTAAGGCAGATGTAGCTTCATCCTTAAATTTCCAGATTTAAATCACTGTTGTCCTTTCTCATTTGTTTTCTAGAGTGGCAGATTTTATAAAAGTAACTAAGAAAATAGGTTTCATATGGAAGAGAGAGTTGAGCGATTAGTATACCCTTCTCAATTGTGTATAAGAGAAACTTAGAAGTTTAAATTTAAAAGGTCTATCAGCCCTGACACATTACAGGATTATTAACACTGTCCTGTGAATGAAACTAGATTTACAAATAAAGTCTAAGAAAAAAAAAATTTTAATGTCAAGCTATCACTACTCACTTGTAGCATCAAAACACTATGCAAAAAAAGTTTAGGTAAGTACATTTTAGAACTTACCTGTAAGAATGCCCAACGATTTTTCTGCTCCTGAATTTTGGCATTGACCTTAATACTTAACTTCCATCAAAATTATCCCTTCATTTTCTTTTCCAACTCCCCTGCTTTCTTCTTTTTGAAATCTTCAGATTTCAGACCACATTCATACTCAACCATAGAAATAGGTCATGCAAAAAATAAATGGAATTTCACTCTTGTTGCCCAGGCTGGAGTGCAATGACACGATCTCGGCTCACTGCAACCTCCACTTCCCCGGTTCAAGCGATTCTCCTGCCTCAGTCTCCCAAGTAGCTGAGATCATGGGCACAGGCCACCATGTCTGGCTAATTTTTTTTTTTTTTTT
>NW_012116422.1:1710093-1737732 GCF_000951035.1 Colobus angolensis palliatus
TTTTATTTTTAGAGATCGGATCTCGCTCCATCCATCGCCCAGGCTAGAGCACAACAGCACAATCATGGCTCACTGCAGCTTCCATCCCCCAGGCTCGCGTAATTCTCCCACAACAGCCTCCAGAAGAGCTGGGACTACAGGTTTGAGCCATCACGCCCAGCTGATTTTTTGGTTAAAGACAGGGGTCTCACTATATCGCTCAGACTGGTCTCAAACTCCTGAACGCAAGGGATCCTCTCACCTAGGCCTCCCAAAGTGGTAGGATTAGGCGTGAGCCACTGCGCCCGGCCCTTTTGTAACTCTTAAGAATGACACAGGCTGGGCGTGGTGGCTCAAGCCTGTAATCCCAGCACTTTGGGAGGCCGAGACGGGCGGATCACGAAGTCAGGAGCTCGAGACCATCCTGGTTAACCCGGTGACACCCCGTCTCTACTAAAAAATACAAAAAAACTAGTGGGGCGAGGTGGCGGGCACCTGTAGTCCCAGCTACTTGGGAGGCTGAGGCAGGAGAATGGCGTAAACCCGGGAGTGGGAGCTTGCAGTGAGCTGGGATCCGGCCACTGCACTCCAGCCTGGGCGACAGAGCGAGACTCCGTCTCAAAAAAAAAAAAAAAAAAAAAGAATGACATAATTGGCTGTGAATGGTGGCTTATTCCTGTAACTCTACCACTTTTTTTTTTTTGTTCTTCTAGATGGAGTCTCACTCTGTTGCCCAGGCTGGAGTGCAGTGGTGCAATATCTCGGCTCACTGCAGCCTCCGTCTCCCAGGTTCAAGCAGTTCTCCTGCCTCAGCCTCCTGAGTAGCTGGGATTACAGGCACATGCCACCATGCCCAGCTAATTTTTATTAGAGTTGGGGTTTTACCATGTTGACCAGGCTGGTCTTGAACTCCTGACCTCAAGTGATCCGCCTGCCTCAGCCTCCCAAAGTGCTAGGATTACAGGTATGAGCCACTGTACCTGGCCAGTAACCCTACTACTTTGGGAGGGAGGCGGGAGAATCACTTTAGCCCAGGAGTTTGTGACCAACCTGGGCAACATGGCAAGACCCCATCTCTACTAAAAGTACACAAAATTTGCCAGGAGTGGTGGTACATGGTGACAGTTCCAGCTCTCTGAGAGGCTGAAGTGGGAGGATCACCTGAGCCTGGGAGATGGAGGCTGCAAGAAGCCGAGATCACACAACTGCACTCCAGCCTGGGCAACAGAGCGAGACCCTGTCTCGAAAAAAAAAAAGAAAAAAGATTATCTAAACAAATGGAAAACATCTCATGTTCATGAACTGGAAGACAACATTGTTAAGATGGCAATTCTTCCGAAACTGATCTACAGATTCAGTATAATCCCTATCAAAATCCTAGCTTTTTTGCAGAAATCAATGAACTGATTCTAAAATTCATATAGTTTTGGGCAGGCGCGGTGGCTCATACGTGTAATCCCAGCATTACGGGTATTACAGGAGTTGGAGACCAGCCTGGCCAACATGGCAAAATCCCATCTCTACAAAAAA
This sequence comes from Colobus angolensis palliatus, assembly GCF_000951035.1. NCBI lineage: Eukaryota > Metazoa > Chordata > Mammalia > Primates > Cercopithecidae > Colobus > Colobus angolensis. The sequence goes on from NW_012116422.1 coordinate 1,711,603, forward strand.
TACAAAAATTAGCCAGGCATGATGGTGCCTGCCTGTAATGCCAGCTACTCTGGAGGCTGAGGTGCGAGAATCACTTGAACCTGGGAAGTGGAGCTGAGATCATGCCACTGCACTCCAGCCTGGGTGACAGAGTGACAGTGAGAGAGACTTTGTCTCTTAAAAAAAAAAAGTATAAAGTATATATATACGTATATATAAATGTGTATGTGTGTGTGTGTGTGTGTGTATATGAGTGTGCATATATATCTCTTGACAGGGCCTTGCACTCTGTCACCCTGGAGTACAGGCACATAATCATAGCTCACCGCAGCCTCAACCTCCTGAGCTCAAGCAATTCTCCTGCCTCAGCCTCCTGAATAGCTGTAACTACAGGTGTGCACCACCACACCCAGCTAATTTTTATTTTTTTATTTTTTGTAGAGATGATGTCTCACTTTGTTACCCAGACTGGTCTCAAACTCCTGGATTCAAGCAATCCTCCTGCCTCGGCTCCTGAAGTGCTGGGATTCCAGTTGTGAGCCACTACTCCCAGCCTGGTCAACTGTTTTTTTGACAAGAGGACCAAAATAATTCAATGGGAGAAAAAGTCATCTCAACAAATGGTACTGAAACAACTAGATAATCACATGCGAGAGTAACAGTTGGACTTCTACCTCATACCATATACAAAAATTAACTCAAAATGGATTCGAGACTTAAGTAAAAGCTAAAACTGGAAAACTCTTAGAAGAAAACTAGGGGGAAAATCTTCATGATATTGATTTTACAACCCAAAATTGGATCTGGCAATGATTCCTTGGATATGACACCAAAAACAGGCAAAAAATTGAAAAATAGATGTTTTCGATTTAATCAAAATTGACAACTTTTATGCAAAGGACTATTGAGTGAAAAGAGGCTGGGTGCAGTGGCTCGCGCTTGTAATCTCAACACTTTGGAAGGCTGAGGAGGGCAGATTGCTTGAACTGAGGAGTTCAAGACCAGCCTGGCAACAGGATAAAACCCATCTCTAAACACACACACACACACACACACACACACACACACACAGTGAAAAGGTAACCCAAAGAATAAGAAAATAAATTTTAAAATGGACAGGGCTGGATGTGGTGTCTCACGCCTGTAATCGTAGCACTATGGGAGGCTGAGGCAGGAAGATCACTTGAGGTGAGGAGTTTGAGACCAGCCTGGCCAATGTGGCGAAATCTCATCTCTACCAAAAATACAAAAATTAGCCGGGCATGGTGGCACACACCTGTAATCCCAGCTACTCAGGGGGCTGAGACACGAGAATTGCTTGAACCTGGGAGGTGGAGGGTGCAGTGAGCTGAGATCGTGCCACTGCATTCCAGCCTAGGCGACAGAGACTCCAACTCAAAAAAAAAAAAAAAAAAAAAAAAAAAGCTCTGAATAACATTTCTCTGAAGAAGATACACAAATGGTCGGTAAACATATGAAGAAATACCCATCATCATCAATTATTAGGGAAACGCAAATCAAAACCACAATGAAGCTACTCTGCCTATGGAGTAACTATTCTTTTACTTTCTAAAAGTAACAAAATAAAAAAACAACCACACACACAATGAGATGCCATTTCACGGCCATTAGGATGGCTAATATATATATTTAAAAAGCAAATAAGATTACAAGTGTTGGCTATGAGGTAGAGTAATTAGGATACTTGTAATTTACTGGTAGAAATGTAAAATGCCACAGCCACAAAGAATTACCACGTGATCCTGCAGTTCCATTTCTAAGAATAGATCCAAATGAACTGAAAAGAGATTCTAACAGGTATCTGTAAACCAATGTTCACAGCAGCATTATTCACAATAGCTAAAAGGTAGAAACAATTCAAGTGTCCATTGATAGATGAATAACAAAATGTGGTATGAATACAACAGATTATTCAGCCTTAATGAAGAATGAAATCCTGATATATGTTACAACATGAATGAGCCTTGAAAACATTATGCTAAGTCAAGTCAGACACAAAAGGACAAATACTGAATGATTCACTTGGAGGAAGTACCTAGAACAAGCAAATTTGTAGAGATATAATGGAATAGTGGTTACTAGGAGAAATAAATGAGGATTTTTAAAATTAATTAATTAATTTTGAGACGGAGTCTAGCTCTGTCGCCCAGGTTGGAGTGCAGGGGCACTATCTCGGCTCACTGCAAGCTCTGCCTCCCGGGTTCATGCCATTCTCCTGCCTCAGCCTCCTGAGTAGCTGGGACTACGGGCTCATGCCACCATACCCAGCTAATCTTTGTATTTTTTGTGGAGACAGAGTTTTGCAATGTTGCCCAGGCTGAGATTTTTTTTTTTTTTTTTTTTTTATGGGTAACATTGCAAAACCCTTTCTGTTGCCCAGGTTGGGATTTTTTTTTTTTTTTAACTCTACGTTTCAGATTGGAATGATGAAAAAGTTTGAGATAGTAGTGATGGCTGGAAATCAATGTGAATGTACTTAATGCCACTGATTTGTATACTCAAAACTAGTTAAGATAGTGGCCAGGTGCAGTGGCTCACGCCTGTAATCCCAGCACTTTGGGAGGCCGAGGCGGGCAGACCACTAGGTCAGGAGATAGAGACCATCCTGGCTAACACGGTGAAACCCTGTCTCTACTAAAAATACAAAAAATAAGCTGGGTGTAGTGGCGGGCGCCTGTAGTCCCAGCTACTTGGGAGGCTGAGGCAGGAGGATGGCGTGAATCCGGGAGGCAGAGCTTGCAGTGAGCCGAGATCGTGCCATGCACTCCAGCCTGGGCAACAGAGAGAGACTCAGTTTCAAAAAAAAAAAAGTTAAGATACTAAAATGTTGTTATATATATTTTACAATAAAATAACAAAAAGGCAACCCACAGAATCAGAAAATATTTGAAAATGTGTAAGAAACTTATATCTAGAATATATAACTCTTACAACTCAGTAAACATATAACAATTAGAAAATGGGCAAAGGATCTTAACAGACTTTTTTTTTCTTTTTATGAGACAGAGTCTCGCTCTGTTGCCAGGCTGGAGTGCAATGGCGCAATCTGGGCTCACTGCAACCTCTGCCTCCCGGGTTCAAGTGATTCACCTGCCTCAGCCACCCAAGTAGCTGGGACTACAGGCACGTGCCACCATGCCCAGATCATTTTTTTTTTTTTTTTTTAGTAGAGATGGTGTTTCACCATGTTGGCCAGAATGGTCTCGAACTCCAGACCTCGTGATCTGCCCACCTCGGCCTCCCAAAGTGCTGGGATTACAGGCATGAGCCACCACACCCAGCCTTAATAGACATTCTTTAAAAAAGATATACAAATGGCTAATAAGCAAATGAAGAGACAGATGCTCAATATCATTAGTTATCAAGAGAATGCAAATCAAAACCACAATGAGATATCATTTCACACTCACTTGGATAGCTAGAATAAAAGAGTAAGTTCATTACACAGTGTATGCTTATACCAAAATGTCACATGTACCCTATAAATATGTACAACTATTACATACCCATAGAAAATAAAAATAAAAACATCCCCCAAAAGTCAGATGAGTGTTGAAAGGATGCTGAGAAATCAGAACCCTCAAGCACTGCTAATGGGAATGTAAAATGGTACAGCTGGTTTGCAAAACAGTCTAGCAGTTCCTCAAATGACTAAATGTAGAGTTACCATATGACCTAGCAATTCCACTCTTAGGTATGTACCCCAAAGAAATAAAACTTCTACATGAATTTTATCAGCATTATTTTTAAGAGCTAAAAAATGGAAACAGCTCAAATGTCCACCCACAAATGGATAAACAAAATTTGGTATAGCCATATAATAAAATACAGTCACTAGAAAAAAGTACTGATACATGCTACAACACAGATGAACCTTGAAAACATGCTAAGTGAAAGGAGCCAGTCTATTGCATGATTCCATTCATATGAAAGTCCTGAATCAGAAACCTATGAACAAGTTCGTAGTAGCTTAGGGCTGGGAGTGCAGCAGGACGGGAAACAGGGGAGTAATAGCTGAAGTGTATAAGGTTTCTTTTTTAGGTGATGAACATGTTCTAAAATTGACAATGGTGATGGTATCCCATGTTTATAAACATACTCTAAACCAATGTACACTTTAAATGGGTAAATCATATGGTATGTGAATATTTAATGAAGCTAAAAATAGCACCCAAAAAAGATCATTGACAAGAATGAAAAGTACTTATTACACCTAGGAGTTACTTTTCGTTTATACATCAAGGTTTTAGAAACTTAAAACACAAAATCACAATATCAACCCTACCTCTGTGCCTCCAGGGCTCTCTCCAAATAGATATATTGAAAACCTACATAAAAGTGCTAGCATCCACACAAGACCCAGTCAGTAACATAACCAGTCACTACTCCAAGCTTAGTAGGAACAGTTCTAAATTGAGCCGGAAAAAAAACCTGTGGGGGTGGAGTGGAGGGAGCTAAGCAAATCAGCAAAAACCAAACCTAAACAAAAAACCTTCCCTGGCTTCCTTTCATAAGGTCAGAGGTTTTAAATATATAAAGAAAAAAATATACTTACAAAGTCTTGTACACAGGTTTTCTTGGAAAAACATGCAAGGCAATTTCCTTTACATGAGTGGGGCAAATGTTATATTGTTCTATGTGACTTGATTGATTTATATATGCTTGTTAACAAGGAGAATTAGTATACTGTTCACCAATCGCACTAAAGCAACAGAAATGGGTTATAATGCCTACTCTCTAGTCCTAGTGAGTCTCAACTTCTTGAGAATTTCGGTGACATTAGCCTCCCTTTCACCCTGAAAAAGAATCAAAAGTCGAGCTCTGGCCAGCTTTTAGACACTTCCTCTCTCCCCAAAATGATCACTTAAAAGCAATCTTTAATGAAACACACACAAAATTTATGCCATTGACAGAAATTTATTCTTCCATTAAGACTACAGCAATGTGAATTGCCAATTTATAGCTGCAAGTCCATCCAGGATGTAAGCTAATTAAGGATGTTTCTCTATCAAGAATAAGACTCCTATGAAAAGAAAGAAATCACTCAAGGAAAAAAATGCAAAGTTCTCCACAATAATTATATTTCATTTAAATTTGGAAATAAAAAAAGGCTCTGTAGCAGCAATTGATGTTATCCCTTTATCCTGATAGATGCCATAGAAGGTACTAATCTACACAGGTTCCTCTTTACACAACATATGCTGCATTTAGACACTTAATATATGAAGCTTTCTCTTGAAGGCACACATAGGCACACAGTAGTTACTTTGCCAAATAGGCTCAAGGTTTTAAGAGGACCATTTGTTAACGACAAGTGCACTTTGTAGCTATCATATCTTCATACTCTTTATAGGCAATTGAGCCATCAGGCTCAATGGTCAAAACACTCAAGGGGCTGTATTTGGCAGGTACACATGACGGTCTTGGCACCGAGGAGTCCAGCTTCTCGTAGATGATGTTCTGTACCATGGTGTGAACTGGAGAGCCATACCGATGTCCAACTGCCCTTGGACAGTCCCCTTTACAGTATCGAGGGTTGTACCTGTGCGGCGCCACAATCCAGTTGTCCCACTTCAGCTGACTAAAGCTAAGTCTAAAGTCATGGAGCTCACACTCATTTTGGGGAAAAAGAAACTGTTTGAAGTATTCACTCAGATTGAAGGAAGCTGGGACCAAGGGCTTCTTCAATTCAGAACTGACAGTTTCCTGACCTCTGCGGTGACGGTGATGGGAAGATCTCCCATCCTCAGCAGCATCTTCTCCCACAGGATAGGCAGACAGACTTCTCTCCTGGTCAGGACCCTGGGAAGGCCACCTTTTATAGTAAAGGGAATACCACCTGTGATAAGCCTGAGCACTTGTGTCATTCAAATATAAGATCAGTGAGGGGGGCACCAGAAGAGTGTTAAACAAACCATTCTGTGCTGAAGGATGCTCCAGCTGGTCTTTCATGCATGTAAAATTTATAGACATATGAATACTTCTCTTGTTGGAGGCCACTAAAGGTTGAAGGAGGCTGGTCACATCAATCTCAATCCATTTGTGTTTCTTTCCAAATTCAAACTGTGAGTTAAAGGTTAATGAGTACGGAGCTCTGCGGAGAGTCTTGCTAGGAGACTTTGGCTCCTTTATCATTAGGTTGCACACACATTTGACAGCAGAGGAAAAAGAAACTGAGTTGTTGATAGTGTACAACAAGACTGACTTGAGTAAGTGTTCAACGGTAGTAATGCGATCCAGGTTAAATAACAGGTCCACTGATGGAAGGATTCCTAAGAAGAAAAATAATCTACCAGTAGTGCTTGAATATGAGTCAACATAACAGGTAGTCAAGTCAAAGAAATAGTACTTCATAATATGCTTTCTCCCTTCTCTTTTCCCCCACTTTCTCAAGCCTCAAAAAAAAAAAAAAAAAAAAAAATGGCGGTTAATACAGAAAAGGAAGGCAATTGGTACCACTACTAATTCCCAGCAACCATACTGGACATTTTATCTCTAGAAAGTCAGATTTGATGGTGAATTAAAGTAACACGGAAGCACTACATTCTGAAGTTTCTTTTTTTTTTTGAGATAGGGTCTCACTGTTACCCAGGCTGGAATGCAGTGGCACCATCATGGCTCACTGCAGCCTCAATCTCCCAAGACCAACTGATCCTCTCACCTTAGCCTCCCAGGTAGCTGGGACTACAGGCATGAGCCACCACGCCCAGCTAATTTTTTGTTTTTGTAGAGACAAGGTCTCGCTATATTGCCCAGGCTGGTCTCGAACTTCTGGGCTCAGGCGATCCTCTCACCTCAACCCCCTAAAGTGCTGGGATCATAGGCATGAGCCACTGTGCTCAGCCTGAAGCTTCATTCTGAGCAATTTGCTCCAAACACAGAAGCAGTTGATAAGGAAAGTAGTATTTTTCTCTTGGACAGTCTCTAGAGGGAAAACCATAATAAAAACACTTACCAGACTTATTAAGATGACATTCTAAGCCCTAGTGAAGAAAGTCTATTTAAAACAATGTAATTGTCCTAGTTAATTTAGAACACTTGAGAGGAAAAACAGATGCTCTAAAACCACTACATTAAAATATATTAAGGAAGGAGAAAGGGTTTTAAGCAGACACAACTACCCTGTTGAGTTAGAATGATTTTAAATCAAGAGCTAGTAGATAGAATTAATTAATTATTTATTTATTTATTATTATTATTTTTTAAAGATGGAGCCTCACTCTGTCACCAGGCTGGAGTGCAGTGGTGCAATCTCAGCTAACTGCAACCTCCGCCTCCCTGGTTCAAGCGATTCTCCTGCCTCAGCCTCCCGAGTAGCTAGGACTACAGGCACGCGCCACCACGCCCAGCCAATATTTGTATTTTTAGTAGAGACGGGGTTTCACTACGTTATAATTTTTTAAAGCACCACACCCAACTGCTGAGTCAAACTGTGGACTGACACTTTGTTCTTGTAAGGACTGACTCTTCCAAATGGGAACTTTAAGCTTTTCTCTCACAGAAAGTAACAAACGAGAAAAATACCCTATTTAACATGTCACACCAATAGCTGTAAGAGAAGTTTAAGGCCCATTCCTGGGCCAAAAGCTTGGTGGACTAGAAAGAGATGCTAACATTCTCTAGCAGCACTTCCCCTCAGCCCTGAAAGCCAGTAAGTCTCTGGTGTTGCTTTAAAATTCCATCATATTAGCCCACCTTAACCAATGAGAGCATTAGGAAGAAACAATAAGCTCAAGTCCCAAATTTGTTTCAATTGGATATTGAGTTTTATGCAAAATAAAATGCAATTCAAGGAACTAGGCTCAGCTCTTTTCTGTAATTGAAGTGCAGAAGTGTCTATCATCTTCCCTCCACCCAGTTAACCAATCTGCTCTTACATACCTGTTACCTGGTCTCCAGGAACCTGCTTGTGCTGGGTACAGGGGGTGAAGAGCCGAACAGTGTTGTAGAGGTGACTTCTATTGGATTTAGGAATCCCTTCCTTGGTAGCGTATGTCTTATAGAGCTTCTTCATGTAGTGCAAAGCTCTGGAGTCTGGTTGCAGCCTAGGTGCCCCACCTCGCCCAACAGATAGAACTTTGAAAAGCCGGGGAAGGAGGCCAGCTCTGTCTCTCTCATCTATAGCCTGCAGCAAAGACCAAGGTGTAGCCCCAGATTCCAAATCAGCACTAGCAGCAATCTGAGCATCTCCCCCAGAAGCCTGAGAACCAAGGCTACCAGGAAAACACAGCCAGGCAAAGCAGTAAAACCAAAGGAGAAATTTGTTGGGAAGCGCCATGGCCTGGGAGAACTAGAACATATTCCTCCATGCCAGTCCTCTTCCTAAAAGCCAGGAAGAGCCTAGCTTGGTCTCTTAAATAAATTTCAGGTGTGTGGATGGACCAGGGTCGCTTCTGTAATCAGGCCTCAAGTATGCCTAGCTGAAGATGATTTTTATCAGCTCTATATCGAGCAGCTGATAACACCTTATTTCACCAATTAGTTCATTAGATACAGATTTATTTGGTTATTTAGCTTTCCTCTCTTTTCCCTTGGCATTTCTTAAAACCTGTTATTGTTATACTACCGGACTAGCTATGTAGCTGAAAGTCTAAGATAAATTGAGGAATGATCTTAAATAAAATGTCTCATTTTTTAAGAAATTTGGATTAAGATGTTTGCAAGGTGCCTGCTGAAACTTCTGAGGCATGTGGAAAAGCTAACCAATTATTCATGATGATACTCAGATCTGTTGGTATGCAACTTATGGTATTAGGTTTACTCTTCCTCTCAATTTATCCTCACGGCCTCTTGCACTTCCAGGTGTTTACAATATGTAATTATTCACTGCATGTTAATTTGAGGGGTGAGAAAATCACAACTGGCATAGAAGTTCCAAAGAGCAGAAAACCGTTAGGTTTCTCAGTCCTCCCAGGTGGCTGGGTACAGAACATGTACTTGGAGTACTGGAATTTTATTTGCAATGTTCTTAAAAGAGGACACATCGCCTTTAACCTTGACTTATTTTTAAATATAACAACTTGATGTCCCTGCTGTGGTCTGCACACTCATCTACACATATTTTGATTGAAAGGTTTTCGGATGTTTGCAGATGCTATAAAACAAATGAATGTTTTTTATTATTATTATTCACCCAAATGGTCGTAGAATTCGCTACAATATTTCTGTCCTTACCTGTAATTCTGTTCTTGCCTTGGAGCTGAGACCAGGCTAGACATTATGGTTTTAAAAAATGAGGCAAAGGAGCACCATCAAAAACTGAAATGAGGGGATATCCAGCGCCACCCTGAAGAAGACTATGCTGGAAGAAAGTCAACCCACATAGTACAAGATACAAAGCCAGTTTGTGCAGTACCTATATGAGAAAACTAAGGTATGTCTGCAAAATACAAGTTGACTGCCTGCCGAGCCTCCGTGGGCCGTAAGCAGTGTTATAAAACACACCCAGCTGCTGAATGAGAGCTTAGTCCTAGATTAAATATAGCCAGCAATTCCATTAACAACACTGACAGACGCCTCATGGCAAGCTGTACAGGACAACAGCATCGTCAAGCAGAATGCACTTCAGAGAAAACACAATAAGGCCTCTCACCCGACGTTCCTTGCTTCTCACGTGGGAAGAGGAAAGAACTGGGGCATCGTGATACCCCCCACCCCACGCAAACCATCTGGGAGGCGGTCTCAGCATTCATCAGTTGACGATTATTTGATTATTTTTGTGGCTGAATTTGAGGAAACGTTTGTATTATCTCTTGGGAACGTTTACAGCCTGCCAGCGGACTCTAAAACAGAGGTTACCAAGAGAAGCCTTAGATGTGTGTCCCTGATTGTGGTGCTGGGGTCGCTGATGGCTTGAAAATAACAGAGCCCCCTTTGAGTTACTGGCCAAGGCCAAATAAAACCTCGTGCTCCTTTGCTGTGGGGCGGTCCGGCCTCGGGGCTCAGAGGCACTCTGTCCACAGCTGGGAGAACTCGCAGGCCCCAAGCTCCTGGCCAGCGCGGCCCCCGAGGTCGGCAGGCCCCTTGCTCGTCACCTCGTTGTTCCCTCACCCGCCTCCCACATTCGGCCGCTTCCTAACTGGGATTCCACAGAAAGGCCGAGGGCTGAGAAGTGTGAGCGCCTCCGCCTGTCCACTGTCCCCCAAAGTCAGTTCAATCCCCGACGTCCTCCGCTAGGCTCCACCCCACTGGCCCCGGCGAGGCCTCCAAGGCACCGCCCACCTACGGGTCACCCGGTCAGGCCACTTCTTTCTGGGACAAACGCATCATCCCTTAGAGACAGCAGGAAAATGGCATCTCCCGGAAGTTACCTCACGACCTCCAAGCGCGGCTTCCAATCTTGCCGGAAGTGACGAAAGAGTCAACCGGCTCGGTGACTGCGGAGGGCGAGCTAACACCTGTGCGTGAGTGGGAGGCTGGTTGTGCAGTGTTGGTGGACTCTGGGAGGCCACGGGCGCCCCGCTGGGCTGGGGTAGGCTAAGGAGTCCAGGGGCAGGAGTCTGGGGTTGGGGATGGACCGCCGCGGGGACTGCGGCGCTTTGCGAAAGCGAGCCAAGCGCCTGTCCGCTCTCGGTCCTGCAGGGCCGTCGCCACGATGGGCCGCGAGTTTGGGAATCTGACGCGGATGCGGCATGTGATCACCTACAGCTTGTCACCTTTCGAGCAGCGTGCCGTCCCGCACGTCTTCAGTAAAGGAATCCCTAACATGCTGCGCCGCGTTCGGGAGTCCTTCTTTCGCGTGGTGCCGCGTGAGTGCCCTGGGCCTGTGGGAGCGGGAGGCTGAACCCCAGCAGCAGCAGTCCCTGCGTCTCCCCTCTGAGCGCTGGCGGCCGGGCAGGCGCTCTGTAACTTGCCATACACACCTTTCTCGTTGAATATTCCTGACCGCCCTTAAGCTGGTCATATTATCCTCCCCATCTTACACGGGGAAAACTAAATTACAGAACTGAAATGACTGGCCCAAGGTCACTCGGATGATTCCAGCGTGTTCCTCTGAGGTCATCTTTATCGAGTTCTTACCAGTGGTGAAATGCTTTGAATTAAACGTGCAGCAGATAGTGATGATAGTTGCACGGCTTTGGATATGCTAAGAACTACTTAAGTGTATACTTTAAAGAATACAGCAGGACTGAGACCTTTTTTTTTTCTTCTGTATGTCTTATATATGTGCTCTGTTTACTCTCTTAATTTTTAAAGAGTTTGTAGTGTTTTATCTTATCTACACATGGGGGACTGAAGAGTTCGAGAAATCCAAGAGGAAGAATCCAGCTGCCTATGAAAATGACAAATGAGCAACGCATCCGGATGACGGTTCCCTGTCTCTGAAAGACCTTTTTCTGGAAGAGGAGTCTGCATTGTAGTGTCTCAAAGACACAATAAACTTCCTATGGTCTGCACTGTTGTGATTTTACATTTTTGTGAGTAGAATCCTGTGTGACCACTAAATATTCAAGTTAATGAAGCGCCCCTCCTCAGCATGAGTCTTGACGTTTTGCCTGGTCTTGGGTTTTGGTGAAAGAGCAGGGCTCACCCTTTGTTCCATAATCTACAAGAAAGTAGCTGCAGCTACTCCTGCAGCTAACCATTTGTGGGTGACATGGGCTATGGGGAGTGCTGGTTCTTGGCCCTCTGCTCCCATAACAACAATAAAGTCTAGTAACTATATTGTAATTAGTATGTGTCAGGTACACTTTTTTATTTTTTATTTTTTGAGATGGAGTCTTGCTCTGTCACCCAGGCTGGAGTGCAGTGGTGCGATCTTGGCTCACTGCCATCTCTGCCCCCTGGGTTCAAATGATTCTCCTGCCCCACCCTCAGAGTAGCTGGGATTACAGGTGCAAGACAGCACACCCGGCTAATTTTTTGTATTTTTTGTAGAGACAGGGTTTCACCATGTTGGCCAGGCTGGTATGGAATTCCTGACCTCAGGTGATCTGCCCACCTCAGCCTCTCAAAGTGCTGGGTGGGATTACAGGCATGAGCCATGGCACTCCAGGCCTCAAATACTCTTCTTAGCTACACAGATGAACTGTTAAACCTCACAAGCACCTTTAATGTATCCTCATCTGGCAGATGAGGAAACAGGCACAGAGAGATTAATTTGCCAGAAATTATACAGCAGTGAATGGTGGAGTCTTGCACTCAAGTGATGCTCTTAAAGCTATGCTCTACTGCAGGGGTGTCCAATCTTTTGGCTTCCCTGGGTCACACACAAAATACACTAACACTACAATAGCTGATAAACTTAAATAAAATTTGCTAAAAAAAAACCTCAACGTTTTAAGAAAGTTTACAAATTTGTGTTGGGTGGGATTCAAAGCCATCCTGGGCCGCTTGCTGCCAGGACTGCGGTTGGACAAGCTTGCTCTACTGCCTTTCCTCCTAAGGCGGGCCTTAGCCTGAAGGGATATCAGCTATAAAACGGATGAGGTGAGCTCTTGGCCTCCACAGCAGTTTTCTGTTTCTGTGCCAGGAAGCCAACAATGTTTTCAACTGTATGTGGTTCATAAAGCCTCAAATATTTACTCTGGCCCTTTATGAAAAAAGGTTTACCCCTGATCTAAAGCCTTTGTCTTTTTGGTATTAAAGGTACCATTTTCCCTTCACCCACTGGCAGATGGTGGGGGTAGGTGTGGTTGGCAGTTTTATGCCTCTAGTTTCTTAAAGAGGCTTCTCTCTAAGCTTCAGGGCATGGATCTCACTTGTGGTAGCGGGTATGTGGAATATGATGAGTTGTCATTAGCTCAGTCAGTACCATACATGACATGGGATCTGAGATCCGTTTTTAGAAACTCTTCCTGCTAGCAGCAACTTTGATTCTGGCTCAGACTGTTTTTTTTTTTTTTTTTTTTTGAGTTGGAGTCTTGCTCTGTCGCCAGGCTGGAGTGCAGTGGTGCGATCTCAGCTCACTGCAACCTCTGCCTCCTGGGCTCAAGTGATTGTCCTGCCTTAGCCTCCCAAGTAGCTGGGACTACAGGCACACACCAACACACCCAGCTAATTTTTGTATTTTTGTTTTTTTTTTTTTTTTTAGCAGAGACGACGTTTCACCATGTTGGCCAGGATGGTCTTGATCTCTTGACCTCGTGATCCACCTGCCTCGGCCTCCCAAAGTGTTGGGATTACAGGCGTGAGCCACCGTGCCCGGCCAGACTGTATCTTTATTATCCTAAATACTGCTATTGCCTGTTAAGAATCAAAAGTTAAGATACTTCAAAACATGGCTGGATGCGGTGGCTCACGCCTATAATCCCAGCACTTTGGGAGGCTGAAGTGGGTGGATCACTTGAGGTCAGGAGTTTGAGACCAGCCTGGCCAACATGGTGAAACCCCGTCTCTACTAAAAATATAAAAATTAACTCAGCATGATGGCACACACCTATAATCCCAGCTACTCAGGAGGCTGAGGCAGAATCACTTGAAGGTGGGAGGTGGAGGTTGCAGTGAGCAGAGATTGTGCCACTGCACTCCAGCCTGGGTGACAGAGCGAGACTTCAAAACAAAACCTAAAAGATGAACTACATGGTGAGGCAGGCTATGGGGAGAAGGCTGAGTCTTACAATCTTGGGCTTGTCCTCGTAGCCCGTCACTTCCTCATTATGTGATACAGGGAAGAAACTTACCTTCATGAGCCTTAAGCTTCGCACCCATAACGTGGAAATACAAAGTCCTTGGGCTGTGATGATGGTGAAATGAGTGACAAGTGTCTGTCAAGATGGTATGGGTTTAACATAGGGCAACTGAGGAACTCTTCTACCCCACCCCCAGAAGACAGGCCAGTTTACCCATTTTTCTCTGTCCAGATTTATTCCCAGGTCTTGCAACGTATTTGGGTCATAGGCTTCTTTGAGAATGATGAAAACTGCGGACCCATCCTTACCGTGCATAGCTTCAAAAAGTTCACAGCCCAGGGGAGGACCACTGCTTTGAGAGGCCATTAATGTCTTTCTGCCTCTGGTGTTTGCCCCAAGCCGCCGGGTAGATGGCCACCCTCTCCCATCTTGCTCGCCTTTTTCTACACTTAAGACTATTTCTCCCTGGTCCTTTGACTCCTTTGGAGAGACCAGCTCAAAAGATCGAAACCCATTTTCTCAGCCCAAACCAGGCATTGAGCCTATTTTTATACCAGGAGTGTTCTACTGAGATGGCTGTGCCGTAAGCCCTGTGATGTGCGGAGCTTCTGCTTTGGATGAAATTAGTCTGCTTTAAGCCTGTGTCTCATCAAAGGGCTTCCCTCTCTAAGCTTGGAGGAATGGATCTCACCTGTGTGGCAGGAGTGCTGAGGTGGTGGGTGTGTGGAATGTGGTGAGTTTTAGTTGCTCAGTGCTCTTATACATGATCTGGGATCATTTTAGGGGACATTCTATTTGCGTAAGTCCTCAGAGGAGGACCTGAGTAAAGCCTTTTAAGGATGGACAACTGCTGTGGGTTTCAGTGCTGGTAACCCATCTGGAGCCTCCAATCCTGAGTATGGATCCCTTACCTGCTACTCTGGCACAACCACTTGCTCCATTTAACCTTTCTTTCTCCAAATGCTCCTGCCCCCACAAGCGTTTTTAATCTATGGGCTGCAGTCTGGTGAAAGGAACTCGCTCTTTTAGTTTGCAAACAGTCCTCAAAATGCAGGCGTAGGGTAGGCCCAAAAGTCTATGCCAGTTCCAGCTAGCAAAAAAGCAAATACACTTTGATCTTTTGTTGAAATTTTACCTGGTAAAGTTTTTCCATTTCAGAGTCTTTCCTCTTTTATTAGGCACCTTCTGCTTAGGGACAGCAAAAGGTTTCCAATTACTGCCAACTCCCAGTGATCGACCTGGAATGTGTTTCAAACAGCTGCTCATGTAGCTATACCCTCTTTCTCCCATTTCATCCTAAGCATTTGCCTCAGAAGCATAAAATCTCTGAGAGTTGTATCCAGAGTTACCAAGCTCTCGGCTATCAAATCTGCTTCAGTCTCATTTTCTTCTTGTAAATTAATCATTTGAACCCCCAAAGTGACAGAATAGGAGACTAAAGCCCAAAGAGGGGAAGGGCCGGCCTATTGGCAGTTGCACTCTGTAGACCCCCGGCTACTGCTTACCAGTCAAGCATTCTATCTTCTTATGGCTGAAACTGTTAAAGGCTACTTCGGTCTTTCTATTGGATAAGGAGCGTGTAGTTACGTGTATATTCACTGAGCAAAATACTTGATTGTAGAGTCCGTGATTTTTTTTTTTTTAAATTTCAAGAAGAGGCCTTCCCAGTCTCTCAAATGTGGGATATCTGTGGACAAATACTGTCAATTCGGCTAAGTGCTGCCTAGATGTTGCTTTGAGTTTTATTTTTGTGCCACACTTACTAAAACAACTAGAGTTCACGTAGACATATGTTAAAATACTTTCCCCTTCCCCAACAGTGGTTCCTTCAACAGTGACTCATGGATTTTTTCTTTTGGGGAGAGGGTGGCATACAACATAGAAGCTTGAACCAAAGTCCTCTGCAGTGTTGTCACACTCATGAAGATGAATGGTCCTTTCCCCCTACACAGAGGGGCAAGGGCTTCAAGCTTTCTTTCCTTGACTGTGTTATCGGCTTTACAAATTAACACAACAGGCTACTTTGATCCTGCTAGAAGTACAGGAAGGCAGAAATGGAGGAGTGGAGAATTATTCATCTTTTGGATGAAGTTTCCAAATCCCATTTGGCACATCACTCTAGACTGGTAAAGGGGAGGCTGGCACTGAGGCCACAGACCCAACTGGCTCTAGGGCATCACGTTGTTCAGTCCTTTGCTTATCTAATCACATTTGTGTTCTTACCCAATGCTCACTAGGTCACCACATAGCCACTTCCCCTCCCAACAAAAGTTCCCAGTTAGGCCCCATCTGGGATCATCCAGTATCCAAGCTCAGCGGTGAAGGGAGGGAGCAGATAACTAGTCTCAACTGGTTAGTTGGTATATAGGTCTCTTCTCAGTGTTCCTAAAGTGCATGCAGTGGCATCCCCCTCAAGGCCTAGCTCCATGATTCTGAGAGGACTAGAACCAGGACAGTCAGATCTGTGGTCACATCCTGCCCAATTCCAGTTCTGAGGTCCATCAAACCATCTGCTTCTCCCTTGGCAAGAAGCCAGTCAGTGGCCATCCTTTTCTACCTTCAGCTGTTGTGCATCTCCTCCACTTTTTCTGGGGTAAAGGAACAAGCAGGTTCTTATCCAAATACCCAACCTGTGAAGATGAGACGGCCCTTGGGAAGAGGTATTAGCCACGTTTTCAGTGTGATGCCTGGCAGAAAGAATTTGTTGTATTTGTCTTAAGCTTATTATCCTCCCAGGTCATAGGAACATCTAAAGTTCAATGAATCTCCTTACTCTGAATTCACACCTTTCCCCTCAAACTTAAAATGCCCACGTCATTTCACTAATACCCGTAACTACTCATGGTTTAGATACATGTCCTCCCTTGGTCTAGAAATCTGCAGCAGTGGGCTGGGTGCGGTGGCTCACGCTTGTAATCCCAGCACTTTGGGAGGCTGAGGCAGGCGGATCATGAGGTCAGGAGATCAAGACCATCCTGGCTAACACGGTGAAAGCCCGTCTCTACTAAAAATACAAAAAATCAGCCTGGCGTCGTGGCAGGCGCCTGTAGTCCCAGCTACTCGGGAGGCTGAGGCAGGAGAATGGGGTGAATCCGGGAGGCAGAGCTTGCAGTGAGCCGAGATCCCATCACTGCACTCCAGCCTGGGCGACAGTGCAAGAAGAGTCCATCTCAAAAAAAAAAGAAATCTGCAGCAGTTCCTACTTAAACTGATGGATGCTTTGGGCTTTGGAGATATCTCATCCCTATGCCTGCTGCCCTGAGGAAGGAAAGGCCCCACTCAACTACTGGGAAGAAAGCCCATAATTCAAGGCGTTTAATACAGTCACTACACAAGCTATCCCTCTGATTTAGGAGATCTTGTTACCTCCTCATCTGCATGTGCTTAAAGACAAAAAGAAACCTATAATTATTCATCACCTGTGGTCCAAGTAAGTCTCACATCCAGCCATTCCCCTGAGAGGGCAGGAGGCCAGACTTTGAACTTTCCACAGCTGGGTCTTCATTTTACTAGTGAGATGAACTGGTGCAGATTAGGGTGATAGTCCATCTAAGCAAGTGGAGGATCCGGGGAACTGTAGACCTTGCTGAAGCATCCTTCCACAGAAAGGAGATAAAGGCCTTAACCAATTGCCTGTACACAATAGATCAGTGCTGCTTTTTCCTAGACAAGGCCCAAAGGGGTCAACATTATTTCTGAAGACTTCATTATTGGAATTCTATGGGAGTGATCTCACTGAGCTATTCTGGAATAGCAATGTGGCTAGTTGCTTGACCTCCCTCAATGGTTTCACGTGGCTTTTAAAGGGAAGGAAGGGCAGTGCTGACTTTTGGTAAAATGGGCAACAGGGTCCATGCCAGCAACACAATCACTCAAAGTCCAGATGAGCGATCAGTAAATACAACGTGCCTGAAAGGCAGCCCTTGAGCACACTCCTCTGGTAGATATTAACTTATTAAATTGATTCTGATTACAAATACAAACTTTGCCCCCATCTCACCTGGTAACAATGTTAAGAGTCGATGTCAGTCTATAAAAGGAAGTAGGAACTGTCCCTGGCTTTCAGGCTCCAACATCCTCCCTCTGTCAAGATGTGGCACCTCAAACTTTGTGCAGTCCTCATGATCTTCCTCTTCCTGTTGGGTCAGGTAAGGAGGGAAGGATACATATGTGTATGTGTGGAGTGTGGAGAGGATAGTGGTGGTGGAACTTGAAAGCTAGACTCAGTCCTGAGGAATGGTTCCTCTGCGTCTACAGCATCTGGGAAATGATCATTCTTCCAAGGTGTGCAGCAGGGTGTCAACACTTCCATATGTGAATGTCTTTGCCCTACAGATAGATGGCTCCCCAATACCAGAAGTGAGTTCAGCAAAGAGAAGGCCACGGAGAATGACCCCATTTTGGAGAGGGGTTTCCCTCAGGCCCATTGGAGCCTCCTGCCGGGACGATTCTGAGTGTATCACAAGGCTATGCAGGTACTCCACGAACCTGGGAGCAGGGTTGGGCCAGAGAGCCTTGGAAAGCTGGGCAGAGGAGTGACGAGGGGACACATGAACCTAAGAATAAAGCTGGGATGGAGGAGTTCTAGGCTGAGACTGGGAGCTCCATGGAAAATCCCTTAGGAGTTAGGAGCCAAGAACAGCTCCATGTGGGTACCATGAAAGAGTGGTGCCTTTCCATTCTTCAGTCTTTCCTGAACTGGATAGATCAAGCGAAGAGGAAGGAAATGCAGCATAGGTGGCCCTGGTCATTCCTAGACCCAGTCTTACACTACCTTTTCTTTTCCCCTAGAAAAAGACGCTGTTCCTTAAGTGTGGCCCAGGAATGATGTACATACCAGGGGAAGAAAGGACAGCAGTCACCTCTGGCAATGCTCCGTTCTATGGAATATTGATTAACTGCATTTTGGCTGGAGACACACAAGTGAAGCAATCTTGTATTTTTAATATTTAAAGGCAGATGTATGCTTTAAATTGGTCTCCATTTCTTCTTAGAATGTTGATATATGGATAAGTATAACTAAACTTGTCAATTTAGAGTTTATTTTTCTATGGATACTATTAAATGTCTCAAATTGAAATTTTAGCAGTTTGGAATTCAAGCTTTTGAGGGAAAGAAGGATTCACTTTGTATACTAAAGAAAAAACCAGCATTGCCCAATAATGTGTTAACTTCTCAATCTGGGAAGTGTGGTGAGAGCTACATAATCAACAGCTCCGTAATCAACTTCAGCAAGTTCCTAAGTTGTGGATCCCTTCATTCTATAACTCTTCAGGGAGGTGTCAAAGGTGGTCAAGCTTGGGAGGCTGAGGCAGGAGAATCACTTGAACCTGGGAGGCGGAGGCTGCAGTGAGCCGAGATCATGCCACTGCACTCCAGCCTGGGTGAGAGAGAGACTCTGTCTCAAAAAAACAGATGGTCAAGCTTGGCACTTGCCATCTAATGAAGCACCCAGGTTTGTCTATGACTGCCTGAACATAAGGTAGAACAGAAAGATCTAGTTTAATAAAGCAATAAAAGCCCAAGCCACCAAAAGAGATTTATGTTGGGACAAGGTGAATTTTGACATATGCACAAGGACCCATGGCCAGCAAGTTCAGAATTTCTGTAATCAGAAAATGAAACCTCAGCTGGCGGGAATAGACTTTTAAAGAGTAGTAATGGACCTTAAGACACAAAACAAGAATTGCATGTAAAGGGCTCAGTTGAAGAAATATGAAGAGCACAGTGTTCATTAACTTTAATACAGAAAATCTATTTGATATTTATTAAACTTAGTTTCTCCAGCTATGGTTTGGCATTGTACAAAGCATCTTAATGACACAGTAAAGTTAAAAAGATCTTTACAAATTGAAATGTGATACCCTTGTCTCCAAATATTTTAATTGCCATAAATTTGTTTAAAAATACACATTAAACGCATGTTTGACACTCTAAACTTTCTATACTCTCAATACCACAAAATACATATAATATACTATACAGATGTGGAAAAATCTAGTTAGTATATAATACTTTGCTCACCATTAACAGCTTTATCATGTGAAATGCACATACTGACTTAGAAATCCTAGCTTTTGAGCCCCAAAGTACCTCTGAAATTTTAATGTATTGCAACAAATAAAAATCACAGTATATAATTGAAATTCTGGTTGAAAATGTCAGATGCCTAAATATTTTGGATAAAAGAAACGTAAAACAAAGATTTGGTTCATGTACAAAACAAAGGCATCCTATCAGTCACTAACAGTACCTTTCTGCAAAATCAACAGGCTTTTAATTTATCAGTGACATTACCTCCCCTCCAAAACCCTCCCCAAATATCAAACAATTATTTACCAAATAATTTTAATTTCAAATAAAAGGATTTTCAATAAATATATAAGCATTTCCATCCTCCATATACAAAATTTCTTAAAACCATTCAAAACGGAGGCTAGATAGAAATTTTCATAACTGTGCTTACCAACCCCACAACTGGCCCTCAAAGGTGGTGCCTTTTCAGGCAATGTCAGCTGGCCAGTTCTGTTGGTGAGCCCCCCACCCCCCACCCCACCCATCCCAGTACTGTTGAATGCTCATGTTAATGATTTGCCAGGTGTGTGCATAAAGTTGTAAAATGGGGACACTTCTGGAACAGCAACAACAAACTCAACAATATGGAAAATCATGGCATTGATTTGAAAGGCAGCATTTCCAAATTGATATTTTCTAGAGAGGAACATACCAGGTAGAAAATTCCAATGATTAAAAGCTGAAAAGAAATCCCACATGGAAGCAGTTAAGAGGTTAAAACTGAGTATTACTAGAATTTCTGGGTGGGAGCTTTTTTATTTTCAAGTTATGGTTAGCTGAGTAACAGCGGCAAGGAGAGGTCAATGCTGACATTCCTGAAAGTCAACTTCTGTACATGATGACTACTTAGGCTGCTATTTTAGGATACTTAAAGATCTCTAAGACTTGGATTAGACTTAACTTGAATACCTTATTCTGTGACCAAATTACATGAAAAGATACACAGTTATTCTTTCCATTCCCTTTTCTGGAGACAGCAAGTTCTAATTAACCATAGGGTTCATGTGAATAGGAGCTTTATAAGACCAGCATCCACTTTACAAACTATTAATAATTTACTTTTTGTCACTTGCTAACTTGGTTTTGGGGTCTAGAGGTCTAAAGTGAATTTCTCCATTAGTGAGTATCTGAAAGACGTGCTTACAAACATGAAAAATTTGGCCTCTTGTCACTACATATTCCAAGGCATTCAGTAATTACCTCTTCTATTAATTTTACTGAATAGCAACCTTAGATGTGCAGTATTATTACTGGAAAAAAGCCTGCCTCTTCAATACATTAATGCATAAAGCTGAAATGAAATTTATGTTCCATGTTTTAGGGGATATACAGGTATGATAGTTGTCTATATGGGTTTGAAATGCTCTGGCTCCCCAAGTTACTTAGGTTTTTTAAAAAACATCATCACAAGCTGCCTAACAGTCACCCCCAGTAGATGTTCCTGGGACCCAGACACAAACTCCTATAAATCAAAATATATAATGAGGCCATACTGTTCAATTAGCAACTGGAAAATTAAAATCGTTCCCACCCTGTAAGAGCCCTACGACACTACAGAAGGGCTCAAATACATTTTAAAAGTTAATTTACTACAAATCATAGTAATTAAGCTTTAACAATCTAAAGGAATACACATTGCACCCTTGAACATTAATATTCAAGGTGTCAACAAGAAAGTGTCTTAGATCAATTTAATAAATAATGTGGAAACAGTTTCACTAAGCTAAAATACTAAACACACACATTTTTGACAAACTAATTTCATGTTTTCATACATACATACATATATATAAAGTGTGTATGTGTACATAATTTTAAGATCCAAAGTTGCATACCCTTACACCTAGAAGAGTGCACAGTATACCCCTCCTCTATATAACTAGGCATCACTGACTGGAACAATCACTGGCTGCTCTGACACTCCAGAGTACTGGCCTCCAGAGCCAGAACTTTCATTTATAACAGGTGCCTTTTGTAGGCTCTTGCTTCAGAATGCAAGCTCATTCATGAAAAAAATGTACCAACGTTTCTGTCGTTAAATACAAAATGATGCTGTCTGATCTGTCTGATTAAACCTTTAATGAAAAGAAACAAACAATTTTTAAAAAACGAGTGAATCTAACAAAGCCACAAGTGTGTCATTCAAAGTGCAGCCCAAGTGCCTATGAATCCGCCACTGTGAGAGCTCCCAGAAACACAGGTGACTGTGGGCTCACGCACACACTGCTCTCCATTGCTTTTACAATAGAGAATTAAATCAATGATGGTCAACCTTCTCCACTCTTCGGCAGCTATAGCTGTAAATTTATCTGAAGTACTCACTGCGTGTAAAGTCACTTCTTGGCTACTTGCCCAGAAAAAGGTAGCACTGAGGCAAGGAATGGGCTGGATGCTCTCTAGCCAGACTGGAGCCTGGGCTGAGCTGTGGAAACTCCCCTGAAGGGGAATACTCCCCACAGCCCAGCCCAGTCCAGCCCAGGCAAGACTACTGTGACGACTGCATCCACTGCAATTGGTTAGTTGGTTGCTTGTAAAGAGTCTAATGGTGCATAGGCTGCTGCCTCCTGGCATACAAGTGTAGTCATAAAGAGCAGTAAACAGAGTAATTGTTAAAATAGTTGTTGTTTCTATAATTAACCATATATTCAGTACAAGTCTCAGACTAAGTTTTTAACCACTTGTCAAATTCAGTTTTAAATGGTTAGAAAACACTGAGGACACCTATTGAGGAGGGAGGGAGGAAGGTCACCTGTAAAGGAGTCCAAAGTATGTGCTGGAGCAGATGATGACAAAGACAGAACATCTAAGAAGACAGACGTGAAGGAAAGGGAGTAGTATTTCCATACACTATGACATTGAAAATTCAATCATTTACGATAGGATTTTGATCCACTGCCCATTACTACCTCGTGGGAAAAACCCTCCACAATGAAAAGGTTGAAAAATTCATTCTCCAAAAATTGACAGTTTTAAAGAGAAAATATTAGAGCAGCACCATAAACCATGCAGGAAACTCTGCTTTAACAAAATACCAGTGTGACCCCAGAAATGCTCCTGCTGCCTTTCAGGACATACAAGAGACTAGAACACACTAGAACGTAGAGGTATCCCATTGGCTGTTGTTGCTGAAAGTCTGAAAGCCCAGAGGATATTCTTTCCATTTCTAAGACATCACTGCAAATTAAGGAATCTGAGTCAGAGAAATCAGAGAATGACAAGACATACATGTACTTGATTAACAACTATTATTTCTTACTAAATAACTATCATGATCATTGAGAAGTTGTCCTCTTATGGAAAACTGTTCCTAGAACACACTAAGATTAAGTTAGAAAGATATCAGAGGCAATTTCTCCAAGGGAAACTGGTTAAATTCAACATAATTTGTACATCTCAATTTTCAATGATATCTAAAAACAATCTGAAAGTACAAAACAGTTAAGAAGCTCTATAAATATGAGGCCACAAGGACAATGAAAGTTCACTAACTTCAGAAATAAGTGTAAAAAAGACTCAAACACAAAGGATTCACTGCACTACTGGACTTGAAACTTTTCTATGCCTTCGTTCCCCTTTCCTATTTCAAGCCTTAGCAACCATCTACAAATAGTAGTATAATCTTTTTTTCTGACTGGATGGATTCATTTCTGGAATGGGGAGAGGGACAAACTATTTTTCAAAGCAGCATTACCCAATTAGTTAGACTAAGTCATGTACCAAAGCAATAGCTTTTCTGAAAGAACTAATCTTTATATGACCCTAAAGAAAGATTTAAAACGAAAGAGAATTTAACATTATTATTGTAGAAGACCAATCATGTGTGGACAATCTGGTCCTAGTGTAAAACTTCAATTGTAAACAATCCATAGAGTCTTCATTTAAAGGTAAGATTTAAGGCACACCAAACATGATAGGGGCATGAAAAATAAAGTATAGAGGGTACATTTCTTACCTTAGACTTCTATATGCACCTTGCAGCAAAAGGTACTTTGATATACAACTCTTACAGAGCCAGCTTCTTAAGCTCTACCCTTGGCTCCCCTCCCTGTCCCGAGAGCTCACACTGAATCAAGTTAGGTACACTTTTCTAGTGTGAAATTTTCTGATTCCATCAGAAACACACATCATTGAAGAGGGCCTTCATAATACAAAAGCAGTAAACACAAGATAGGTTTAAAAAGGAGAAATTCATTATCTCTACATCAGGCATTAGAACTGTAAGTTGTATAGCAAAAGCACACACCGAAGCTCCAGCCTGTTTCTGTTATCAGTCACTGCATGCTCATATCAGAGCATCACAATCCAGTATGAGGGGGAAAAATCTGAAAAATAACTCTAACCATCAAAGATAATCAATTAAAGACACATAGGCAGCAATCCTCAGGAGTTGGATCATCCTTTTTTCCACAGTAACTTATTCTGTTTTGATTAAGTGTCAAATGATTAGCAACAAAAAATAACATATGGTTTTAATAAAATCCGTAACGTTCAGGATTGTCCTTTTATGAAACCCTTCAACACAAAATGCTTCTTCTAGAAAGTTTGCCCTCCCTCTTTTGTAATGCATTAAATGCAAGTTATAGTCACCGTGTGATTGCTGTAGTGTTATTAACACACATTCACAGTTTTTGAAATAATGCATACCAAATCAGATACATTTCATAGTACATACATGTAGAATGCCATTTTCTCATATTTAAGTGATTTTTTCATGTGTAGAAGAATATCCTTAATACTAACTGTAAATTCCACAATAATAAAATTGGAGTTAAGATTTCAAATATCAGGTCAGGTAGTAGGTGTAGAAAGAATATGTCCTTATTTTAGACAAACCAATTCTTACTTTTAGAACAGCTACCACAAAAAGATATTAGGTAATAAAGCTCCCGAAGTATATAAATAAAAATGTCTACATTAAATTTATGCTAAATATTCAACAGAGTAAATTTATAGGCAGAAATAACTAAGTCTTAAACTAGCCCCAATCTGGGAACTTAAAAAAATTAAAATAAATAAAATTTCAATTAATTAGCTATGAATTGCAACTGGAATTTCAATCTTATCATAGCTCATGGAAACCATCTTATCAATGTGCTGCAGAATTAAAAGCATTTAAATAACTGTTCACATTGGAAATATTAAAGGGGCCAACTGACATGATGGCTTTGGGTTATCAAAAACAACAACACATGAACCAACGAGGAGAAAACTATTCCTCATTTTTAGTGTCGACTAGGTGGTATGTTATGGCAGTTTTCCTTCGTGATGTGACACAGTGTTGTGGAGAAAATCAGAGGCAACGAGAATGTGTTCAGTTCAAGATACCAACTTGGCATCCTGGCGAAGCCAGTGCAGTCCCTGCCGGGTATAACGAACTAGATCTGTCATGATGCTTGCATTAAAGATGAGAGGGCCCATTACTTTATCCAGTTCAGCAAAGAATTCTAGAAAATCAAAAATATTCATTAAATGATATATAGTCTTTTGAATCACTGCTTTAAAATTATGAGATTATAAAACAGCATTCATAAACTCAAAAAATACCTCCTTCTACACTAAAATGCTTACTGTCCATGTTTTAGAGCAAATCATTCCAGTCTCTCAAGTTATATTTGTTCCCTAACTCATGCAACATTTTAAACAGAATGTATCGTCAGAAATTAAGTGTTATGTATAAGCAGGATTCCATGAATGGAAATGATAAATTGCTATTATGTAGTAAATATTATTAAAATGAAGACTTAGTGCCATAATGTGCTACTGATTACTCAAAACATTTTGTGCTTTTGTATAAGAAGCAAGTGATACAAAAAGGAGGGTGTTTTTTGCGGGTTTCCTGTAACAGCCTCTGTGAGGTTAGATACTCAAGATTGTATCAAACTTTCAGCTACAATCATATGCCATGAACCAACTGATAACTAAATCTCATGTTTTTATTTATTTTCATTTATTTTTAGACATAGTCTCCCTGTCGCCCAGGCTGGGGTGCAGTGGTGTGATCTCGGCTCACTGCAACCCCAGTCTCCTGGGTTCAAGTGACTCTCCTGCCTCTGCCAAATACAAAATACAAAAAAGGTTTTTTTTGTGTGTGTGTTTTTTTTTTTTTAAGTAGAGACGGGGTCTCACCATGTTGGCCAGGCTGGTCTCGAACTCCTGACCTTTGGTGATCCACTCGCTTTGGCTTCCCAAAGTGCTGGGATTACAAGGTGTGAGCCACCATGCCCAGCCACAAATTATGTTTTTATAAATACAGCTTTATGTTGAATGTTGGGATTCCTAGCCTGAGCAACGTAGTAAGACCTTATCTCTACAAAAAGTAGAAAAATTAGCTAGGTGTGGTGGCACGCATCTGTAGTCCCAGCTACTCAGGAGGCTGAGGCAGGAGGATCACCTGAGCCCAAGAGGTAGAGGCTGCAGTGAGCTGTGACTGTGCCACAGCCTGGGTGACAGAGTAAACCCTGTCTCAAAAAAAAAAAAAAAAAAA
>NW_012116422.1:1737782-1740614 GCF_000951035.1 Colobus angolensis palliatus
TACTTACTTAAAAGCCAAAAAAAAAAAAAAAAAAAAGTTGGGATTCCACTTTTACCTTTCTCTCACCATAACCTCTCTTTAGGGATAGGAATCTTTCATTTTCATCTGATTACCTGTTCATACTATATTTAAATATACTCTGTGACAAAATGACACTTGATTGGCTAATGTAGTGTTTCTCTGCAAAGGAAGAGAAGCTGCATGCAAATATTTGCTAATAACATCTACTAAATAAAATGGTGGTTATACAGTACTTTCCACTAAGGTCTTCAAAGACTTTATAATTCTCAATGTCTTTGGTTTGGGAAATAATAAACTTTTAAGGGGCAAGCCTCAAACAACCTAATTTTAAAGAATGTTAAGAATTCTGGCCGGATGCAGTGGCTCACACCTGTAATCCCAGCACTTTGGAAGGCCAAGGTGGGCAGATCACAAAGTCACCAGTTCGAGACCAGCCTGGTCCACACGGTGAAACCCCATCTCTACTAAAAATACAAAAGTTAGCTGGGCGTGGTGGTGGGCACCTGTAATCCCAGCTACTCAAGAGGCTGAGGCAGGAGAATTGCTTGAAACCAGAAGGTGGAGGCTGCACTGAGTCGAGATTGTGCCACTGCTCTCCAGCCTGGGCAACAAGAGTGAAACTCCATCTCATTAAAAAAAAAAAAGAAAATTTCTATTCATTTCCTAGTCTCCTTTATTTCACAGGTTTCTTCCAATACACCTAAAAATCCAGTATGAATATGCTTTCTTATATATTAACCTTCTCAGATGTACAGGGGTTTGGATGTAATCCTATGCCTATTGCCAAATTTACTGTTAATCATCCTAGGGTAGAACATATATTTTCTTACTTTTATGGTATGAGCTACATTTAATGTGCCAGAATAGAGGCACATTCATCTTAGACCAAGAACTATTTTCAGTTTAGTTTTGTCACCAGAATCACGAGAGGTATCTTTTGACCAAATTCAGTTTCATTTAGTGTAACTGCTAAGCAATAAAGACTATTAACAAAGATTATCATTAACTCTAAAGTAAATAATAAAACTAAATATAGACTAAATACTTACTTAACTAAATTATAAAAGTTCCTTCTAACAATTCCATCCCTTGAAGTTTATCCAGAAACCTACCTACCTTTTTGCTCTTTGGAAAGCTGTTCAGCTTGGTCCCAAATTTCGGTGGCATAGAGGAAGTTGGACGTGACCTGAACATAGCTGGCTGCCATCTGGTGGATCTTCTGTGGAATGGTCACTGAAGAGCCACTTGCAGAAGCACTACTGGCCCCAGATGAATAATTTCCTGAATTGCCTGGTGACAGCTTTGGAGAAACGGGGGAAGGCATCCCCACAGCTTTGCTACACAACAGAAATAGGAAGCTTGTTCATATGGACATGGTGAGCATTATAAAATCAAGTACTACTAGCTCTTTCTTCATGAAAGCATTTAAAATGTAAAGATTCTCTTAAACTAGATGGGTTTGCAGACAACTACAATTTCTTCTAAATAAGTACTATAATCTTGTAATTCATAACCTTATTATCTTAGAATCTATACCCTTTGTTTTAATGAATGACAGCAAAACAAGAGATGGACAATAACTGAAGAAGTCATGCACCTTGTTAGTGACAGTTCAAGGACTTAAAAGCCAGATCCCCTCACTCTCTGCTCAACAATTTCCATCTATTCAGGCATATAATTACATATTTTTCATACTGTTTTGTAGAAAGTTTGGTGGAATTCACATTTAACCTAAAAAACTGTGGTAGAAGATGGGAACATCTTTTATTGAACTCCATAATTTCTGACACTTTCCTAGTTTAACCAAATTACTCAGAGCTGACAGAGGTACAGCTCTCTCAAGCAACTGTAATCACCCCAACCTTCCTGCCAATTAAATATGTCTTAGAAAACATGTATGTTGAAATCTGGCAGGTTCATTTCAGGAGTTCTAAAATTTGTGAAACGTTCAAGACTGTGATCACACACTAAAAGAAAGGAAAAATCAAAAGTTGGAGGAAAAATAAATTTGTGTGTGTGTGTGTATATATATATATATATATATTTTTTTTTTTTTTTTTTTTTTTGAGGGGGAGACACTCTTGCTCTGTCACCCAAGCTGGAGTGCAGTGGCGCGATCTCGACTTACTGCAACTTCCACCTCCTTGGTTCCAATGATTCGCCTGCCTCAGCCTCCGGAGTAGCTAGGATTACAGGTGTGCACAACACCACACCCGGCTACTTTTTGTATTTTTTAGTACAGATGGGGTTTCACCATGTTGGCCAGGCTGGTCTTTAACTCCTGACCTTGTGATCTGCCCGCCTCAGCCTCTCAAAAAAGTGCTGGGATTACAGGCATGAGCCACCACGCCCGGCTTGTTTGTATTTTTATCTGCACTTTTAACATTATAAACTTATGTAAAAAAATACACGCAGGACAAAGAACATCAATTCTTATAAACATAATAACTGAACAGATAAAATTAAAAAGGTTCCATGGTGTTTTTCATCCTTTGGGAGATCGGTGGGATGAGAGTGACATGGAGATGGAGGAGAAATCACAATCATGTCACTGTTACTAAATTCTGGCAGTGCCAAGATTTGACTAAAGATAAGCCTGCTGTGATAAGTCCAAGTAACTATGGAAATCAAACTGTGAAAAGGGTTGAGTGTTAGTAAAAACTCAGATTTCTTAACAGGTGAAATGTCTCATATCTATAATCTTTATGATTACGTTCACTTATATTTTCAATTCATAAAAAATAGAGAAAAAATTGGCCGGGCGCGGTGCCTCAAGCCTGTAATCCCAGCACTTTGGGAGGCCGAGACGGG
>NW_012116422.1:1741213-1769077 GCF_000951035.1 Colobus angolensis palliatus
ATCTTTCCATTTTTGGAAACTGAACCATACTCATTTCACTTTTATTGTCACAAATAATATTTTACATAATAAAATTTTACCTACCTTCCCAAGCCAGGCGATGGTGCTTGAGAATTATTATAAGAATTCTGTGGAAAAAATAAAATGTACTTAACAACAACAAAAACCACCACTACTTTATAAAGTTCTAAATATATTTAAAAGCAATGAGTCAGAGCTGATCGCAAGCAGCTTTAAATATTTAAGACACCAAAATACGTGTGTGTGTGTGTGTGTGTGTAAAAGTACAACAGAAAGAAATTATTAGGTGAGAGCTGGGGTGTTCTGGAAGACTTCACAGAAAAGGCAAGGAAAGAATGAGTAACACATGGATAAAGGGAAGGGGGATAAGTCCCAGCTACTCCCAGCTACCTGAGAGTAGCTGCAGTGAGCCATGATCTTTTTTTTTTTAAAAAACTCTCTCTTAAAAAAGGGGGTGGGTGGGTGGGTGGAGAGAGGGGAGAGATGAATCATACTATGCACAAAGGCTGCAGAAAAGACAATGTATGTGCCCCATGCAGTTTGCCTAAAGCAGAGGTTTAAGACAAGGAACAAGAGAGAGACCCCTTGGGGCCAGGGTAAGGAGTTTAAACTTGACCTAGCAGGCAACTAGTGAAGGGTTCCAAGTCATAATCAGAGGCAGATTTTAGCAGGATTTATGTGGTGCTGGCCTGAAGAAACACAGGAAAACCTTTTAGGCAACTAAGATAGTAGTCAGAAAAGGATGGCATGAAAACAAAAGATTTTTTTTTTTTTTGAGACAGAGTCTCTCTCTGTCACCAGGCTGGAGTGCAGTGGCCTGATCTCGGCTCACTGCTGCCTCCGCCTCCGGGGTTCAAGTAGTTCTCCTGCCTCAGCCTCCCAAGTAGCTGGGACTACAGGCGTGTGGCACCACGCCCGGCTAATTTTTGTATATTTAGTAGAGATGGGGTTTCACCATGTTGGCCAGGATGGTCTCGATCTCCTGACCTCGTGATCTACCTGCCTCGGCCTCCCAAAGTGCTGGGATTACAGGTGTTAGCCACCTCACCTGGCCGAAAACAAATTATCATTTAAAAAGTAAATACAGCCACTGCACATGGCTACCAGAGTTCTACCATCAGATACACGTACATTAAAAAACTTGAAGAAACCTCCAACTTATTTGAAAGGTCCCAAACAGTAGCTCCTCCCCTGGTGTGTTTTGCATAAACATGAGGGCAGTTCTAGGGTGGAGACGGGAGACTACAAATTTTGTCTCCTAGGAAACGGACCTTGTGCTTTTGTATGCTTACCTTCAGATGCTCTGTCAGTGTCTTTGAGTACTTCAAAGCATTTTCTTTCTTCAGTTTGAAAAGCCTCAGGTACAGCAAAGACTCGCATCGCAGGCTAGCCAATGGAAAAGGGCAGCTTATTTACCAGGACAGCAAACTGTGGCCAGATCTGCACAGTCTTTGCATTGTGCCGGAGACTGGTTCATATGACCATGGCAGAGGCCACAACATTAACCCTTAGGCAAAACCAACAGATGTGCTCTTATTGTGGTACACATCCTACGGAGGGGAAGATGGCTAAGAAGCCTAGGACTAGCCTCTCATTATTTGCTGACATTCCAAAATCCAAACCTTATCCATAGGACACCAACGTGTCATGAAGTTTTAAAAATTATGAAGGGGTAGAATTTCCAAACCCAAGTGTAAACAATCTAAAATTAAAAAACAAAAACTAGGAAACTCAACTACAAATATTACAAACCGAAACATAGCTTACAAAGACCCTGCAGGATCATCCCTGCCTATCTCTCCAGTCACACCCACTTCTCACTGCTCTTCTTTTAGTTCCTTGAAAGTTTCCCATTCCTTTCCACCATCCAGCCCTTCCTTGTACATGTTGTTCCCTCTAAATAGAGTAGGTCTCTCTACCCTCTACTGTTACAGTTACATATACTTTTCTTTCAAAACACTTAATTCATATGGACTTGTATGATGATTTGTTTGATTTCTGTCCTCTCACACTAGACTATACTCCATGATGAACAGGGCTGTGTTAGTTTTCCTCTTAGCTGCATTCCCAGTGTTAAATACAGTGCCAGTTAAAGACCTATAACAATTGAACTGATAATATCTCACTGGGATGAAGCAAACAAGTCACATCCTTTATTCTGAGCAAACTAGATGCTTGCTCCCTAAGGAAAAGCATGGGTGAATGGAGAGAGAGGGTACCAAAAGAAGAGTGTGGAAAAGTGATTATTCAAGACCACGGAGGTTTCTACTATCAGTCCCACAAAGCCAAGGCTTTCATCAAGAAGGAAATGGACCAGCGACTGACAACTCAAACCTTTCAGTAGGAATTTTGAGTTACTTCCTGCTTGACCCGTCAAGAACAGATTTAAGACAGGATTATGGAAGGCTGATTCAAGGAAAACATTCAGAAGAGCACACACAGCATTATTTATTATAGAACTTCCTGTCATCTAGCAGAGGCTAGAACACAGAAAACTCACCAAAGTACTGTGAGTCGTTTATCTGCAGCTGTAGCATCTGGTGCCAAGTAATTCTTTAGCTTCATAGTGTATCTGTTGAGTTACAATAACAAACAAATGACAAACAGAACACTTCACCTTGATCTTATGATTTCACCTGTCCTCAAAACATTAGAATTTCAAACCTAAATAAAAGCAAAAATACTCATGGAAGTATCTACTTCTCCTTTATCCAAGGACATTAAAGGATTATACACCCTCTTCAGTTTACTATATTATCAGCCCCTTCCTAGATGGACCAGAGAAATAATGTTATTGCCAATGATCTGCCAAGTTTTTCCACTTACTTGATGAGATCCACTGTCTCTGAATACATAGGGAATGGGGATTTGGATTCCTGAGCATTTTTCTCTAATGCATTCCCACATTCAATGAAAGATACCACAGCATCAAGATAGTATACAGCTTTCTCAAACCTATCAGACTGAAGAAAGGAGAGAATGCAAGTAATGAGTAGTGATCTACTATGGCTACAAACATCAAAAGATTACTTAAGTTAATTTGATTAAATATGTAAGTGTAAGGAGAATATTTACATACCAATGCATCTGCATTGTGCTTTAGCTTTTTTGCTTCTTGTAAATAATGGTCTGCTGAATAATTTCTGCAAGGTAAATTTTCATCATAAATAGAATAGTAAATATTTTCATAATACGAGTTCATTTCAGTATCTAGTATCCCTCAGTTTTTATGTCCTCAAAGAAAATGAGCTATTACTAAGTATTTGTTTCAATATTTTCTGACAAATGTTTGTATCAGGTTAAAAGCATAAGTTGTTTTGACCAACTCATGGCAAATCTAATTAGGAAAATAGAAATCAAGCTCCCTAGTATCAAATACTGTTACTCAAGTTGACTGAAAGATTAAGCATAAATAAAATGAGAGTAAGAGAAATAACCCTTTTATTAAAATAGAGGAAAAAACAATATTGCTCTTCCTCATCTAAGAAACCCTCCATTTTAACAGTGATATCAGCAGTAGTAAGATTCTTCTACTGGAAGGCAGATCATTCACATCCCCCATGGGAGTCATGGAGTTAAGCTAAAGGAACAGTACTTGGACTAGTGGGTACTGTTCAAATTGAAACCTGAATATTCTGCAGATCATACATAAGTATACATCCTTCTGATCAATGACAGATTTATTTATTTATTTTTTTGAGACGGAGTCTCACTCTGTCGCCCAGGCGGGAGTGCAGTGGCGTGATCTCGGCTCACTGCAACCTCTGCCTCCCAGGTTCAAGCAATTCTCCTGCCTCAGCCTCCTGAATAGCTGCGATTACAGGTGCGCAACACCACACGCAGCTAATTTTTGTATTTTTAGTACAGACAGGGTTTCTCCATGTTGGTCAGGCTGGTCTCAAACTCCTGACCTCATGATCCGCCTGCCTGGGCCTCCCAAAGTGCTGGGATTACAAGCGTAAGCCGCCGCACCCGGCCAATGATAGAAATTAAAATGAATTTCTTATATGCTGACTGGAATCATTTCTTAAATACACATACAAAAAATCATATTATCTCACCTGTCATCAAAGACAAGCTTTGTTCTCCGAGGCTTAGAAGAATCAAGAGTTGGTGCAGATGGAGGACAATTAGAGGAGCTACTTGGAGCCTTTTCCTGACCAAAAAAATATATAACTACAATGAAAACTGTAAGGAGATTAAAAATGAAACTAATAGCATTTCTTCAGCCACTGGTAAAAAGGAAACGAAATTTCATTGCCTTTCGTAATGAATTTCCTTGTTACAAAACTTTTATAAACTTCATAATGTAAATTAAAAAAAAAAAATGGGTCCATTTTATATAACTGAAATATTCATTCTATTATTTATATAAGGGTCTACTATATGCCAAGCACTGGCCTAGGCAGTTATTAAAAACATAAGGAAGACAAAAGCCTAGTATGAAAATGGCAGCACTACTTATGGCAAATTTATTGGTAGTTACTGGTCAATGAAAACAGCAATAATATTAACAGCATCTAATGTTTATTACGTGCTTACAACTTAGCAGGCACTAAGTTAACTAAGTACTTAGCATTATTGTTAATCCTTTAACAAACCTATGAAATAAGTACTGCTATTAAGATAAAATGAAAAAGCAGTCTCAAGGAGGTTGAGTAACTTGCCTAAGTTCAAACAGGTTTTAAGTGGCATTCCTGGAATTTGAGTTTTAAATTCAGAATTGCCAGACTTCAAAAGCCAAGTTACTTTCTTAAACTTTACTCTGCCTCTCATCCACATGTCTTTTTTTTATTTTAAGAGATGAAGTCTTGCTATGTTGCCCAGGTTGATCTTAAACTCCTAGGCTCAAGTGATTCTCCCGCCTCAGCCTCCTGAGTAGCTGGGACCGTAGGTATATACAACTGCACCTGGCTATATGTTTCTGCCTCCTATCAATATAGCCCTTTATGAAAGAGCTATGACTCTCTCTCAACTGCCTCCCATCCAGCCCTATCTTTAATAAAATGAACATACATTTTTCCGTAATAAAACACCATAAACAAGTGGAATTTATTCCAGGAATGCATGGATGTTTCAACATTAGAAAACCCAATAATATATAATTTTACTTTACCTAACAATTTACCCAATAATATAAAATGTTTTATATTTATATAAAAAATATAAACTTTTAAAATATATAATTGTACTCTGAAATGGCTTTCTGAATATTATGTTGTACTGTAACATTACTAGGATAGCTTTCCCTCTGTTTTATTTATTTATTTGTTTGAGACAGCGTCTCACTCTGTTGCCTAGGCTGGAGTGCAGTAGTGCAATCATGGCTCACTGTGGCTTCAACCTCCTGGGCTCAAGCAATCCTCCAGCCAGCCTCCCAAAGTGTTGGAATAATAGGCTGTGAGCCACCATGCCTGGCTGCCTCTATGTTTTATAAATAGACCCATAAGGACCTACATTCAGATATGCTTTTCAGAGGATTTCTGAAAATAAGTTTCCAAATATTTAAACACAGTTTTCTTATATAAAAACTATGTGTAATGTTGGTTTTCCAGATCTAATTTTTTCTTTAGTTGATAGTATAAAAAATAGTGTATTTCCTAACTAAATTACATTGTTCTCTAAAAAACTCAAATGTCATTGCCTAACTTGGGAACGGTCAAGACTAACAAACATTAACTTCAATAACTGTTAAGTGTCAAGAGCTATTGAAATCAAAGTTTACCACACAGGCCCTATTCTGTATTTTGTTGAAAACAACAGAGTACCAAATGACTACATTTGATCCAACAAATATTTCCTCATTACCCAGCAAGTTAAGCACCGGATAAAACACAAAACAAGACACAAATCTCTGCTTTCAAGCAGCTGACAAACTTCTTGAAGAAACTCCCTTCTTATGTGTGATAGAAGCATACACAGTGATTTTTACCTATGAAATAGCAGAATCCAAAAGAGGAGAGCTTACTTACTTAAAAGCCAAAAAAAAAAAAAAAAAAGCAATAGCAGGTTTCAAGAAGCAAGCACAGAGGCCTCAAATCCTACAGTTAAAGGATGGGAAATAGAGAAAAAACATCAGCAGGCAGATGGAGAACTGGAGCAATAAAGCTGGCCAATGTAAGAGTCAAGGTCCTAAGCAACTTGTGCTAACACTAAACTACTACAGAAGGAGCTTGTTCAGCTAGAGAAAAAGCTTTCTGTGTATTTAAATTTAAGAAGTTGTTAATTAAAATAATCTCAATTAAAAATTTTTTTAGTTTTACCACAGTTAATAAATATAAGAGCTTTAAGGAGTCTTATTTTTCAATTCTCAAACCTTTGCTTACTAAATAATAGGTATTTTCTGATTTGAGTAAATTTGCTTCTGATCAGAACAGTTAGAAAGCAAATGACCTGGTAAACAAATTGAGGGTGAGAGACTATTAAAGTACAGCCTTGAACAAACTCCTTTGATCCAAATCTCCATCTATAAATGTGAAGAATACTCCCCCCTACATTGTGAGTATCCTAGGAATAATAATTAGCAATAATTTCAGTGCTAACTTAGCTAAAGATTTCTTTTTCTATTTCATGAATCAAAGCCAAATGATTGCTTTGTCACTTTACATAATATAACTAGTTTGTAAAGTATAATTCTGAGAAACTAAAAGCCTATTTCAAACAATATACAAGAACTCAATCTTAGCAACTAAAACCATTTAGTTCTTATTTTAAAAACTTCCATAACCAACTTTTCCAATTACTGGTTTCTATCTTTTTTTTTTTTAATTCTAAAGCTCTTTTACAGACAGGGTCTTACCACATTGCCCAGGCTGGACTCAAATTCCTCAAGTGATCCCTCCATTTTAGCCTCCCAAATAGCTGGGACTACAGGTATGAGCCACCGTACCCAGGGGTTTTTATTTCAATGGACCAGCTGACTTACTGCCTTCACAGTCTTACATCACTGTATTCATTTATTAGGATTATTACATATAGAGGGTAAAAGGCATAGGCCTATGTATTTATTAATATGTTACAATAATTTCAAAGCACAGTGTCACCCTGGAAAAGTCACATGGCAAGCTGAGTGATTTTCAAAAGCCCCAGGCCCCCAACACTTTACCTTAACCTCCTTGGAGCTACTGGAAGTCTTCCCTTCAGTCTTCTTCTGCTTCGATGAAGAGGAACTGTTTCTGCTGCTGCCACTAGTCTCCTTGTTGTTGTTACTGCTTGACTTTAAGGAAGAAGACTGACTAATAGTCCTCTTCCGAGAGCCATGCTCTGTTTTTGGATCTTTTGAAGGAACAGGCCCAGCAGGAGAAGGCAACAAATCCTTTTCTTTTGCAGCACTCTGCTTAGATGACCTGCCAAACCAAACAAATGCCCTCATTTCTCCACACAGTAATACAAGGGTAGCTGATTTTTCCATTTCTCTTTGTCTGCTTTCAAGACAAATCTGTTTTTCCCCATTTGATTACTAGGATAAAACAAAATAAGACTGTAAATTCCATGAGGGTAGGCATCTTCTCTGTTTTTATTCCTGTGGTTGTATATCCAGGGCCAAAAACACGACCTACCACTCAGTAGTACTCAATAAATATTGGCTGAATGGATGAACAAAATGATGAATAGTGAATGAAGAGATTACCACTTTTAAGTTGGCAACCAGTCTCTTGGAAATTACAGGTAAGTTTGCCATCTAACCAGAAAGTGGCATGGTTTTACTTTAATTCTCCCCCAATACTCACCCCTACCTCAATAAAAAATGAAGAAAGGAAGAATTAATTAAATTTTAAATGTTTTCCATTCCTATTAGCTAAAAGCGAAAGCTCCCACTATTTGGCATATGTTATGTGTGTGCATTTATGTAACACTCGCTTACTAAAAGGAACACTTAGAGCATGTTAGAAAGTACCCACTATCAAATGATACACATATATTAACAACATTAGCATGCAACATGTTTTGGGGACGTACTCTCTGTTGCTGGATGGCTTATGGCCTGCTGAATTCTTGTCCTCTGTTTTGGGTTTCTTGCTCTCGCTGGCTCGGCTATCATCTTCATTCTAGATGAAAAATAGAAACCGTGGTCTGATTTTTATTCAACTAACTTCAGCTTCCAGCACTAGCTACCCACAAAGAGTTTATCCCTTATTAGGTATCAGAAAGATAAAAGAGACGTACAATAATTCATTTAAATAATATTCAAAAAGATTAGGTTTTAAGGCTGAGGTCTCCTATTTTAGATACACAGAACCCAAAGACTGAAACAGATTTCCTATAGTCTTTTCAATGTAATGATTTGGGGGGTGGTATCTGTGAAATTATAATTAAGATATAATTTACGTAACATGAAATTCACTCTTCAGAAGTACACAATTCCATAACATTTGGTATATTCAGAGTTGTACAACCATCACCACAATGAATTTTAGTTTTATTTATTTATTTATCTGTCGCCCAGGCTGGAGTACAGTGGCATGATCTCAGCTCACTGCAACCTCTACCTCCCGGGTTCAAGCGATTCTCCTGCCTCAGCCTCCTGGCTAATTTTTTGTATTTTCAGTAGAGACGGGGTTTCATCATGTTAGCCAGGATGGTCTCAATCTCCTGACCTCATTATCCGCCCATCTCAGCCTCCCAAAGTGCTGGGATTACAGGTTTGAGCCACTGCACCCGGCTTAATGAATTTTAAAATATGTTCGTTATCCTGAAAACACACTCCATACCCATCTCTTCCTCCCCCAGACACTGACAATCACACTTCATCTTTATAGATTTGCCTATTCTAGACATTTCAGGAAAATGGTATCATTCAATATATGTGGCCTTTGTGGCTCCTTTCATTTAGTGTAACATTTTTAAGGTTCATCTATGTTGTAGCATGGATCAGTACTGCATTCTCATTTATAGCTGAACAGTATTCACTGCATAGAATTTATTCATTTCGTTGAGTCATTCATCAGGTGATGGCCATTTGGGTTGTTTCCACTTTTTGGCTAATATGAATAATGCTACTATGAACATTCAAGTACAAGTTTTTGTGTGGACATATGTTTTCATTTCTCTTGGATATATACCTAGGAGTACAATTGCAGGTCAAAAGGTAATTCTATGTTTAACTTTTTCAGTAACTACCAAACTATGTTCCAAAGCAGTGGTATCATTTCCATTTTCATCAGGACCATATCAAAGTTCCAACTTTTTCACAACTTTGCCAACAATTTTTATGGTCCCTACTTTTGATTACAGCCCAGCCTAGTGACTGAAAAAACTTTTTGATGGAAAACACAAGTGGTGGGCCCATCCACTGCCAATGTTACTTTTCTAAGTGAATCTAAGTTTTCCTTTTGTTTCAAATATCAGGGCACAAGAATGTAAATATTCTACCATAACAAAAGAATCTATTCCCCTAAACAAACGATTAAAGACAGACAAATGAAAACATGAGAAAAAGAAATCTACATCCTTTATTACCCTTAACTGGGTCTTCTCTTAGTACTTCCTGCTTTATCTCCAGGTATTGCCCTTGACACTTTATATTTGAAATGTTTGAATATCTTATAAAAGGGCCAGGTGTGGTGGCTGACACCTGTAATGCCAGTGCTTTGGGAGGCTGAGTGGGAGGATTGCTTGATTCCAGGAGTTTGAGAACAGTTTGGGCAACAGAGCAAGACACCATCTCTATAAAAAATTAGCCAGGTGTGGGGTCGCATGCCTGTAGTCCTAGCTACTCAGGAGGCTGAGGAGGGAGGATCACTTGAACCCGGGCGTTTGAGTGAGCTATGAATACCATGGCACTCCAGCCTAGGTGACAGAGCAACACCCTGTCTCTAAAAGTAAGAAAAATAAAATAAAATGTTACGAAAAAAGTAATACTTTTTAAGCACAAAAGGACCATTCTTTTTAAATTCCATAAAAAAATCCTAGGTTCCTAAAGAGCAGAGTCCATCATACACAAGCTCTTATTCCACATAATTCTATGAATTAAATCCCACAGCCAAGTCCAGCAATCTGAGGCTGTGGGCTACAGGGGCCAGAGGCCCTAAACAGCTTACTAGTTCAGCAAAACATCCCTGTACAATGATAATGGAAACTCATTAGGTATAGTAAGGAGAGCAGTAAGCATTGGTTTTCTAAAAATTCAAATAATGTGGACAATTTCAATTTTTAAAGATTCAAAAAAGAAGTGAGGTATTATTCTAATTTGTCTGAATATATATCATCTGCACATGGCACTGTGGTTTTATGAAAAGGAGAGAGGAAAATATCTCACGCCATTTTAAGAAAGTGCTCTACTCTCCCTGTAGTATATGTGATTTTCAGGTCAAATGGAGTGGTGTTTGTGTTCCAAGTTTAATTGGTAAGGCCATTCTGGTACCTATCTGTTCAGCTACTCAAACTTAACTTCTAGTCTTTCACAATCATACACATGTATCAGGGGAAATTATAGTTACTCTTTGATATAGACTACTTAAAACTTTACGTTCTCCTGAAAATTCCCCACTAGAGCTGAAAAGATCAGGCTGTTTTTCCCCCAGAGTCTCTATATTTGTAGTGATTCAGATCTCTTCATTGTATGATTAGTATCCTCCAATCATAGACATGTGTGAATTTTCACATTTCCTCAGTCTAAGAAAAGCAGACCTTAAATGTACAAATTTTGCCTCTATATCCAAAATTATCTTGGAAGTATTTAGGGATGAGAGCTGGCTATGAGCCAGCAATATTTTTAGTTCTGACCTTTGTTAAGGAAGAGAAGCTGGGGCACAGAGGTGCACAGTAGATGAGTTATTAAAAGTGTGCCTTGGTCTGGGTATATGACATAAGAGAATGGTAGGGATTATAACAATCCGGGGAGTACGTATCCAAAACTAAAAACACCTACAACCAAAATGTTGAGAATGTTGCAAATGCCTGTTTGCAAGTTGCTGCTCTCTAACCTCTACATTGGTCAGCACATGCTGAAAAGCACTGGCTCATTTCTTATTTCATTAGCAACTATCCCGCTTTAACTGAAGGACACAGGCAGAAACACAGAAATCTTGTAGCCTCAAGTGGGCCTTGGGTTTACCCACTATTTTCCTTCACAGTTTATGACCTGCCTTGTTACTTTGTGGCTTACTGAGATTTCGGCCGCATTTCAGATTCTGATGTTTCAAAACAAACAACAAAAACCCTTCACAAACCTTATGCTTCCTCTTGCCTTTGTTGGAAACTTTTTCTGAGGCTTGTTTCTGAGCCTCTCTCGGGTGCTTTTCTGGCACATTTTTCTTTTCCCCCTTGGGCGGCTCTGTTTCTTTGTAAGGCTTTCCTGGTATTCTAGTCAAAAGATTCAGGTCAATCTTCACAATAAGTGGGTACCTGTCATCAGGCTCACTGAGGGGTGAAAGAAGTTCCTTCTCTTCCATAGGAGAGAACATTCGTTGCCGAAAAAAGCTATCTTCTTCCTCCACTGAGGAGGGCTTAACAGGAGTCCTATTGCTCTCGGGGTATTTAGGAGTTTGTGAGGAAGGAGGAAGGCTCTCGCTTTCATCTGAATCTGAGGATGAGGTATCTGTTTCTATGATTTCCCTTGATTTCTGGGAAGATTTACTTGTTGACTTATATTTCTTTTTCTCTGCTGTAGGTCGAGGGGAAGACTTAGACTCCTTCTTTATATTGGGTTTCCTTGAGCCTTTGGTGGCTGCTTTGTGTCTGCTGGAGGGCATGCTGCTAGCCAAGTCTACAGGGGTTTCACTTTCTATCTTCAGGCCTCCACGAGGCTCTTCAGCAGCTGTCTTCTCAGCCTTTTTGGGTTGTTTTTTGCCTACAGTTCTTCTCTGTGTTGTGCTGTCACTCTGTGCAGGAGATTTCTGCCTCCCACGCCCACTTTCTGATCCCTTTTGGATGGTTTTGGAGTCTCGTCCAGGAGTAGCGGAACTCGTTTCTTTAGGTCCACTTGTATCAGTGTAGCTATTCCCAGTGCCCTGCTCTCGGCCTTCCTTTTTGTAGCCTTGAGATGATGGGATGTTACTGTCCACTGAAGAAGCGGGTGACACTTTATGTGGGTTCACTTTATTCAGCCAATTATCAAGTTGCCATTTGTTTGTTGGTGGGGGTTCAGGCTGAAAAACAGAGAAACATATATGCTTTTTTCCATACTGAAGCATTCTCCCCACTTTACAACCTCAAAGAAGAGGAAAAACCACAATGCCTATTGCAACAAAAGCATTTACTTGCCATGGTTCTCTATGAACCAAAGCAAAGGGCTGAGTATTGACTATTAGCTCTTATCATCTGAATAAGAAGATAAGCGGCCAGGCACGGTGGCTCACACCTGTAATCCCAGAACTTTGGGAGGCTGAGGTGGGCGGATCATGAGGTCAGGGGTTTGAGACCAGTCTGACCAACATGGTGAAATCCCGTTTCTACTAAAAATACAAAAATTAGCCAGGTGTGGTGGCACACGCCTGTAATCGCAGCTACGCAGGAGGCTGAGGCAGGAGAATCACTTGAACCCGGGAGGCGGAGGTTGCAGTGAGCCAAAATTGAGCCAATGCACTCCAGCCTGGGTGACAGAGTAAGATTCCGTCTTCAAAAAAAAAAAAAAAAGATAAGCTTAATGTTATATGTAACCTTTAAATAGCAAATATTCCTATTCAAGAATCCAATTTCAAAGGTATAATTACAAATGGCCATAGAGAATATTTAATTCTAGAAAATAAACAAATGATGTAGGTACAAAGAGAGATTTTTAACTGCAGTTTAACAAGCTATACTAAAATTGTATTACATAAGATTCTTTTTATCAACACGTGATGTTCTTTGTAACTACAGAACATCAATTACCATGTTGAATTATAAAAATAAAAGACCAAACTAAAGGTACACAATATTTTAGTGACCTGTAATATGCCAAGCAGTTCCTAATCTAGACCGAATTTGTTCAAACAACAAGGAATCATCTAGGTTTCCTCCAAGGTACACAGTACAATTTCTTTTTGTCAGAATATGGAACCTTCTTTCCTTCTCCTTTTATATTTGAATCTGGTTTTAAATGGATATCACCAAAGACCCTGAGAGGGCCTATGGAAGGTACCCCCTTCCCTCTGTCTCACCTCAGGAGATGCACTCTGGGATGGCTCATTTGCCTCACTGTCACTGGAACTACTTTCACTCTCTGAGTCAGATCCAGAGCTGCTTTCAGATCCACTGTGGCTACTAGAATCATCCCTGGAGTTATCTGCTCCTTCACTATTATGATGTGAAGGTTCAGAATTACTAAAAGAGATGAAATATACAAATATCCAAAGTTTATTTTACATTGACAACAGGAAAACATCCAAATCGGACAACCAACTTTCTTTTTTTCTTTTCTTTCTTTTTTTTTTTTAGATGGAGTCTTGCTCTGTCGCCCAGGCTGGAGTGCAGTGGCGCGATCTCGGCTCACTGCAACCTCCGCCTCCCAGGTTCAAGCAATTCTCCTGCCTCAGCCTCCCAAGTAGCTGGGACTACAGGCGCCCGCCACCACGCCCGGCTAATTTTTGTATTTTTAGTAGAGACGGGGTTTCACCATATTGGTCAGGCGGGTCTCAAACTTCTGGCCTCAGGTGATCTGCCCACTTTGGCCTCCCAAAGTGCTGGGATTACAGGCGTGAGCCACCACGTCCAGCCACAACTTTCTTTAAAATGTTTACTATGTGTTACATTGCTGTAATTCTATGAATCCAGAACTTCACTGTAAATGAAATGAACAATTCTTTTTAAAAATTTCTGATGTGCTACTTAGGTATTAATACTCACCTTTTAAAAAGTTTGAGGTATAATACACAAATCACTCACTTTTAAGTGTATAATTCAATGATTTTTAGTTAATTTACAGAGTTGTACAACCACTATCAAAACTGATATTTACTTATAAGGCCACTTATTATATCCCTGCAATGTTATCAGGCTGACCCAACTCTTACCAATAAAACAGAAAAGAAAAGGATGCCCACCTTCCTGGTGTACTCCTCGGCATTGTCTTATCACAATCCTAAAATTAAAACGTAAGAAGAAATCTGTGAATGAATACACAGTATTCTATTTGCTTAGTGTGAATAATATCTGAACTCTTAACAGAAAAAACTGGCTTCTCTAATGTATGCAACAATGTTTAACACTTACACTGTTTTTACCTAAAGAGTAACTGAACTGCCAGAATAAGATCAAAAGCTTTGTTAATAGTTATTATTGTCAATAATCTACTGCTTCACGAGTATGTTTTGATCCATAATAAATGTTGAGGAAAACCCAATTTTTTAAAAAAATAAGAAAAAAATGGACATTTAAATACAGAGAAGAAAACTACAACATTCCAGTGTCAGAAAGTTTATAAGAAGAAATTTATTTTAAGTAACAAATGCATTATTCAGTTATCATTTTTATAAAATACAAATACTATGTGAGACTGGCAAAATAATACAATAGTAGACACACCTGTTCCCCATCACTGTCTTCACTGCTGCTTAGTTTTAAGTCATCTTTTAACATACTAGAGGGAAAAGGCAGAAAGGATTATTATTTTTGGAACAGTTTACATGGTATGCCAGGGTACTAAATATCTACTAAAAATTCTAGAAATAATCACTGTGGTAGCCACAGATTAACCAAAAAACAAAATACTAGTAAGTCTTATTCTATCTGGTTTGGTTCAAAATCTCAAAATTGAGAATGGAGGAATTTAACCAT
Source organism: Colobus angolensis palliatus (assembly GCF_000951035.1). Classification (NCBI taxonomy): domain Eukaryota; kingdom Metazoa; phylum Chordata; class Mammalia; order Primates; family Cercopithecidae; genus Colobus; species Colobus angolensis. The sequence continues at coordinate 1,755,932 of NW_012116422.1, forward strand.
TCCATAAGCTCTATCCTTTCCATGAATAAAATATTCATCTTTTCTAATTAAACAAAATCTACTTTCTATAAACTCTCATATTCAGTTCTGTAGTCTCTAACTTTTCCCCTAGGTGCACACACACATTCATTATTAAAAATTAACAAAGTCATACCCAACAATCCACTAGACAGATATAACTCCTAAAAAGAAGGAAGATAAAATGAAAGCAACAAGCAATTCTTCCTTTGTCCCCCATGTTCCACAAAGAGAGGTTAGTATAACTGTTGACAACTGAGTAAGTGTGAAAACCAGAACAGTTTCCTAAGCCAAAGTTCTAGTTCATAAATGTCTTGCTATGAAACAAAGCGCCCTCTGTAGAAATAAATATTTTGGGTAAAAGTCTTGGCTATATCGCAAAAATGACTATGTAAGTATGTGTATGTGTGTGTGTGTGTGTGTGTGTGTGTATATTTTTGAGACCGAGTCTTGCTCTGTCATGCAGGCTGGAGTTTAGTGGCACAATCTCAGCTCACTGTAAGCTCTGCCTCCTGGGTTCACGCCATTCTCCTGCCTCAGCCTCCGGAGTAGCTTGGACTACAGGTGCCCGCCACCACGCCCGGCTAATTTTTTGTATTTTTATAGAGACAGGGTTTCACCGTGTTAGCCAGGATGGTCTCGATCTCCTGACCTCATGATCCACCTGCCTCGGCCTCCCAAAGTGCTGGGATTACAGGCGTGAGTCACTCCACATGGCCGACTATGTATGTATTTTTAAAACTCCCAAATTCTGGCCGGGTGCGGTGGCTCACGCCTGTAATCCCACTACTTTGGGAGGCTGAGGTGGGCAAATCACCTGAGGTCATGAGTTTGAGACCAGCCAAGCCAACAGGGTGAAACCCTGTCTCTACTAAAAATACAAAAATTAGCCTGGCGTGGTGGTGGACACCTGTAATCCCAGCTACCTGGGAGGCTGAGGTAGGAGGAGAATCACTTGAACCCAGGAGCTGGAGGTTGCAGGGAGCTGACATCCCATTGCTGCACTCTGCACTCTAGCCTAGGTGACAGAGTGAGACTCTGTCGCAAAAACAACAACAACAAACAAACAAACAAAAAAAAACTCCCAAGTTCCACAATCTCCCTTCATCAAAATTCAAATCAATTTAAACACATACACACAAATACTATAAGCTGACAGTTTCTGGAATTTGTTTTTGAAAGCAAAATTAAAGATGTAAATTTTCTTTTAAAGTCATAAAATCAAAATCATTAAACTTAAAATTTTCTACATAACAGCCCACAAAACATTCCTTGTCTTTTTACATGGGAGGAAAAATTAATACAAAGTTTAGGGAGAACTACAACTAGAAAAATGTCTAATTTCTCATTACCAGTAATTCCATTACCTTTCTTAAAATTTCATGACAATCTCCAATCAGCGAGAAGGAAATCTTCTTTCACTCTAATAACTACTTGTACTTTTCCCCCTCAAAGTTTAACCTACATTTCTGTATCTGATCCTAAGTTCAAAATATTACATATTAAATATCACCCTGAAATAAAGTAACCAGATGATTTTTAAGACTGGGCCAATTAAACAGAACAGGGAAAAAAGAGTTTTCTTTCAGACAGGGGCTTAGTGCATCTATCTCTATGACTGATTTTCCTCTAAGGAAATATACTTACTCTGAATTCTCTTGGCCCTTATGATTTAACAATGGCAGCTCAATGAACTTGTTTACACATGTCAATATGTCAAAGCTTTTACCAGACTGCTCAGAGCCGTGCATGAGTTTGTTCCCTCACAACCAAAGTAATAGGTATAGATATGGTAAGTACACTTCCGTTCTTTACATATAAATAAGTATGATGAATAGGAATATAATTTGAATTTTTCAGCAGTGGGGGGGGTGCTTCTTATGTCCTTGTATTTTCATTCTTAGTTCTTTTATTCAGCTGAAGTGCTACCAGTCTAGGGTCATCACAGTACAGTTTGTGACTGTGGCATGGTAAGCTGACACTGTAGTCACTGCTTCTTTAGAATTTTGTTTTAATCACTGAGTTAACCTGTGGTCTCAGGAATTCAGGAGTTCATTCTTTAAGTTGGAATTTATTTTCATCCAATACATTATCCTGTTACATTTTTATATATATTCCTGCTTCTACCAACAAAATAAAAATAAGAAAACTTAAAGACAGTACAAATTATGTATGTTACTTAATCTAGTGGTTAAATGAATGGCTTGGCTTAAAGAAGAATCCTGTGTTTATTTTATGACTTCTTTATTCAATATAAATTAGGAATATATACAGAAAAATATACACATACAACTCTCAGATGAGAAAAAACCATGATCTCAGAGCAGAGGTAGGCAAACTGTGGCCCACAAGCCAAATCCAACCTACCACATTGTTTTAAAGAGTGTGGCTGGAATACAGCCACACTTATGGTCTATAACTGCTTTCATACTACAAATGGCAGAGCTGAGCAGTCAAAACACAGACTATGTGGCTCTGAGAGCCTAAATATTTCACTATCTGACCCTTTACATAAAAATTTGCATGCTCATGCCTGAAAAGGTCAGTATTTCTTTTATTTTTTAATTTTTCTGATACCGAGTCTCGCTCTGCGGCCCAGACTAGAGTGAAGTGGCACGATCTCGGCTCCCTACAACCTCTGCCTCCCAGGTTCAAGTAATTCTCCTGCCTCAGCCTTCCAAGTACCTGGGATCACAGGTACTTGCCACCACGCCTGGCTAATTTTTCGTATTTTTAGTAGAGAAGGGGTTTCACCACGTTGGCCAGGCTGGTCTCGAACTCCTGACCTCACATGATCTGCCTGCCTTGGCCTCCCAAAGTGCTGGGATTACAGGTGTGAGCCACCCTGCCCAGCCTCAATATTTCTAAATATTGCTCAGAATACCTAGATATTACAGGTAACTTTTAGCGAAAACGATACACATTAAACTCATTAAGCAATAAACTTACGATTTAGACTGGTGCCCATTTGAAGTTTTAGAAGGATTATATCTTTCTGGAACAAAAAGAATGAAGTGAGCAACTAAAGTATGGCTATTTAGACTGTAAAATGTCTATGTAAAATACCCTCAAATAAGTGTAAATCAAACAATGAAATATAATTCTTCAACCACCAAACTGGTAACACCATCAAGCCCAATAATATGAGATACTGGTGACTACAGGGGAAATAAGCATGTGTACATGTTGCTGGTAGGACTGTAAACTCATACGACCTTCTTGAAGAGCAATCTGGTAATACCTTCTCAGTACTGTAACTATACTGCTAAGTGACTTAGTAATTCCAATGAAAGGAATTTACATTACAGGTATAATCTTGAGGAATACACAAACACATAAGCACACACTCGGGAATGTTTATTATAGCTGGTTTGTAATGGCAAAAACTGGGAAAAAAAAAGTCCATCGATAGGGGACTAGTGAAATAAATTATGGTATTTTCATACTATAACTAGAGTTTTATGCTGTTATAGAAATAGCTCTAAAACAAACAAAGTCAAAAACACAAATAATGAGTAGAGGCAGCTTATGATCCCATTTGTGAACAGCTTTCAGAAAAGAGAATGGGAGAAGAGTAGAAGGATGAAGTATTCTTAAAAGAAGATGACTAGGGAAAACAAGCTGAGAAAAAAAAGAAATAAAAAGAGAGAAAATGTAAATTTTCTGGCCTATAGTTAGCTATTTTCTGCATTTTAACATTTTCTGCATATTAACAATGTCAGATCCCTTTTTCCTGTAGCTACAGCCTTTAAGGTGGAACTAAGAAATTGATATACAAATAAAGAAAGCATAACATCAAAAGAGGTATTCTTCTAGTTTTATCTCTGCATTAAGATCACTGAAGATAAATAAGGATCAAACAGTTCCACATTTTCATTTCCAAAATACCTTATGACTAGTATAAAATACCTTATGACTAGTATAAATCTACCTTAATTAAGAAGTTACTGCTCTTGGCAAAAAGAATACCTGTTTTGTTACAGAGGTATACAGTGAAGCCCAGACATTTGCAATGGTTCCCTCAATCTACACAACCACAATCTCTTGGGACCATATTTGAATGCCCTACGACTATCTTCCCCAGAAATTCTTCTGACAGGCCAAGAAAGTAAGGGTGAGGGTGAGGGTACAGCAGGCAGCAGACTTTCTACCCAGATCAGAAAACCAAGGAAGAATAAACAGGGACTGTACAAATATAACAAGAAAGGAGCCATGGTCAGCTAAATAAAATGACCCCTTCTTGTGTGGAGTTTTACCATCATAGAACCAAGTACTTTCATAAAGGAAGTTAAAAGAAAGAAGAATGACTCTTGAGTTTACGAGGTGCCCATTAAATTATATTCATGAACTGTTAGTTCAAATGCTTAATAAAAGTAGTGTATTTTGATCTCCAATGACCTGCAGTTCCTGAATTTTTAAAGAATAACAATTTTTCAGCTCGATCCTCACTACTCATTAGATCATAAAAATTAGAATACGAGGTCATGGTGGCTCACACCAGTAATCCTAACACTTTGGGAGGCGAGGCAGCTGCATCACTTGAGCTCAGGAGTTCGAGACCAGCCTGGGCAACATAGTGAGACCCCATTCTACTAAAATTTAAAAAATCAGCCAGGCATAGTGGCATGTGCCCATAGTCCCAGCTACTCAGGAGGCTGAGGCAGGAGGATCACTTGAACCCTGGAGATCGAGGCTGCAGTGAGCTACGACCACACCACTACACTCCAGAAAAAAAAAAAAAAAGAAAAATGAAAAAGGATATGACATGTAAAGGTATTACTAAAGTTATATATGGTGTGACCATGAAAATTGAATGTTCAATAAATAGCTTAATTTGAAAACCAAGAGGAAAAGAAATACTCACTTTGTTCTCCAGGGCCAAAATTGGACTGCTGAGATTCCTAAGAAAAAGGAACATAAAATTATACAAAGTGACACTAAAAAAGAAAGGTTAATTCTTGAAAAATGCTTAAATTACATAAAAACATTTCAAGTACTTGAAAAAGCACAGAAAGAATGTAATGATCCTGTCTGATCAGCCTTGACAATTTTGTGATCAATAATGGACTTTTCCAGAGACTAATACAAAAAGCATTAAGCCACCTAAATTCTTTATCATTCAATTCTTTCAGCAGCATCCATTGTAGTCATATCCCTATTTAGAGCCCTTTATAAAATAAGTAATTTTTGGCCGGGCGCAGTGGCTCAAGCCTATAATCTTAGCACTTTGGGAGGCCAAGATGGGCGGATCACGAGGTCAGGAGATCAAGACCATCCTGGCTAACACGGTGAAACCTCGTCTCTACTAAAAAATACAAAAAACTAGCCAGGCCAGGTGGCGGGCACCTGTAGTCCCAGCTACTTGGGAGGCTGAATCAGGAGAACGGCGTGAACCCGGGAGGCAGAGCTTGCAGTGAGCTGAGATCTGGCCACTGCACTCGAGCCTGGGTGACAGAGCGAGACTCCGACTCAAAAAATTAATAAATAAATAAATAATTTCAATTTAAAATTCTTAGTCTTAAGAAAACACTTCATTTAAAATTAAAGGTAATACTGAAGACAGTGTACTAAGTAAAAATAGCTGTATACGTTTATCCATTATAAGTATACCACTTTTTTGGGAGGCAGAGGCTGGTGGATCATGAGGTCAGGTGATTAAGACCATCCTGGCCAACACAGTGAAACCCCGTCTCTATGAAAAATACAAAAATTAGCTGGGCATGGTGGCGTGCACCTGTAGTCCCAGCTACTGGGGAGGCTGAGGCAGGAGAATTGCTTGAACCCCGGGAGGCGGAGGTTGCAGTGAGCCGAGATCGCACCACTGCACTCCACCCTGGCAACAGCGCAAGACTCCATCTCAAAAAAAACAAAAAGAAGTATACCACTTTTATGGACTAAAAAAACCCATATGGTTATTTCCATGTCATTTTAATCCCTCCTTCTCCCTGCTCCCAATATTTTATATACATTAGCAACATGAGGAAGAGATGGTCATTTACTTCCATGTAAGCCTTGTAACAGCATAGTGTCTGGCACTCAGGAAGTGCCAATAAAAACAAGCCAAAATGTCACCCTCAGTGAAATATGGCTTTCCAAACTCAATTTTCATGACCAGAACAGATGTTCCATATATGCAAACTATGCATTTCTCAAAATTAAATCTGGGTATAAGACGTAGCACTAAAATTATACAAATATTCCTAAAAGCCTACTTAAAAATAAGCATACTCTTCCTTTAGTTACAGAACTGTCTGTGAAAGAACAATATAGTTTTGCTGTTAAAAAAACATTAAAAACCTATTTCTATACTCAACTGATTTTCCAAGAGGATGCCAAGACCATTATATGAGAAAGAACAGTCTTTTTAACAATGGTGCTGGGGGAACTGAATAGCCATGGGCAAAATAAAGCTGGGCCTTTATATTACATCATTTTAGAAAAACAAAAACAAACAAAAAAAACTCAAAATGGACCAAAGACCTATAAATATAAAAGCTAGAGCTATAAAATTCTTAGAAAAAAACACAATGCCAAATCTAAACGACCTGGGATTTGGCAAGATAAACTGGACTTAATCAAAATTAAGAACTTCTGTGCTTCAAAGGCTGCTATCAAAAAAGTGAAAAGAAAACTCACAGAATGGGAGAAAATATTTGCAAATGATGTATCTGATAGGGGGCTGGTATCCACAATATACTATAAAGAGCTCTTACAATTCAATAACAAGACAATCCAATTAAAAAACAGGAAAAGGGCCTGAATAAACATTTACCCAAGGAAGACATATAAACGGCCAATAAGCAGATGAAAAGATGTCTCACACCCGTCATCACGGAAATACAAATCAAACCTACAATGAGATACTACTTCTCACCCACTAGGATGACTAAAATCAAAAAGACAAATGTAACAAGTGTTGACAAGGATGTGGAGAAATCAGAACCCTGGTAAGAATGTGAAATGGTACAGCTGCTTTGGAAACATTCTGACAGTTCCTCAAATAAGTTAACACAGAATTACCACATGACCAAGCCATTCCACTGTTAGTGATATAACCAAACAAAATGTAAACGTAAGTCCACACAAACATTTCTATATAACTGTTTATAGCAACATTATTCATAATAGCCAAAAAGTGGAAACAACTCAAATGTCCATCGGCTGATAAACGTATAAACAAAATGTGATATATATCCATACACTGGAGTATTATTTGGACATAAAAAGGAATGAAGTACTGTTACATGCTACAACTTAGGTGAATCTTGAAAACATAATGTTAAGTGAAAGAATCTAGTCACAAAAGACCATGCACTACGTTATTCTATTTATATAAAATGTTTAGAACAGGGAAATTACAGACGTAGAGGAGATTAGTGGTTGCTTAAGGCTAGGAAGGAAGATAGAGGTAAAAAGGGATAACAGTTAAAGGGTACAGTTTCTTTTTGAGTTGATGATTTACAAACTCAAAACTACTGAACTCTACACTTGAAGTGGGTGAATTACATGGTAAGTGAATCACATCTCAGTGCTGCTGTTAAAAAACTGTAAATAGAGCAGTGGGCAAGAGGTCACTTTCGTGACTTTTGTTTAAAATGAAGATTCCAGGATGGATGTGGTGGCTTACGCATGTAATCCCAATACTTTGGGAGGCTAAGCAGTGAGGATCACTTGAGACCAGGAGTTCAAGACCAGCCTGGGCAACATACCAAGATCCTATCTGTACAAATAATAAAAATAAAATAAAATGAAGATTTATTTACCCCCTTGAATTGTTTATTGTCTTATATTCATTTACTTGATAAATGGCATAAAAGTTAATAGCCCCATATTCCAAATAATCTCTGATTTCTTTGTCTTATATCTGACAATAGCCAGCAGGTCCCCAAATACTACTGGATTCTGTCTCTTAAACACCCACCAAAGGCAAGACCGTCTGAACTGGAAAGACTTCAGGTCCTCATCTTTTTTACCTCCAATGGCCTTCTAATGGATCTTCCTAGCTCTAGTCTCTTTCCTTTACTCAACTATAGCCTCCAATTTACCCTTCTATAGCCCAGGTCTTAGTATGTGTCATCACTGCTCTCCTATTTTTCGCAGAACCTCCGATGACTTTTTGTTTTTTCCTAGGGATGAAACCCAAACTCTCTGGCATCACACTTACTCCTGTATCAAAGTACTGAGAAAACAATGATAAACAAAAACTGACAAGGGCCCTGCCCCCAAGGAGCTTAACACCTATTTGAATGCCAATAATGACTACCTTTGCAAGCACTCACACAAATCCAAGTAAAATGGCAACTGTAATAAATACAATGAAGGGCAAACACATAGAATTATATTAAGAGTTTGTAATTGTGCATGCATGTGTACCTGTGTGCATGTGTGTGTGTATGTGTATGATCTAGCCAGGAAGATGAGCAAAGGCTTCCCTGAGGAACTGCCATTCAGACTGAAATTTGAAGGATATATAGGAAATAAACTGGGAAAGGAAGAGATAGGCTAAGTGCTGTAGGGAGACAGAAAACATGTGTAAAGTCCAGCTTAAAGGGAAGACCATGGCTGGTACAAGGAACTTAAAGGCAGCCCACAGAGAGGAAAAAGGAAAGGTGGAAGAGTGGTGAGACATGAGACTGAAGGCCTAAAATGCTAGATCACACGGTTTACAGACCTTATAGACCATATTAAAGATCTGTGTGTGTGCAGCTTATTAAGTAGGAGAGTTACACAACTACATCTGCATATTGTGAAGACCAGCTCACCTACTAAGTAGATAACAGCTTTAAGAAAGCTAGAATGGAGTTAAGGATACAAAATGAGGTTACTGGAGTAGTATCAGTAGGAGGTAACTACATCTTAAAGTTTGTCTTCAAGCTTTTTTTTTAATCATATACTCCATTACTAAGAAATTTTTCCATTTGTATCTTCAAAATATGTATAGAATATGCATTACTACTTAACATATGTATAAATACTGTAATTTTAAAGGCATAACAAAAATTAAATACCATTTTTAGAGTAATTTTTAAATTATATTTATGAAAGACAATAAAACCTTTCTTACACACAAAAATATAATGCTTCAAAGGTATGACACTAAGATGGACTTATTTTTGATATCTGGTTTCATTAGATGCCACAAAGATATAGTTATACTCATGGAAGAAATACTATGTTTATTAAATCACAGTAACAAAATTTCAGCCCTACACATTAATTATGTAAAGGATTCTATTGAATTAGATTTCCATGTTCCCTGGTGTAAATCATTTAGGAAAATAAATTAGAAGGTGGCATTTTAATCTTTTTAGCAAATAGGTTCAAACCACTGAATAGAAATTTTTTCAGCTCTTTCAAGTTTGCACATTAGAACTGTGGTTTTTGGTAACAAAAAACTAAAAATACATAAACAACGACAATATTATTTTTTAAGTGTTATTTTCCTAGCTCGTGTGTGTGTGTGTGTGTGTGTATATATATATATATATACACACACACTTGTATATATATTTATACACTACACACACACACATACACACATATATACATATATATATATATTTTTTTTTTTTTTGGAGACAGAATCTAGTTCTGTCACCCAGGTTGGAGTGCAGTGGCGTGATTTTGGCTCACTGCCACCTCCAGCTCCCAGATTTAAGCGATTCTCCTGCCTCAGCCTCCCAAGTAGCTGGGATTACAGGCACCCACCACCAAGCCCAGTTAATTTTTGTATTTTTAGTAGAGACGGGGTTTCACTGTGTTGGCCAGGCCGGTCTCGAACTCCTGACCTTGTGATCCACCCATCTTGGCCTCCCAAAGTGCTGGGATTATAACCGTGAGCCACTGTGCCCAGCCACTCAAGCATATTTTTTAGGGAAGCAGTTACTTCATTCATTGTTAAAACATTTTTTTTTTTTTTTTTTGGAAGCATTTATTTTTTTTTTTTTTAAAAATTTTTTTTTTTTTTTTTGGAAGCAGTTTCTTTATTTATTTTAAAAAATTTTTTTTTTTTTTTTTTTTGAGACGGAGTTTCATACTCCTGTAGGATGTTTCATACTTGTTGCCCAGGCTAGAGTGCAATGGTGTGATCTCTGCTCACTGCAAACTCCGTCTCTTGGGCACAAGTGATTCTCCAGCCTCAGCCTCCTAAGTAGCTGGGATTATAGGTGCATGTCACCACACCCAGCTAATTTTTTGTATTTTTAGTAGAGACAGGGTTTCACCATGGTGGCCAGGCTGGTCTTGAACTCCTGATCTCAGGTGATCTAGCCGCCTCAGCCTCCCAAAGTGCTGGGATTACAGGTGTGAGCCACCACGCTCAGCCAACAGCATCTTTACTCTGAAGAGAGAGGGGGGGTTTAATTATTTTTTAAAAAATACATTATGAAAAGACACATATAGCATATTTGGTGGTGGTATGCATGTGCGTGCGTGTACGTGTGTGAGAGAGATAAAAAGAAAGGTGTCTAACTCATTTTTAAGTGGGATAACTGATATAACGAAACAACTTCTATGTTAGTGTAAAAACTATTCAGATTCATTCCTCATTTCATTACAGAATATATTGTACAGAGCATGATTCTATAACCGAGTTGAAGATATTTCACAGTTCCAGACATTTCTGGCTTCAACATCATTGTTCCAACACTGCAACTGTGCATAAACTGCACTTGTACCATTAGTCTTGCCTTGTCCTGGGTCCCTTTTTGTAATTCCTGTTAAAGCAGCCACTGTATCAACAGTGGCATGTGGAAGAGCAAGGAAAAGAGGGAAGGAGACGGGGAGGAGAAGATGATAAGATAAAGATTTGTGAAGAACCTAGGTAAAGAGGTTCTAAGTAAAGAACAGAACACAAAGACAATGTATGTCTAAGTGTGATGCACACAACTACACATCCAATTAAACACTAACAAATAATTCCTATTGCTTTCTTTTGTATTATTGCTTTCTACAAGCAAATGTTTGGTATAGGCAAAACGCATTTCTTGTTTCACACTTCCTTACAGCATCCAGCAAAATACCAGGGAAAAATAGCAAATATGAATCAATATTTAGTAAGTTTTGTTCTAAACCAAAGGAATGACTGAGGAATCACAAGGAACAGAGGGATTGAATTGTTTTTGTTTTTAAATGGGACCAATTCAAGGAGAGAGATGAATACACTAAACCAGCTCCCCAATATGATCCTTAACTTAGCACCATTTGCCACCTGTGAAGTGCTCTTTCAGACTCATCAATGGTGTGAAGTGCTTTCTGATGTGTTCCTTATCTTCCCACATCTTGCTAACACTCCTCTACTTCTCCTTTAAACTCTAATTGGTGTCACCTCCTGTAGGATGCTAAACCCAAATTCCCTAGATATAACAACTTTCTCCCTTCTCTGTCCTCTCATTGAACTTGGTACATATAACTAGTGCACATGGAGAGTAAGTACCTATTAAAGTATCACACAGAGCTTTTAGCTATATTACACATGAAGCTCCACCAACTTAAATTCGGAGAATGAGATAAGCTATCGGTAAGAAGCAACCCACCTTAGCGACAATCAGTCAGTAGCTGAGGTGTCTCACAAACACCAAAATCTAAACACTGTTACTTGAGTATATATATCCAAATTCAGTTAACAAACATTCATTGAACAGCTACTTTGTGCCAGAACTATTCAAAGCATTGGCACAGCATTTTCCTATGTTCTTTAAATACCCATCTTAGAGCAAGAACATTTAAATTATACAGTGTTCTATCTCCAGTGTCAGGAACACTGCTGGAGGTTGTTCCAAACATGGTGAATAAGTGCAAAGGTAATCAAAATCTTTAATATTCTCCAAACTATCACTGGAAAATCTCCCAAGCTATCCCCAACTATACCCATATTCTCTGCTTCCCTCTGGTGCCAATGAAGTAGTGGTGCTCTATTCTAAAGCTACTCTCCTCTACGTGGGCACTGAATCTTAATTGCTCTTGTGAAGATTTCCTACGGTCACCTCCTCTCTTTCCCATGGATCATTTGTTTTTCCCTTTCTACTAAACTATCAGCATTATAAAAATGACAAAATATCTTCATCTTATAAAAACACTCCCCTGACATACCAAGACCATACAGTTCTTGGTACCACATTCTCTGTTCCTTTTTACAGTAAATGCTTCAAAAGACACTTACTCTGATATCTTTTGAGCCTAGTACAACTAGTCTTTTACCCTCATCTTTCTACTAAAATTCTCTGTCATTAATAAAGAACAAATTGTCAAAGCTCATGCCAGGAACATAGAAGTTAATAAGTATCTGTTTAATTAATAAATATATAAGCATTATCAAATTTTTATAAAAACATGTCTAACATAAAAATATATATTAAATATGTAATAGCAGATTAGACATCGCAGAACACAGATTAGTGAACCTAAAGACACAGCAATACAAACCATTCAAAATGGAGCAATACAAGATCCCCCCCCCCAAAAAAAAAGAAAGAACAGAACATTAGTGAACTCTGGGACAACTTTAAGGGGCCTAATATACATGTAATTGGAGTCCTTGAAGAAGACGAGAAAAGGGGAGAAGAGGGTAAAAAAAAAAATTGAGTAAGTTTCTCAAATTTGATGGAAACTATAAGTCCAAAGTTTCAAGAAGCTGAACAAACCCCAAGCATGAGAAAGATAAAGAGAACTACAGCAGAACATATCATAACTGAACAGATTAAAAGCATGATTAAAAAAAAAAACTTAAAAGCAGCCAAAAAAAAAAGGACATTTTACATATAAACAAAGAAAAGAATGACAACAATGTACATATCAAAAACAACGCAAGCTGGCAGACAGTGGCGGCAAGGTCCTCAAAAACACTTTAAAAAATAAAAAAGGAAAGGCAAAATAAAGATTTTTTCAAAGTGCTAAAAGAAATATTCAAGTCCTCCAGATAATAGTAAAATGGGCCAGGTGCAGTGGATCACGCCTGTAATCCCAGCACTTTGGGAGGTGGAGGTGGTGGATCACCTGAGGTCAGGAGTTCCAAACTGTCTCTACTAAAAATACAAAAAAAAAAAAAAAAAACTTAGCCGGGTGTGGTGGCAGGCACTTGTAATCCCAGCTACTCCGGAGGCTGAGGCAGGAGAATTGCTTGAATCAGGG
>NW_012116422.1:1773972-1781848 GCF_000951035.1 Colobus angolensis palliatus
TGTCTCAAAAAAAAAAAAAAAAGAATCGCTTAAGCAGGACAGTCTCAGTAGCTCATGCTTACCAACCCAGTGCTTTGTGAGGCCTAGGCAGGAGGATTCCTTTAGGTCAGGAGTTTGAGACCAGAGTGGGCAACATCATAAGACCGTTTCCACAAAATTTTTTTTTTTAAATCAAGAGTTGCTTAAGCACAGTGGAACAGCTGAAGCCAACCAGTTTAAAGATCCCCACAGAGGAACAGAATTAGCATGAGAATACTGCTTGTACATCTTCCCAACCCATGATTTCACCCAGCATTCTTTGACAAATCAATGATCTTAATACTTCAGCCCACTCCATAATCCTTAAAAGCCATGGTCTCAACTCCTTGGGAAGACAGATTTGAGGTTTCCTCTCATCTCTTTGTTTGGAGGCCCTATAATTAAACTCCTTCTCTGCAGCAACCCAGTGTCTCTGTTATTGACTTGCTGTGTGCATCAGACAACAGACCTGTTATGGTTACAGATGTAAGAACAGAACAATACAGACCAAAATAGCCCAGGAATACAGATGCAAAAATTAGAAAAAACTTTTAAAATCAATTTCAGCACTATAAAAAAATACATCATGACCAAGTCGAGTTTATATCAGGAATGTAATATTGATTTAACATTTAAGATTTAACCAATATTTTTTATTTTTTGAGATGGAGTTTCGCTCTTGTTGCCCAGACTGGAGTGCAATGGTGCAATCTTGGCTCACCACAACTTCTACCTCCTGGGTTCAAGCGACTCTCCTGCCTCAGCCTCCCAAGTAGCTGGGATTACAGCCAAGCGCCACCACGCCCAGCTAATTTTGTATTTTTAGTAGAGACGGGGTTTCTCCATGTTGGTCAGTCTCGTCTCGAACTCCTGACCTCAGGTGATCCGCCTGCCTCAGCCTCCCAAAATGCTGGGATTACAGGCGTGAGCCACCACGCCTAGCCAAATTTAACCAATGTTATTCACCATATTAATACAAATAAAAACAGGAAAATCTTATGATCATTCCAATAGATTTAAAAAGTATTCAACAAAATTCAAAATTCATTCCTAATGAGAACTCTTAGGCAAAGAGGAATAGAAGAATTTCCTTAATGTAATAAATGACATCCACAAAAAGCCCACAGCTAACATCACACTTAATAATGAAAGACTGGATACTTTCTCCTCTATGATAAAAAATAAGGCAAGAATGTCTAATCTCACTACTGGCATTCAACATCATACTAGAGATTCTAGCCAGTGCAATAAAGCAAGAATATAAAATAAGGCATTCATTTGAAACAAACATAACATCTTTATTCACAGGTGAAATGATTGTCTAAGTAGGAAACATGGTATCTACAAAAATGCTATTAAAATTAAGTAAATTTAGAAAAATTACAAGATAAAACATAAAATTACACATGAAAGGTATTTACTTTCTTTTTCTTTTTTTTTTTTTTTTGAGACAGAGACTCACTTCATCGCCCAGGCTGGAGTGCAATGGCATAATCTTGGCTCACTGCAACCTCCGCCTCCCAAGTTCAAGGAATTATCTTGCCTCAGCCTCCCAAGTAGCTGGGATTATAGGTGTGTGCCACCGCACGTGGCTAATTTTTGTATTTTTTAGTACAGATGGGGTTTCACCATGTTGGCCAGGCTGGTCTCGAACTCCTAACCTCAGATGATCCTCTTCAGCCTCCCAAAGTGCTGGGATTACAGGCATGAGCCACTGTATCTGGCCCATGAAATGTATTTCTATAAATTAGCAAGGAAAAATCAAATACTGAAATTTTTATAAAATTCCATTTACAATAGCACTAAAAAAATCAAACAGGGCCGGATACAGTGGCTCATGCCTGTAATCCCAGCACTTTGGGAAGCCGAGGTGGGCAGATCACTTGAGGCCAGGAGTTCAAGACTATCCTGGCCAACATGGTGAAACCCCGTCTTTCCTAAGAGTATAAAAATCAGCTGGGTGTGGTGGTGCAGGTCTGTAATTCCACCTACTTAGAAGGCTGAGGCTACACTGAGCCAAGATCGTGCCACTGCACTCCAGCCTGGGTGACAGAGCAAGACTGTCTCAAAAAAAAAAAAAAAAAAGGGCACAGTGACTCACATCTGTAATCCCAGCACTTTGGCAGGCTGAGGCAGGCAGATCAATTGAGGTCAGGAGTTTGAGACCAGCCTCGTCAACATGGCAAAACCTCATCTCTACTAAAAATATAAAAATAAGCTGGGGACATGGTGGACGCCTGTAATCCCAGCTACTTGGGAGGCTGAGGCAGGAGAATCGCTTGAACCCAGGAGGCAGATATTTCACTGAGCACCACTGTACTCCAGCCTGGGCGACACAGTGAGACTCTTTCAATAAAACGAAAAGAATAACTGACAAAAGATATCCAAAATCTATATACTGAAAACTACAAAACAATACTGAAAGAAATTAAATTAGACTAAAATAGAAATAAGGACTCATGGGTCAGAAGACTCAATACTGCTAAGACATCAATTCTCCCCAAATTGATCTATAGATTCAACTCAATCCCTGTTAAAATCCCACAAGGCTTTTATGTTGAAATTGACGAGGTGTCCTTCTTCTTTCTTTTGTTTTTTTGAGACAGTCTTGCTCTGTCGTGCAGGCTGGAGTACATGCAGTGGCATCATCTTAGCTGACTGCAACCTCTGCCTCCCAGAGACTCCTGCCTGAGCCTCCTGAGTAGCTGGGATTACAGGTGTGCACCACAACGCCCCACGCACAACTACTTTTTGTATTTTTAGTAGAGACGGGGTTTCACCATGTTGGCCAGGCTAGACTCAAACTCCTCCTTAGGTGATCCACCTGCCTTGGCCTCCCAAATTGCTGGGATTACAGGTGTGAGCCACTGTGCCCAGCCTAAAATTCTTATGAAAATGCAAATGGCCTAGAAAAGTCAGATCTACTTTGAAAAATACTAATATAGGCTGGGCGCGGTGGCTCACTGTAATCCCAGCACTTTGGGAGGCCGAGACGGGTGGGTCAGGAGATTGAGACCATCCTGGCTAACACGGTGAAACCCCGTCTCTACTAAAAATACAAAAAAAAAAATTAGCCGGGCATGGTGGCGGGCGCCTGTAGTCCCAGCTACTCCGGAGGCTGAGGCAGGAGAATGGTGTAAACCCGGGGGAGCGGAGCTTGCAGTGAGCTGAGATCCGGCCACTGCACTCCAGCCTGGGCGACAGAGCGAGACTCCATCTCAAAAAAAAAAAAAGAAAAATACTAATATAATTTGAGGATTTACATTGTAGTGACTTTACAGTAAGTCCTGAAGTCAAATCATCAAGACAGGCTCATATTGACACCATGACAGACAAAGAGGTTAATGCAACATAAAAAGTCAGAAATGCACCACACATACAGAGTCAACTACAACTGCAAAGGCAATTCAATGGAAAGAGAAGGCTTTTAAATAAAGATGCTAATTGGATATGTACATACAAGAGGATAAAACTTCATTCCATATATTGTAACAACATAGAAAAATTAGCTTAAGATAAATCATAGGTCTAAATGTAAAACCTAAAACTATAAAAAAAATCTAGGAAAGGCTGGGCACAGTGGCACATGCTTATAATTTTAGAACTTTGGGAGGCCAAGGCAGGTGGGTCACTTTGAGCTCAGGAGTTCGAGACCAGGCTGGACAACATGGCAAAACACCATCTTTACTAAAAATATAAAAATTTGCAGGGTGTGGTGGTGCGCACTTGTAATTCCAGCTATTCGGGAGGCCAAGGCATGAGAATCGCTTGAGGCCAGGAGTCAGATGTTACAGTGAGACAAGATCACACCACTGCACTCCAACCTGGGTGACAGAGTGAGACTCTCTCTCAAAAAAAATAAAAATAAAAAGTCTAGGATAACTGAGAGCAGAGTCCCAGCTATGCAGGAAGCAGAGGAGGGTGAGGATCACCTGAGCCCACAAGTTCAAGACTAGCCAGGGCAGCACAGCGAGACCTGGTCTCTTATTTAAAAGAAAAAAAAAAAAAAAAGAAGTCTAGGAAACAACATAGGAGGATTCGGGTTAGGCAAAGATTTATCTTTTTTCTTTTTTTTTTTCAGATGGAGTCTTGCTCTGTTGCCCAGGCTGGAGTACACTGGCACAATCTTGGCTCACTGCAACCTCCGCCTCCTGGGTTCATGCGATTCGCCTGCCTCAGTCTCCCGAGTAGTGGGATTACAGGTGTCCGCCACCATGCCCGGCTAATTTCTGTAATTTTAGTACAGTCAGAGTTTCACCATGTTGGCCAGGCTGGTCTCGAACTCCTGACCTCAAGTGATCCGCCCACCTCAGCCTCCCAAAGTGCTGGGATTACAGGTGTAAGCCACCAGCCCAGCCGGCAAACATTTTTTTTTGAGATAAGGTCTCACTCTGTCACCTAGGCTGGAGTGCAGTGGCATAATCATGGCTCACTGCAGCCTCAACCTCCCAAGTTCAAGCAATCCCCCACCTCATCCTCCCAAGTAGCTGGGACTATAGGCTGTGCCACCACGCCTGACTAATTTTTACATTTTGTGTAGAGGTGGAGTCTTGCCTTGTTAACCAGGCTAGTCTTACACTCCTGGCCTCAAGTGATCTACCCACCTCAGCCTCCCAAAGTGCTAGGATTACAGGCAAGAGTCACCTCGCCCAGCCAGGCAAAGATTTCATAGACACCAAAAACATGACCTGTAAAAGAAAACACTAAAGAAGTGGATTTTATACAAATTAACATGTGTTCTTAGAGGGATACTATAAAGAGAATGAAAAGGTAGTCCACAGAGCAAGAAAACAAATTTCCAAATCACATATATGATAATGGCAATAAGAATCTGAGCCCATTTCAGGCCGGGCGCAGTGGCTCACGCCTGTAATCCCAGCACTTTGGAGGCCGAGGTGGGTGGATCACGAGGTCAGGAGATCGGGTCCATCCTGGCTAACATGGTGAAACCCCATCTCTATTAAAAATACAAAAAATTAGCCGGGCGTGGTGGCGGGTGCCTGTAGTCCCAGCTACTCGAGAGGCTGAGGCAGGAGAATGGCGTGAACCCAGGAGGCGGAGGTTGTAGTGAGCCGATATCCCACCATCGCATTCCAGCCTGGGCCACAGAGTGAGACTCCATATCAAAAAAAAAAAAGAATCTTAGCCCATTTAAAAATGGGCAAAATATTCAAACACTGCAACAAAGAAGATAAGCAAGTGGCAAATCAGTACATGAAAAGATGCTCAAGATACTCTGTCTCTACAGAAATGTAAACTGAAATCACAATGAGGTACACAGAGTAGTACTGTATCAAGTGTTAGTAAGGACAATATCAAGTGTTAGTAAGGACATGGAACAAGTGGAACTCTCATATACCATTGGCAGGAATATAAAATGGTTCAACCACTTTGGAAAATAGTATGACAGTTGTTTTCTTTTCTTTTTTTTCTTTTTTTGAGACAGAGTTTCACTCTTGTTGCCCAGGCTGGAGTGCAATGACGCGATCTCGGCTCACTGCAACCTCCGCCTCCCTGCTTCAAGTGATTCTCCTGCCTTAGCCTCCAAGTACCTGGGATTACAGGCATGTGCCACCATGCCTGGCGAATTTTGTATTTTTAGGAGAGATGGGATTTCTCCATGTTGGTCAGGCTGGTCTTGAACTCCCAACCTCAGGTGATTCACCCAACTTGGCCTCCCAAAGTGCTGGGATTACAGGTGTGAGCCATTGTGCCCAACATGACAGTTGTTTTCTAATTTTTTTTTTTCTTCCCAGACAGGGTCTCTCTCTGTAACCGAGGCTAGAGAGTAGTGGCATGATCTCTGCTCACTGCAGCCTCAACCTCCTGTGGTCAAGCAATTCTCCCACCTTAACCTCCTGAGTAGCTAAGACTACAGGCCTGTGCCACCATGCCTGGGTAATTTTTAAAAACTTTTTGGGGAGACAGAGTCTCATTATGTTGCCTACACTGGTCTCAAACTCTTGGACTCAAGTGATCCTCCCGCATCAACCTCTCAAATTACTAGGATTACAAGTGTGAGGCATAGACACCTACCATATACCTAACCACCCCACTAATAGGATTTATAATACAGAAATAAAAGCAGCCAGGCATAGTGGCTCATGCCCGTAATCTCAGCACTTTGAGAGGCCAAGGCAGGAGAACTGCTTGAGTCCAGGAGTTCAAGACCAGCCTGGGCAACATGGCAAAACCTTGTCTCTACAAAAAAATACAAAAAGTAGCCAGACATAGTTGCATGCGCCTGTAGTCCCAGCTATTTGGGAGGCTGAGGTGAGACACTGCTTGAGCCTGGGAGTTCGTGAGTGCAGTGAGCCATGATCATGCCACTGCACTCTAGTCTGGACAACAGAGATCTTGTCTTTTTAAAAAAAAAGAAGTAAAAGTAAACGTTTATACAAAGATTTATACACAAATATTCACATCAGCTTTACTTTTAATAACCAAAAACGAGGCTGGGCACAGTGGCTCACACCTGTAATCCCAGTACTTTGGGAGGCTGAGGCAGGTGGCTCACAAGGTCAAGAGATGAAGACCATCCTGGCCAACATGGTGAAACCTTGCCTCTACTAAAAATACAAAAAATTAGCTGGGCGTGGTGGCGTGTACCCATAGTCCCAGTTACTCGGGAGGCTGAGGCAGGAGAATCACTTGAACTTGGTAGGCAGAGGCTGCAGTGAGCCAAGATCGCACCACTGCACTCCAGCCTGTGCAACAGAGCAAGACTTTGTCTCAAAAAAATAATAATAATTTTTTAAAGTCAGCCAGGTATGGTGGCGCATGCCTATAGTCCCCACTACTCAGGAGGCTGACGCAGGAGGATCACTTGAGGCTGGGAGGTCGAGGCTGCAATGAGCCATGATCATGCCACTGCACTGCAGCCTGGACCACAAAGTGAGACCCTGTCGCAAAGAAAGGAAAGAAAGGAAAGGAAAGAGGCCAGGCGCAGTGGCTCACGCCTGTAATCCCAGCACTTCGGGAGGCAGATCGAGACCATCCTGGCTAACACGGTGAAACCCCGTCTCTACTAAAAATACAAAAAATTAGCCAGGCATGGTGGTGGGCGCCTGCAGTCCCAGCTACTCGGGAGGCTGAGGCAGGAGAATGGGGTGAACCTGGGAGGTGGAGCTTGCAGTGAGCCGAGATCACACCACTGCACTCCAGCCTGGGTGACAGAGTGAGACTCTATCTCAAACAAAAAAAAAAAAAAAAAAAAACAAGAAAAGAGAGAGAGAAAGAGAGAGAGAGAGAGAGAGAAAGCAAGGAAGGGAGGGAGGGAGGAAAATACACTTTTCAGTTTGCTATAAACTTAGTGGTGGGTACTGTAGCTTGTGCTTGTGACACTGAAACAGAAGGATGGCTTGAAGTCAGGAGTTTGAGACCAGCCTGGGCAGTACTGTGAGACCCCCATCTGTATATAAAAGTCTGGCATGGTGGTAAGCATCTGTCGTCCGAGGTACTCAAGAGGCTGAAATGAGAGGATTGCCAGAGCTCAGGAGTTCAAGTGTATAGTGAGCTATATGACAACTGTACTCCAGCCTAGGTAAGATCAGCCTAGGCGAGACCTCAGTCTCTAAAAAAATTAAAATATAATAAATAAGTAAAATTTAATATGCACTTACCCTATGAACCAGCAATTCTACTTTTTACTATGTGACCCAGTATTTACCCAGGATAAAAGAAAACATGAATGTTTATAGATGCTTTATTCTTAAGAGTCTAAATCTGGAAATAACCCAAATGTTCATCAACAGGGAGCAAATTTTGGTATTTCCATATAATAAAATACTGATAGGGAACAAAAAAAGAAAAACTGGGCCAGGCGTGGTGGCTCACACCTGTGATCCCAGCACTTTAA
>NW_012116422.1:1783143-1788507 GCF_000951035.1 Colobus angolensis palliatus
GAGATCACGCCATTGCACTCCAGCCTAGGTGACAAGGGGAGACTCCATCTCAGAAAAAAAACAAAAATAAATAAATAAATAAATACCAGTGCATTTTGTATATGTAAACAAAGATATAAAAGGTAAGAGTGACATGGCATAAATATAGATAGAAAGTTTTTAAATCTACCTGACATCATTCACGAAGGTAAACATAAAAAATAAAACTAAAAATCACATTGAAAGAAAAATAAGAGGGTATGTTTATGATCCTAGAGAAAGAAAAGTCTTCTTTAACATTAAAAGCAAAAACTATAAAGGAAGAGAAAGGTAAATTTTATTCATCAAAAATTAAAAACTTTACACCATAAAAAGAAAAGAATCTAACTGGTAGATAAATTTTCAGGATGTATAAGAAATTATTAGAATCCAGAATTCAAACAAAACAACACAAAACAAAAAAGGAAGACCACCTAAAACTCAATAGGTAAAAGATGCAACCCAAAGGACAGTGAGAATAGGCAAATTTACCCACAAAGAAACCAAATGGATAACAAATACGTAAAGATGATGAACCTCACTAGCAATCAAGCAAATGGAATGCCATTTTCACTCAAAACACTGCTGTTTAATAATATCAAATGGTGGTGTGCATGTGTGAAACAAAAGGTAATACAAGTGGAAATACTGGCTGGTACAAATCCTGTAACAGAACTATGGAAGGAATTTGTGAGAGTATATACTAAATATATACTCTCAACACTCAGCAATTCTACTTTTTGCTTTTTACCCTAAAGAAAATCACATGCACACAGAAGGCATGAACAAAGATACCAACTGAAGAAACATTTATAGCAATGAAAACTTGCTATCAGCTTAAATACCAAAGAGAAATGGCTAAACAAACTAGGATACATTAACACTACCGATGCAATTCAAAGAAACGAAACACCACCACATGTAGTAACATGGACAGGTCCCCAAGACCTACTGCTGACTGGTGAAAAGATACAGAACAATATTATTTGTGTAGAAATTAATGAGAAAATGCTTACATGTAATGATTATATATGTATTACACGAATATAGACTTGCAAAGGTACTTATGAAAGGAGCTCTGTTGGGATGAGGGGATGGAATTGGGGAAAGGCTACTATTAGGGGTCCTGGTCAAACTTTCACAAGGAGAATGTATTTCTGTATTATTTGTGTTAAGTGTAAATTAATACTGTTAAGTACAAGTTTAAAAAAAAATCAATCTGCTGATTTTAAACAACCTTGGAACTGCTATCTGAGGAACCTCCTTCCATGGGACATAAGTATGGTTGCTATGTCTTATAGAAACAGGTTCTTAAAACAACAGTTTGAGAAGCCCTTACCACCTCTGGCCTACAATACCATAATAGTTTGCAATAAATATGAATTTTTTTTTTTTGATAGAATCTTGTTCTGTTGCCCAGGTTGGAGTGCAGTGGTGCAATCACAGCTCACTGCAGCCTTGACCTCCCAGGTTCAAGTGATCCTCCCATCTCAGCCTCCTCAGTAACTGGGACCACAGGCATGGGCCACTATGCCAAGGTTTTGTGTGTTTTTTTGTTGTTGTTTTTTTCAATTTTTGGTAGAGACAGGGTCTTGCTATGTTGACCAGGGGGTCGCAAACTCCTGGCCTCAAGAGAGTCTCTTGCCTTAGCCTTCCAAAGTGCTGGGATTACAGGCGTGAGCCACTGTGTCTGGCTATATTAATGTCTTTTAAATCTCTCTCCCATATTGCCTTCAAAGCTTTCTTAGATACCTCTTGATCCAAGATGCTCTCAATTCCATTACCCTGCTAATTATCTTCATAACAGTTGTCACTATCTGAATTTATCTATTTATTTACTTATTTACTGTCTGTCTCCCACTAGAATGGGAATGGCAAGACAATTTTTAATCTATATGATTTTAGTCAAGCCATTTAGAGTTTTCTTACATTATGAAAGACACATTTTATTTACTTACCTTAGTTGGAAAAGGAAATTTGGAAGGTTCTGTTTTGCATGGTGTATGAATAGCCGTTAGAGGGGGAGGCCATGAATGCGTCATCTCCTGCAATGTAATTATTACAGTTTGTTTTCAACCAGGTCAAGGATAAAAATTATACAGCTAAAAACCAGATTTGTATTTATAAATACTGGTTTCATGACAGCTCCTCCAAAATTCTACATACTTAAGTCAATAAATATTAAGCACAATTGTGTGCAAGGCACTATGGTGTAGGTAGTAACAAGAAGATTAGTAAACACTCCCTGGCTTTCAGGAGTTTACAATTCAAATTATGAAACCTGTGAATAGTTACAGAAATCAGCCTGTAATCAAATACAAGGCACATAATAAAACACTAAAAAAGAAGAGCTTGCTGTGATAGTGGGAGGAAGGGGACAATGATAAGGAAAACAGCTAACATTTACTGTGTACCTTGAATGGGCCAGACACTGTGCTAAGTGTTTTACATGTTTATTACTCATTTAGTACTCACAATGACATGATGAGGTTGATACCACTATCATCCTATCTCTATTTAGGATGAAACTGAAGCACTAAAGTTATTTATTCAAGGCCACACACTTAGTAAATAATGAACATTATGTTTCATCCTCAAAAGTCTGGCTATAGAGTCTATATAATCGTAGAAAAAATTTGTCAGGGGAAGAACTCAGAAGAGAAATTTCAAAAACACATGAGGAGGAAAACGGAAAAGCAAGACCCTAGGTTTGATTTCATTCAATGCCTTCTGCCTAATCTTAATGCCAAATGTGTCTGGGTGAGGTCTGGTAAGATTACAATGTGTATGTTAGATAAGCCAAGAAGACAGAGGTATGAGAATAAGGAGAGAGTATATTATTTCTGGCATTTAGTTCAAAGTAAGTCATCAGGTAAATTAAGGAAACGCAACAAATTAATAGTGGTATAACACCTAGGAATTTATCGCATGGCAATATCCACACAGTTTTGTAAAGATACACATACAAGGGGCTCACACTTCAAAAACTGAAACAACCTAGGCAGTCAATGTGAAAGTTTTAAGAATCAAAATGGAGTCACTAATATTTATATATATATTAAAAAAAAAAAAAAAACACCCCAAGCTGCGAAAGACCACGAAGAAAGGTTTCTCATGTTTGTATGCCTGATAAACAAAAAAGTCTACAAAAACCACAACCTTGCACAAAGGTCATCAAAACCCTAAACCAAAAAAATACTTCCATAAGGACATCTGTCCAGCTTGTCCGAACTCAGACTGGTGTCCTCTTTACTACTGATCTTTGTAGCCAAGGATAATTATTTCAAAAACAATTACGTAATTGTCCTCATTTTTTCCTTTAAAAACCTTTGTCTCTCTTTACCTCCTTGAATATGCACATAGACTACTATGGCACGTGTACTCCCAATGCAATGCTCTATTCCTATAATCTTTTCTTTTAGAGAGTCTCTGTTATTTAGGTTGACACCAATCAACACAGTACAGATTAAATAAATTACCAGACATCTACAAAACAGAACACCAAGTAGACATCAAAATGAGAAATTTAACTGTTGATATGTAATGATGTCCACAGTATTTTATTAACTGACAAAGACGAATCATAGTCTATGTCCTAGTTAATGTTTAGCTTTGGGCAACAGAATGACAGAAGGAAGAAGAGACAAAGGAACTTGATATTTTACTACTTGAACCTCTTAAAACAGCCACCTGCACATAATTGCTCTTTATCCCCTTAAAATGCTTTTTTTTTTTAATAGAATTCCACTTCCTGAAATAATCTTATATAATAGATTGCTTCCTACATCCAGCTCTAGAATATCAGCTCAAAGGCGTAACATTATGACCACTATATTCCCAGTGGTTGACACAAAGTAGGTGCTCAATGAGCATGCCTTGAATAAATCATTTTTTCAATAAATATACATTACTTTTAGAGTAAATTTTTTTTTAAGTTCATGATGGGGCTCCTAAAAATGATATGACTACAAATACAAAGAAAACATGAAGGGAACACACACCTGAAGTTCCTTGCATACTACAGACAGGAAAGGGAAAAGGAAACAAAAATTCATAAACTCAGCTTTTTAGCAGTGGCATTTTATATCTCAAATAGCAAAACTCTCAACTGAAAATTTGATTTAATACTCCAAGTATCATCGAATCACTGAGCACCTATTAACTAAAGGCCAAGTGCCAAGCCCTTGTACATATAAAATATAGATGTCAATAACATTACAGAGATCATTAAATGTAAGAAAATCTTTCAGGTACTAATAATTCTATGCACTGTTGAGGATTCAGAGGAAAATATTTATGCTCCCTTAAACTTTTTATATACATGACAACTAAGAAATGTATGACATTCAAATGAAAGAGCTGTCACTGTGGTCTCATAATCTGATATGGGGGAAGAAGGATTTCATTGGGATTCCAGGAAAAAACAATCTATATATAACTGAAGAGGTAGGAGAAATACATTCCAACCTTACTTTATTTAAGGAGGTAAAAGAGCAAGAAAGTATGTGGCTTAGGGAAACCAGTTTGGCAAAAGTGGTCAGTCAGTAATGAGACAGGTTAGGATTGGCCTGCGGATATTAAATTTGGATACTATTCTTTCTTTTTTTTTTTTTGAGACGGAGTCTCGCTCTGTCGCCCAGGCTGGAGTGCAGTGGCCGGATCTCAGCTCACTGTAAGCTCCGCCTCCCGGGTTTACGCCATTCTCTCGCCTCAGCCTCCCGAGTAGCTGGGACTACAGGCGCCCGCCACCTCGCCCGGCTAATTTTTTGTATTTTTTTTAGTAGAGACGGGGTTTCACTGTGTTAGCCAGGATGGTCTCGATCTCCTGACCTCGTGATCCACCCGTCTCGGCCTCCCAAAGTGCTGGGATTACAGGCTTGAGCCACCGCGCCCGGCCGATACTATTCTTTCTATAGCCTTAGAGAGCCACTGAAAATTTTTAAGGGAAAAATTACTTTATGAAGACTAGGGCCTGAAGTAAAGAATCAGGTAGCAATGCAAAAGACATATGAGCAGGGAGATTCTGGAGGCAGAAAGGCTGAATGAGGACTCACTGTTATAATTATTGAAGCTCAAGGTGGCAGAAATGGGAAGAAACGAATGGATATTTAAAAAACAAAAATTTAGGCCGGGCGCGGTGGCTCAAGCCTGTAATCCCAGCACTTTGGGAGGCCGAGACGGGCGGATCACGAAGACGGGAGATCGAGACCATCCTGGCTAACACGGTGAAACCCCGTCTCTACTAAAAAAGACAAAAAATTAGCCGGGCGAGGTGGCGGGCGCCTGTAGTCCCAGCTACTCGGGAGGCTGAGGCAGGAGAATGGCGCGAACCCGGGAGGCGGAGCT
>NW_012116422.1:1792927-1795706 GCF_000951035.1 Colobus angolensis palliatus
GGCACAAGAATCACTTGAACCCAGGAGGCAGAGGTTATAGTGAGCCGAGATCATGCCACTGTACTCCAGACTGGGCAACAGAGTGAGACTCCATATCAAAAAAAAGAAAAAAAAAAAAACAAAATGTGCAAAACTGGAAGGAAATCTATTACTGTAAGATTTGACCAGTATGTACAGATGAACAAAAGCAAGGTATTTTGATCATAATGGTTTGACTGACAACTACTGAGTTTTTTGCACTTCAAATTATTAACAGTTAAGCATGAAAAAGTAAGGTTATAATTGGCTTGTTGATATATTCCAGGCAAAGTAAGTGTTAAGATTAAAATCCGTTTTACTTAAAAGAACGTGGCTGGGCGTGGTGACTCACATCTGTAATCCCAGCACTTTGGGAGGCCAAGGCAGGTAGATCACCTGAGGTCAGGAGTTCCAGGCCAGCCTGGCCAACATGGTGAAACCCCATCTCCGCAAAAATACAAAAATTAGCTGGGCATGATGGCGAGCGCCTGTAATCCCATCTACTCAGGAGGCTAAGGTGAAAGAATCGCTTGAATCTGGGAGGTGGAGGTTGCAGTGAGCTGAGATCGCACCATTGCACTCCAGCCTGGGCGACAGAGTGAGACTCTATCTCAAAAACAACAACAAAAAAAACCACAAAGAACAAAACTAGCTCTTTGAAGGCAAATGGTAAAAAAAGAAGACAGTAAATTATTTATGACGGACATAATCAAGTTACAAATATAAGCAAACTGTTGCTTCAGATCCTTTGTGAAATACAGAGGGTAAGAGGGTGGCAGAGCATAAAAAATTAAAGAGATTGAAAAGATTTTTTTAAAAAACTTACTTTTAGGATTTCATCCACACAGCTCACATCACCAGAAGCTGATGCCTTGAGAGAAAAAGCAGCACACATTAGATTTTTATCAGTAGATTTTTAGTATTTGCTTCACAGACTTAAAAACATAAAGTATTTATGACCCCACTACTCTAAATCAGTACACTGTTTAGAATCTTTGGATAAATTTCCTTAAATACAAATTTTTCGAGCACCAGAAAATTTTAATCACCAAACTATACAAAGCTGGGGGAACTTCATAGTTTTCAAACGTTTTAAGTTTTTTATCCTATATTTTAGATTATAAATAATTTTTAAAATGTAATTTTTCAGGTGTGCAGCTTGTCCAAAAATTTAAGCTTATCTATATATAAAATCTATCATGATACTGAGATACATCATTTCACATAAACAAAGTTAACCCATTTATGCCAGGGGTTGCAAATTTTTTGTGTGAAGAATCAGACCTTGGCGATGACCTTGAGCAGTAGGATATAAGTAACTCCCACGAGCTTAGCATTCCAATAATGGAACACTAAGCATAAATGGGTTAAACAAGTATTACTGAAAGATTACTAGTCTGGAACATGGACATTTTACATAGTCTTTCTAAATCACAAAAAGCAAATTGCTAATTCTAAGGCACAAACAGGAATTAGAGAGCCGAACTCAAGTCAAACTCTAAAGATCACGTTGTTTAAAGAAATAAATTACCATTTTACTGTTCTCTTGAGAGGAGTAATTAGATAACAAATGCCACTCAAAATGAGTTTCCCAAGGCTATTGGAAAGATGTTTTAAACGTTTGCAAAACAGCATTTTACATTACCTGGATTCTTCCTTCCACCCTTTTGAGCTAAGAGTTGTAATTTTTTGGCTACTGACATTGTTTTCCAAATTTTTTTTTATTGCACAAACTACATGAAAAGATAAAATTTGGGGTTGGGCACGGTGGTTCATGCCTGTAATCTCAGCACTTTGGGAGGCCAAAGCAGGCGGATCATGTGAGGTGAGGAGTTCAAGACCAGCCTGACTAACATGGTGAAACCCCATGTCTACTAAAAATACAAAATTAGCCGGCCATGGTGGCACATGCCTGTAATCCCAGCTACTCGGGAGGCTGAGGCAGGAGAATCGCTTGAACCCAGGAGGCGGAGGTTGCAGTAAGCCGAGATCGTGCCACTGCACTCTGGCCTGGGCAACAGAGCGAGACTCCGTCTCAAAAAAAGAAAAAGAAAAAGAAAAACTATGGATACAATCAAGAACATGGAAGAATTACAAAACTATATACTGAGAAAATGAAGGTAAATATATAAAAGAAGCACATGATTCCATTCACATGAAATTCTAGAAAAAACAAAACTTATCTAGAGTGACATAAAATAGACCAGAAACTGCAATAGGGACAGTGGTGGAGGCAAGGGAGACTACAAAGGAATATGAAGAAATTTGGGGGTAATGGAAATGTTCAAATTCTTAATTATGGTGGTGGTTATACAGGGGCACATACCTATCAAAACTCAAACTGCAGGCCGGGCGCAGTGGCTCACGCCTGTAATCCCAGAACTTTGGGAGGCAGAGGCAAGTGGATCACCTGAGGTCAGGAGTTCGAGACCAGCCTGGTCAACATGGTGAAACTCTGTCTCTACAAAAAATACAAAAACTTAGCCAGGCATGGTGGCTCGCGCCTGTAATCTCAGCTACTCAAGAAGCTGAGGGAGGAAAATCACTTGAACCCAGGAGGCGGAGGTTGCAGTGAGCTGAGATTGCACCACTTCACTCCAGCCTAGGAAAAAGAGCAAGACTCCATCTCAAAACAAACAAACAAACAAACAACAAAACTCAAACTGCACATTAAATACCAGTGCACTGGCCAGACGTGGTGGCTCACACCTGTAATCCTAGCACTTTGGGAGGCCGAGACGGGTGGATCACCTGAGGTCAG
>NW_012116422.1:1795756-1802056 GCF_000951035.1 Colobus angolensis palliatus
GGGAGGCTGAGGCAGGAGAATTGCTTGAACCCGGGAGGTAGAGGTTGCAGAGAGCTGAGATCGTGCCATTGCACTCCAGCCTGGGCAACAACAGCGAAACTCCATCTCAAAAAAAAAAAAAAAAAAGAGAGAGAGAGAGACAAAATTTGGGCCAGGCATGATGGTCATGTCTATAACCTCAACACTTTGGAAGGCCAAGATGAGAGGATCACTTGAAGCCAGGAGTTCCAGACCAGCCTCGGCAACATGATGAGATACCCGTCTTGAAAAAAAAGATATAATTTCAGCTATTTCACAATGAAATGTTCCAAAAGGCTTTGGTAAGCAATTCAATTTAAATTTCAAACCATCACTATGAACCTGGAACAGCTGTCTCCATCCTTTAAGTATAACCAGAGAAAAGGATCATAGCATTCAAAGTATACAATATTACCATTTCCACAGACCCAAAAGTCCCATTTATCATAATCATACACTATGACCTGCATCTCATTCATCAGTATCAATGTAAGCATAGAAAAGTTAATTTTGTTTTTAAACAACAAAGGTATATTGTTCTATAAAATCAAAATGCAGAAATTGAAGATATCAATTGGTCATTCTTTTATTCTATAACTGACTTGTCATCTTAATATTTGAAAACTGTGAATGACATTTTCTCCATTTCCCAAGAGGACAAGTTAAAAGATCTACGGATCCACTTAGGAGTAACTCACAAGTCTGTCTTTACATTTTTTTTCATCTTTCAACTTTTACATTCCTTACTATTAAGGCAAAGAAGCAGTGTTCAAGTTCAATCGTAATTTCATGATCAGTCAATTACTTCACATAGTCACAATGTTAAAAGCTCTAAATGTGTGACTTACATCCAGTGGTTGGGAAGGTATTTTCAGCTTGGTGAGATGTGCTTTGCTGCTGGGCTTCAGCTCAGTCATGCTGTTGCCATGAGATTGGCTGCTGTAGTGCTCAGAGGACAGCTTTGGTTCCATGGACTCCTGTCCGTCCATGGGCCGCACATAGGCAGTGGGTTTCTGTAACATTGAATTGGACTTTGACATCAATGAGGGTGGGAAAGATTGATTTGAGTGCTGCCCACTTGAAAAAGGTACACGGGAAGGAGAATCCCAGTTTGCATCAGGGTCCCGAGGTGATTTGGAGCGTTGATGTTCCTTGCTATGGTGATCATTTCCATGAGACCTGGAATGACTAGAGCTTAATGAAGAAACAGCCTGGGGTTTTCCAGGGCTGGAAGAACGTGATTTGGAGTGTTCTGATCCATGCTGGCCTTTTTTCCGGCTACTGCTCCCACTACTGTTATATGACTCACGGTCATGCCTCTGACCACTACTGTTAGTGCCACTACTGCTACCTGCACTGGTCCGCTGGCTACTATGTCCACTCTGTAAGCCTGAAGACCGTTTCTGAGACTGAGAAGTGCTGGGTGCGGGTCCTACTGGAGTCCATTTGCTACTCTGATGAGAGCCTCCATGTCTCTGTTCAAAGAAATTTGGGTTAGACTTTTCATCTGCTGATGGTGGTCCTGTAGGCTTGGGAATTGCAACAAGCTTTGGTATAGATCTGTCTCCTATGAAATCCTTCATTTCATCGTAGTTTCCAAGCATACTCTGAATACGACTTGATAACTTATCTTCTTTGCTAGTCTACAAAAAAAAATAAAATTATACAATGAGCATAATCAGAAATAAAATATGCTTCTGAACTAATTTTCCAAACTTCTAATGGAAAGGGGCTTTTCAAAGGAAGGCTTTACCTCATATCTTAACATTAATACCTTGAAGCATACTCCAAATATATCATTCTGTAGTGAAAAAAAAAATCATTGAAAAGTGCCTAAAAATAACCATACTAAAATATAATCCGAGCGCAGTGGCACGTGCCTGTACTTTTAGCTACCCCGTGCAGCTGAGGCAGGAGGATTGCTCGATTCCAAAATTTTCAGGCTCCAGTGCACTATGATTTCACCTGTGAACAGCAACTGCACTCCAGCATGGGTAACATAGCAAGACTCTTGTCTTTTAAATTCACGAAGTATTTTGAAGGGCCAGGTGCAGTGGTTCACACCTGTAATCCCAGCACTTTCGGAGGCCGAGGCGGACAGATCACCTGATGTCAGGAGTTCCAGACCAGCCTGGCCAACATGGTGAAAACCCATTTCTAGCAAAAATACATAAGTTAGCCGGGCGTGGCTGGACATGGTGGCTCACACCTGTAATACCAGCACTTTGGGAGGCCAAGGTGGGCAGATCACCTGAGGTCAGGAGTTGAAGACCAGCCTGGCCAACATGGTGAAACCCTTTTCTACTTTAGCTAGGCGTGGTGGCAGATGCCTGTAATCCTAGCTACTCAGGAGGCTGAGGCAGGAGAATTGCTTGAACCCAGGAAGTGGAGGTTGCAGTGAGCCGAGATTGTGTCATTGCACTCCAGTAAGACTCCATCTCCGAAAAAAAAAATTAGCCGGGCAAGGTGGTGCATGCCTGCAATCCCAGCTACTCGGGAGGCTGAAGCAGAAGAATCACTGGAACCCAGAAGTCAGCGGTGGCAACAAGCCAAGATCATGACATGACACTCTAGCCTGGACGAAAGAGCGACACTGTGTCTCAAAAAAAAAATCTTTTGAAGAAGAGTAAAGTAATCTGCCTTTATAAAATTAAGTTCCACAGGCCAGCAGATTAGCTAATGCTTATATTTTGGCAGTTTATGAAAATATTATATTCCTTATAATTCAATGTTATAGTTAGAAGCAGAAACAAAAATTTAATGAACAAGTGATACCCGAATGACTGTCTATAACAATAGAAAAATCAGACTGATACTGAAGACACATTTATTCAAACATACTAATAATCTCTGAAACTTTGTAAACTAAGTAGTAAATGGCAGTGAGGAGTAACAAAAGCATCTACGAAATATTCATTTTTTATTGATATCATACTTAAAGAACACCTAGGAAAAATCAACAGTGCAAATTGAGTCACAGAATTCTAATTCAATTCAAGGCTCAGAATGGTGAAGTAACCGCCCATAGTTAGTAGCACAACTAGGAAAATAGAGATAAATGTATGAGCCAACTCAGAACACATTTTTAAGAACACAAGACAGTAATAGGAGGTGGTTTGGAAGATGACTTTTAGGGTGCTAGTAACGTTCTATTTCTTGATCTGAGTTGTATGAAGCTGTTGATGCTGTGAAAATTCTTCAAGCCATAATACCTATTTTGTGTATTTTTCTGTAAGCATAATATACTCCAAAGAAAAGTTTATCCCCAAAAAAGTATGTTCTATGTAAAGGACAGGAAAAAAAAAGTTAAGTAGTATTCATAGTAATTCTTTTCTAATATAAACATTCAAGTATGAAACATTTTAAAAGCAAAAATGTCATGCTAATGGGAAAAAAACATTCACAGAAGGGCAACTTACAACTTTGTACGGCTCTGCAAAGAGAGGAGAACTAGGTGGGAAGGCGTCTTCACCCTGCTGAATTTCCTGATTCCGCCTTTCCCGTTCTTTCATACGCAGCACATTCCGGTCTTCACGGTTCATGTTGCTATGAAAAGAAACAGTCTTTGTATCACAAAAATAAAAGGAAAAATTAAATATTCTGTACAGATTTTGTCAGTTTAACACTTCAATCACAGATTCCCTTTTGACCTCCAAGTAAAAACAGGCATTAGTGCCGAAGCTGGGTTTTGATAACGGTTTTATCAACATATACCAATAGTGTCTTCCACAACTATTCCAAGGAAACATTAGTCCTGAATATTAGAACCCACCCCAACAAAACACTTAACTTTATCAATGTTTGAAGTACTCTGTTAGCTAAAAGCAAAAACTTGTACATTCAGAGGGAAAGTAGTATTTGAACACAAATCCTCAATATTTCCTTTTGGGCCTTGCTCTTCAGAAATCTGCCTATTCTTTGCCCTTAGAAGCATATAACCCACTCCCAACTACCACCCTTCCCCCCAGGGTCCAGTTCTTTTCTCTACTTTGCATCTACCTTATCTTGATTTCTTTTTGCCCCAAACACAGCTTCCTTGGTGTCCATCCTTACGGTAGTTTGACCTCAGCTTTGTGTTGCTCTAGATTCCCTAAAAAATGACATTTCTGCTCTAAATATATTAATATTTCAATTAACACCTCAATAAATAGCAAAACCCAGGTTTTCAGTAAATGGCAAAACCCAGGTTTGATTCCAAGTTAATCAAAAATTAACGTGGGTTAGTAACAGTAACTAAAATTGCATTGAAAAAGGAAGTCTTTGGAGTGGGGGAAAAAATGGAAGTCCCATCTCTATAATCATGACAGTTTGTCTTATTTTCACTAGAACAAACCAAAAGAAATACAGCCCATTTATAGCAGCAAGGATTTTGGTTAAATAGACAATGGTAATAAAGGCTGTCAAACTCTGGCACTAGGGATTACCAGGGAATCTGCAACTCTTCCCTGGAGACAGATTAAATAATCAGACCTGGTTTTGTTTAAAAAAAAAAAAAAAAAATGCCCCACTGGAGCCCAGAAGGAAACAATCAGGTTATATGTGTGAAGCATTTCTGGCCTATAATGCATAAATCTAATCAGAAAATTAAAGTTCATCAGAAACTATAATTATAAAATTAGAATTAGTAACAAAACCAGTATTATACTCTTTTTTTTTTTTTTTTTGGAACACAGTCTTGCTCTATCATCCAGGCTGGAGTACGGAGGTGTGATCTCTCAGCTCACCACAACCTATGTCTCCCGGGTTCAGGCGATTTTCCTACCTCATTCTCCTAATTTTTTTATTTTTAGTAGAGACAGGATTTTACCATGTTGGCCAGGCTGGCCTGAACTCCTGACCGCAAGTGATCCTCCCGCCTTGGCCTCTCAAAGTGCTGGGATTACAGGCACGAGAGCCACCAAGCCTGCCTGAATACTGTACTTTTGAGGCCTTTAATCAGTGGTTAGAATTAGTGAAAGCAAACATTAAAATTAAAACTTCCTGATTTCCATACTAAATGTCATGCAATAAAAGCAATTTAAAGTTTAGAAAAAAAAAAAAAGAAGGGACCCCAGGTGGGAGGATCACTTGACCTGCCTAGCCAACATGACAAAACCACATCTCTACTAAAAATAAAAAAAATTATCCAGGTGTGCTGGCGCACGCCTGTAATCTCAGCTTCTTGGGAGGCTCAGGGGGGAGAATCACTTGAACCTGGGAGGCAGAAGTTACAGTGAGCCATGATTGTGCCACCACTGGACTCCAGCCTGGGAGACAGAACAAGACTCTGTCTCCAAAAAAAAAAAAAAAAAAAAATTGTAAAACTCTACATCCAGTTTTGTAACTACATAGAACATGAGGAAGAATGAGGAAGAAATTAGAGATATTTAGGATTCTACACTTACAAGCATGGGAAAGTGGTGTACTACTAATCCAAGGAAGTCTGGTAAGTACGGCTTTAGACATGTTGAGTCTGAAGTAGCAGAGAGAAATAAATCCAAATGGAAACTCAGCTAAGAAGCAATTAAGAGACAAACCAAAACCCAAAGGAGGTCAATGCAGGAGAGAAAGACTAAACAGCTGTCAAACAGATAAAACCAAGAATGGTGGAAAAGGCAAGTCAAAGAGCAGAAAAGAGCAGAGGCTACAAGAATGCACCTGCCCTTAAGAAATAAGAGAAGGCACAAGGGTTCCAAAAAGGGCAAAAAAAGAGAGGCAAGAAAGGTGGAAGGCAAACAAAAACAATGAAGCAAAGAAACAGTCAAGGAAAGAAGAATGTTTCCAGAAGGAAAAAATAAATAGCAGAAAGAATAAAAAAGAACTCAAATGATGCCTCTGGATGGAGGGAGAAAGATAATGACCATAGAGAAACAGGTTCTGCAAAATGGCAGAGGTAAAAGGGAGATTACAATGGGCTAAAGGAAGGAATGGAAAAGAAAAGAGTGGAAGCAACCAATGCAGGTAGTCTTTCAAAGGTGTTCACAGTGAAATGCAAGTATAAACTACAAATTCAGGAGCTCACAAAAAAAAAAAAAAAGGAAAATACAAGTAATATGTGACTCACAGTTTTCTCCACTAAGCAAAAAGCAGTCACTGTCATTCACTAATGCACTGGACTTTCTCTTTTTCTAATATAGTAATGTACTTTTTGGTCATGTGTCAATTTTAAACTGTTTCATTAAATATCCAAAATGTTGGCTGCACATGGTGGCTCATGCCTATAATCCCAGCACTTTGGGAGGCCAAGACAGGCGGATAGGAGTTCCAGACCAGCCTGGCCAACATGGTGAAACCTCATCTCTA
>NW_012116422.1:1805837-1808407 GCF_000951035.1 Colobus angolensis palliatus
AAGACTCTGTCTCCAAAAAAAAAAAAAAAAAAAAAAAAGTTCTAAGTGTTTCAGATATGTTTTCAAATTGTTTTGTATGTGTATAATTTTCTAATAAGCTTAAACAGGATTTCTTTGGTTTCGCTAGTACTTAGCACTCTACAGAACCACAAAAAGTATTTCAATCTTTCTTTAAAAAATACCACAAAACTTAAATATTCATAAAGCAAAACCAAATAACATATTATACTCCATCACATTTGAACCAAGTAATAGTTTTATATCACTAACAACCATGCTTCAAATAGGCCTCTTGGGTTATGGTTCTGCCAACATACCTGAGAGACTAAGGTGAATGTTAACTACCAATTTCCTTAAATTTTAATCCTGAAAGATCTGAAAACTTTTTTTTTTTTTTTTTGAGACGAAGTCTCGCTCTTGTCCTCCAGGCTGGAGTGCAATGACACGATCTCAGCTCACTGCAACCTCCACCTCCTGAGTTCAAGCAATTCTCCTGCCTCAGCCTCCTGAGTAGCTGGGATTATAGGTGTCTGCCACCATGCCCAGCTAATTTTTGTATTTGTAGTCGAGATGGGGTTTCACCGAGTTGGCCAAACTCCTGGTCTCAAATTCCTAACCTCAGGTGATCTGCCTGCCTTGGCCTCTCAAAGTGCTGGGATTACAGGCGTGAGCCTGAAAACTTCTTTAAAGTATAGTTTAAGGCCAGGAGCGGTAGCTCACAACTGTAATCCCAGAACTTTGAGAGGCCGACATGGGCGGATCACTGGAGGTAAGGAGTTCAAGACCAGCCTGGCCAACACAGTGAAACCCCATCTCTACTACAAAATACAAAAAAGTAGCCTGCCAAGGTAGCAGGTGCCTGTAATCCCAGCTACTCGGGAGGCTGAGACAGAATTGCTTGAACCTGGGAGGCGGAGGCTGCAGTGAGTCAAGATTGTGCCACTGGACTCCAGCCTGGGTGACAACAGCAAGACTCCATCTCAAAAAAATAAAAACAAAAAATAAAGTATGATTTAATTTTATAGATTGAGCTGCATTAAAATCATCATTCAGGAAATATTTCTATATCTCTTGTAAAAATAGGTGATTCCCATAATAAAATTATTTCTGTAATTCAACACCAAAGAAACTGTTTTTTTTTTTAACTGGCTACCAGGAAGCTAAGAACTAAATTAACTCACTGTAATAATTAGGTCGGGTGCCGTGGCTCACTCCTGTAATCTCAGCACTTTGGGAGGCCGAGGCAGGCGGATCACCTGAGGTCAAGAATTCAAGACCAGCCTGGCCAACATGGTGAAACCCCATCTCTACCAAAAATACAAAAATTAGCCAGGCGTGGTGGCAGGTGCCTGTAATCCCAGCTACTCGGGAGGCTGACACAGGAGAAAAGCTTGAACCCAGGAGGTGGCTGAGATGTTGCAGTGAGCTGAGATTGCATCAATGAACTCCAGCCTGGGTGACAAAACGAAACCACATCTCAAAAAAAAAAAAGAAAAGAAAGAAAGAAAAGAAAAAATTAATATACCAGTTACAGCGCTTATTCTCTTATTTTCTGATCTTTTTGTATCAAATATATGGGGTTCTTTCCCTCCTATGTCTCTTATCATCAGTATATCCACCTAAGATGAAATAAAGTTTGCTCAAAAGCAATAATTCCAGTAATCTGAACTACTCTAATGTTAACATGAAATTTAAATGAGTCAATGTGAAGTATATGTTTGTCATACGGGCAAAACTATTTTATAGGTCTGAGAATACAGGAATAAACAAGCTCAGTTTCCTTTTTTTTCTGAGACAGAGTCTGGCTCTATCTCCCAGGCTGGAAAGCAGTGACACGATCTCAGCTCACTGGAACCTCTGACTCTCGAGTTCAAATGATTTTCATGCCTCAGCCTCCCAAGTAACTGGAATTACAGGCACACGCCACCACACCTGGCTAATTTTTTTTTGTATTTTTAGTAGAGACAGGGTTTCACAATGTTGCCCAGGCTGGTCTCCAACTCCTGACCTCAAGTGATCTGCCCACCTTAGCCTCCAAAAGTGCTGGGATTACAGGTAGTGAGCCACAGTGCTCAGCCAACAAACTCAGTTTCTCACACAATACTCTAACAACATCCTTCTAACACCAGACGTGTGGGGGTTTTATCCCACACACAAGTAAGCAATTGCACAGTGGCTCACGCCTGCAATTCCAGCACTTTGGGAGACCAATGAGGGCAGATTACCTGAAGTCAGGCATTTGAGACAAGCTGGCGAAACCCCTCCTCTACTAAAATACAAAAATTGACACAGAATGGTGGCACATGCCTTAATCCCAGCTACTTGGGAGGCTGAGGCAGGAGAATCGCTTGAACCCGGGAGGCAGAGGTTGCAGTGAGCAGATCACCTGAGGTGAGGAGTTTGAGACCAGCCTGGCCAACATTGCGAAACCCCGTCTCTACCAAAAATACAAAAAAATTATCCAGCGTGGTGGTAGGTGCCTGTAAATCCCAGATACTTGGGAGGCTGAGGCAGGAGAATCACTTGAACCCACGAGGCAGAGGTTGCAGTAAACCAAGATGGCACCACTG
>NW_012116422.1:1808687-1829778 GCF_000951035.1 Colobus angolensis palliatus
GAGGCAGGAGAATCGCTTGAACCCGGGAGGCAGAGGTTGCAGTGAGCCAAGATCGCACCAGTGCACTCCAGCCTGGGCGACAGAGCAAGACTCCATCTCAAATTAAAAGAAAAAGTAAGCAATCAACTCTTCAGAAAATACCAGCTGGGTGTCCTCTATCTCCTACCTGGAGATAATGTCAGACCCCATAGGTTGAGTGAGGGTTCAGTCCCTAAGGCTGCCCCTCACTGTTGATGTCAATCCCAAGTCCCAGGTTGTTTTACCTGTGCTTCTGACCAGCTGGCTAAAAATTGGGATTCTGCAATCCCTTCCTTTGGTTTTAGTAATTTGTTAGAGAAGCTCACAGAATGAATGGAAACCTGGTCACTAGACTCTTACAAACGTTATTTTAAAGGATATAAATAAACAGTAAAATAAAGAGTTACAGAGGTGAGATGTACAATGTTGTAGGAGCTTCAATTCCCTTGGAGAATGGTGTGCCACCCTCTCAGCACATGAACATGTTCTAGCTTACCTTTCTGGAAGCCCCCTGAACTCAGTCCTTTCGATCTTTTTTTTTTCCCCCAAGATGGGAGTTTCGCTCTTGTTGCCCAGGCTGGAGTGCAATGGCACCATCACGGCTCACTGCAACCTTCACCTCCTGGGTTCAAGTGATTCTCCTGCCTCAACCTCCTGAGTAGCTCGGATTACAGGCATGCGCCACCATGCTAGACTAATTTTGTATTTTAAGTAGAGACGGGGTTTCTACATGTTGGTCAGGCTAGTCTCAAACTCCCGACCTCAGGTGATCCGCCCGCCTCAGCCTCCCAAAGTGTTGGGATTACAGGTGTGAGCCACTGCACCCGGCCCATGTCAGGTATTATTAATCCTGCCGCTTGACAAAACACCATTTATCACCTGGGTGCAGTAGCTCATGCCTGTAATCCCAGCATTTTGGGAGGCCGAGGCATGAGGATCCCTTGAGCTCAGGAGTTCAAGACCACCTTGGGCCACATGATGAGACCCAGTCTCTACAAGGCTACTGAGATGGGAAAGGGGTCCTTCAAGTACACCTGGGTCTTGGATAAACTGAAAGCTAAGTGTGAGGGTGGTGGTACTGATGATAGTTCCCTGTGGGAACTTGAGGCCAGAAAGTATTATGTAACTAGTTGATGCCCCAAGACAAAGACATTTAAAAAAAACATGACCACAGGCACATCTCAGGCTGACTGTGCTACCCTGATTGTTGCAGCTGGTGAATTTGAAGCTGGCATCTCCTTCTGACGTACATACTGGATGTGAAACAGCTAATTGTTGGAGTTAACAAAATGGATTCCACTTAGCCACCCTACAGACAGAAGAGATACAAGGAAATGGTTAAGGAAGTCAGCACTTACAATAAGAAAGTTGGCTACAACCCAAACACAGTAGCATTTGTGCCAATTTCTGGTTGCAACGATGGCAACATGCTGGGGCCAAGTGCTAACATGCCTTGGTTCAAGGGATGGAAAGTCACCTATAAAGATGGCAATGTCAGTGTCAACACTCTGCTGGAAGCTCTGGGTTGCATCCTACCACCAACTTGTCTAACTGACAAGCCCTTGTGTCTGTCTCTCCCAAGACCGCTCTCCAAGTGGTCACCTTGGCTCCAGTCAATGTTACAACTAAAGCCAAATCTGTTGCAATATACCATGAAGCTTTGAGTGAGGTTTTTCCTGGGAACAATGGGGGCTTCAACATCAAGAACATATCTGTCAAAAATGTTCATCATGGCCATGTTGCTGGTGACAGGAAAAATGACCCACCAATGGAAGCAGCTAGCTTCACTGCTCAGGTGATTATCCTGAACCACTCAATCTAAATCAGTGCTGGCTATGCTCCTGTAATGGACTGCCACATGGCTCACACTGCCTGCAAGTTTCCTGAGCTGAAGGGAAAGACTGATTGCCATTGTAGTAAGCTGAAAGATGGCCCTAAATTCTTGAAATCTGGTAATACTCCCATCTTTGATGTGGTTCCTGTCAAGCCCATGTGTGCTGAGAGCTTCTGACTATCCTCCTCTGGGTTGTTTTGTTGTTCATAATGCAAGACAGCCAGTTGCTGTGGGTGTCATGAAAACAGAGGATAAGGCCAGGCACAGTGGTTCACGCCTGTAATCCCAGCACTTTGGGAAGCTGTGGCAGGAGAATCACTTGAGCTCAGGAGTTTGAGACCTGCCTGGGCAACATGGTGAAACCCCATCTCTACCAAAAATACAAAAAATTAGCTGGGTGTAGTGGCATGCATCTGTGGTCCCAGCTACTCAGGAAACTGAGGTCTGGGGAATGCTTGAGCTGAGACGTGGAAGTTCAAATAAGCCAAGATAGCACCACTGCACTCCAGCCTA
This sequence comes from Colobus angolensis palliatus, assembly GCF_000951035.1. Lineage (NCBI taxonomy): Eukaryota > Metazoa > Chordata > Mammalia > Primates > Cercopithecidae > Colobus > Colobus angolensis. Next base: position 1,811,053 of record NW_012116422.1, read on the forward strand.
GGTGACAGAGTGAGACTCTCAAAAAATTAAAAAATGGCCAGGTGCCGTGGCTCACGCCTGTAATCCCAGTACTTTGGGAGGCTGAGGCAGGCAGATAACCTGAGGTCAGGAGTTCAACACCAGCCTGGTCAACAGAGTGAAACCCCATCTCTACTAAAAATACAAAAATTAGCCAGGTATGGTGGCAGGCACCTGTAATCCCAGCTACTTGAGAGGCTGAGGCAGAAGAATCACTTGCACATGGGAGATGGAGGTTGCAGTGAGCCGTAACCATGCCATTGCACTCCAGCCTGGGCAACAAGAGTAAAACTCCGTCTCGAAAAAAATTTTTTTTAATTTAAAAAAAAAAAACAGTGGACAAGAAGGCTCCTGGACCTGGCAATATCATCGAGTCTGCTCAGAAAGCTCAGAAGACTACATGAATATCATCCCTAATACCTGCCACCCCAGTCTCAATCAATGGTAGAAGAACAGTCTCAGAACTGTTTGTTTCGATTGGCCATTTAAGTTTAACAGTAAGAGACTGGTTAATGATAACAGTGCATGGTAAAACCTTCAGAAGGAAAATATGACTGTTTTGTGATCCACTTTGAGTTTTTTTCACATGGCAGTTTTAAATTACTAGTTTTTAAAATTAGTACTGTTTAATGGAAGCAACAGGACCAAGAATCCATCTCAGAATTTTGAGACCCATGAAACAAAGTTTAATGAGAGGCTGGTTCCAAGGTAGTCAGTTATCTCAACTGATTATTCACAGTCAAGTTATAGACTGAACTCCTTGTTCTAGTCTTTGACCCCTTCTCACTATCACAGTTGACTGCCTAGTTTTAAAAATAAACAAGCAAGGCTGGGCGCTGTGGCTCATGCCTATAAACCCAGCACTCGGAAGGCCGAGGCGGGCGGATCACCTTAGATCAGGAGTTCAAGACCAGCTTGGCCAACATGGTGAAACCCCATCTCTACTAAAAATACAAAAATTAGCTGGGCATGCTGGCAGGCACCTGTAATCCCAGCTACTTTGGGAGGCTGAGACAGGAGAATTGCTTGAACCTAGGAGGTGGAGGGAGGTTGCAGTGAGCCGAGATTGCGCTACTGCACTACACTCCAGCCGGGGCGACAGAGCAAGACTCATCTCAAAATAAAATAAAATGAAATAAAATAAAAATAAAAATAAACAGGCCGGGCACGGTGGCTCATGCCTGTAATCCTAGCACTTTGGGAGGCTGAGGTGGGCAGATCACCTGAGGTCAGGAGTTCGCGACTAGCCTGACCAACGTGGAAAAACCCCATCTCTACTAAAAATACAAAATTAGCCAGGCATGGTGGCACATGCCTGTAATCCCAGCTACTCCGGAGGCTGAGGCTGGAGAATCACTTGAACCCGGGAGGCGGAGGTTGTGGTGAGCCAAGTTGCGCCACTGCACTGCAGCCTGGGCAACAAGAGCAAAACTCCGTCTCAAAAAGAATAAACAAGTAAAGTTTAATGAGAAAAAAACCCACAATATCACTCCACACCCATTAGGATAGCTATGATAAAAACAAAATCACAAAATAACACATGTTGGTGATGATGCAGACAAACTGGAACCTTTGTGCACTGCTGGTGGGAATGTGCAATGGTGCGGCTGCTATGGATTGGCAGTTCCTCAAAAACTTTTAACAAATAATTACCATAGGATCCAGCAATTTTACTCCTAGGAATATACCCAAAAGAACTGAAAGCAGAGACTCAAACAGATCCATGTACACCAATGTTCACAGTGGCATCATTCACAATAGCCAAAAGATGGAAACAACCCAAGTGTCCATCAACAGATGGTGATCCATCAACACAGAGAAGCAAAATGTGGTATATATATACAATAGAATACTGTTTAGCCATAAGGAATGAAATTCTGATACGTGCTACAACATAGATGAACCTTGAAAACATTATGCTATGTGAAATAAGTTAGACACAAAAGGACACATATTGTGTGATTCTACTTAATATGAGGCACCTGGAATAGACAAATTCATAGAGACCGCAAATAGAATAGAGGTGGGGAGGTTCTGTTTGGGATGATGAAAAAGTTCTGGAAACTGTTGATGTGTACAATACTGTGAATGTACTTAATGCCACTGAATTGTATCTGTAAAATTATTAAAATAGTACATTTTATGTTATATATATTTTGCCACAATAAAAAAATTAGTACACCGTAAAAATAAAAATTTAAATGTGTATTCCTATGAATTACATTCATTCTATAATTTTTTTATAAACACATACATTAGTTATAAAACATTTTAGGTCAGGCGTGGTGGCGTGCTCCTGTAGTCCCAGCTACTTGGGAAGCGGAGGCACAAGAATTGCTTGAACCGGGAGGCAGAGGTTGCAGTGAGCCAAGATCACACGACTGCACTTTGTGACGACAGAATAAGACTCTGTCTCAAATAAATAAATTAAATAAGTATATAAAACACTTCGTGACTTTTTACAATTTTAATTTTAAAAAATTTAAAACAGCCGAGCATTGTGGCTCACACCCGTAATCCCAGCACTTTGGGAGGCTGAGGCAGTGAATCACTTGAGGTCACAAGTTCGAGACCAGCCTGGCCAACATGGCCAAACCCCATCTCTACTAAAACTACAAAATTTAGTCGGGTGTGGTGACATGCACCTGTAGTCCCAGCTACTCGGGAGGCTGAGGCAAGAGAATCATTTGAATCTGGGAGGCGAAAGTTGCAGTGAGCCAAGATTGTGCCACTCCACTCTAGCCTGCACAACAGAGTGAGACTCTGTCCCCCCCGAAAAAAAAGAAAACAGTTTAGTGTAAAATGTGTACTCTAACTTTCCCCATTCAAGTGGAGGTCAGAATTTGTTACAATTTTTTTTTTTCACTTAGTGTCTTAGAATAACTATCCTACTGAAAACCGGAGCCATTCAGCTATAAGATTATTGAATGATTTAAACTCTGAAAGTCAAAATGAGGTTTAAGCTAAGACTTCAATTATTTTCAAATCCAGTATATTACAACTGCTATTAAACTGTAACTTTACCACAATGCACTATGTTAAAGCACAAAGCCTCAACAGTACATAATCTCCATTGGCCTCATTTGGTAAGATTTCTCTACCCATGAGACAGTCTGAAGAGGTCCCTTCCTGCAAGTCAGGGAAACAAAGGTTGTACACTTAGAGATCAAAGCCAATAACAAAACATCAGGTCCCAAGACAATATTTAGCACAGAAGGACCTTTGCCCCAAAGTTAGTCATGAGACTTCTATAGCCTTCAGGTTTAAAATAATGTAGTGAAAAACATGAAAGCAAAGATAACAATTCCACACATTTTTGCTTTCTTCATCACATCCTTACGTATTATCTGAATTTCTCATTGTATTTCATAAATCACTCTCAATTGGACCCTCAAAGTTTCCCAGAAATTGTGTTTTTTTTTTTTTTTTTGAGATGGAGTCTTGCTCTGTCGCCAGGCTGGAGTGCAGTGGCACGATCTCGGCTCACTGCAACCTCCACCTCCTGTGTTCAAGCAATTCTTGTGTCTCAGCCTCCCGAGTGGCTGAGACTACAGGCACATGCCACCATGACCAGCTAACCTTTTGTATTTTAGTAGAGACAGGGTTTCATCATGTTGGTCAAGATGGTCTCAATCTCCTGACCTCATGATCTGCCCGCCTCGGCCTCCCAAAGTGAAACTGTACTATTTTTCTCTGATGAATGCTCTTTCCCATTCCTCACCAAGTATTTCATAAAGTTCTATGACTCCCCACAATCCTAATTTCCATTCACAAATAACCTTGTCTTAATGGACAAAGATTAAAAAACAGAATACTAAAAATCAGAGAGAGGCAGCTCCAGCAGCAAAGACGGTATATCACGGCCTCACAGTGATGAGCATGTCCTGGGGCTTTGCTGGCTTCTTTGTGCCCTGGTTCATCCCTAAGGGGCCTAACTGGGGAGTTATCATCACCATGATGGTGAGCTGTTCAGTTTGCTGCTCTCTTTTGGCTGATTGCAATTCTGGCCCAGTACAACCCTCTCTATGCAACATGCTTGAAAGATGAAACCACCTGGTATCTGAAGCATCACTAGCCTTGAGGAAGAAGACATGTTCTACAGTGTTCAGTGATTGAAATCAAGAAAGTGAATTCCTTTTTGGATGCAAAATTACCTCCAAATGCAGGCCACCTTCTTTGACTTTGCCTATTTGGGGCATCAGCTGCCTTAAATGTTCGTAACACATTTGAATTTTCTTTTTCACAATGCAGTATTTTTTTTCCTTCACCTGATTTACACTTTGATGAATTATGTGTGTACTTAACCTAAACTATGCTGATTCCACACAATGTTTATGGACTCCTGTAAGTCAGAAGATGCTCTCTTCTGAACAATATATTAATCTATCCCTTGGAATTTATAGATTTGAAGATGGCTCTTGCCTTATCAAAACATGGGAATCAGTGAAGGGTCTAAAAACTGCTGTTAGACAAACAAGACTCCAGTGGGGCAGTCGGTAGAAAGGCATGTTGAGAGGGAAGATCTGTCCCAACAAAACTACACCAAATTATATTTTCAGCATGAAAATCTTATTTCTGCCATCTTTTGTCTTTTTTTTTTTTTTGAGATGGGTCTTGCTATGTTGCCCAGGCTTGTTTCAAACTCCTTGGCTCAAGCAATCCTTCTGCCACAGCCTTCAGAGTAGCTCAGACTACAGGCACAAGCCATCATACCTGGCTCTCTGCCATCTTTTGGAATAAATTATTATTCTGCTTTAAGAAACAATGGGCCAGGCCCAGTGGCTCACACCTGCAATCTCAGCACTTTGGGAGGCCAATGTGGAAAGACCACTTGAGCCCAGGAGTTCCAGACCAGCCTGGGCAACAAAGTGAGACCTCATCTCTTAAAAAATGTAAAAGTTAGGCCGGGCACGGTGGCTCAAGCCTGTAATCCCAGCACTTTGGGAGGCCGAGGCGGGCGGATCACCTGAGGTCAGGAGTTCAAGACCAGCCTGGCCAACATGGTGAAACCCCATCTCTACTAAAAATACAAAAATTAGCCGGGCAAGGTGGTACATGCCTGTAGTCCTAGCTACGTGGAGACTGAGGCAGAAGGACCACTTGAGCCCAGGAGTTTGAGGCTGCAGTGAGCTATGTTTGTGCCACTGCACTCCAGCTCGGCCAACAACAGAGCAAGACCCGGTCTCAAAAATAAATAAATGAAAATAAAGTTAGGCCGGGCACGGTGGCTCAAGCCTGTAATCCCAGCACTTTGGGAGGCCGAGGCAGGCAGATCATGAGGTCAGGAGATCGAGACCACGCTGACTAACACGGTGAAACCTGGTCTCTACTAAAAACATACACACACACACAAAAATTAGCCAGGCGTGATGGCGGGTGCCTGTAGTCCCAGCTACTCTGGAGGCTGAGGCGGGAGAATGGCATGAACCCGGGAGGCGGAGCTTGCAGTGAGCAGAGATGGCGCCACCACCCTAGAGCGAGACTGTCTCAAAAAAAAAAAAAAAAAAAAGTAAAAATTAGCCAGGCAAGGTGGTACATGCCTGTAGTCCTAGCTACGTGGAGACTGAGGCAGAAGGACCACTTGAGCCCAGGAGTTTGAGGCTGCAGTGAGCTATGTTTGTGCCACTGCACTCCAGCTCGGCCAACAACAGAGCAAGACCCGGTCTCAAAAATAAATAAATGAAAATAAAAAGCCGCCGGGCAAGGTGGCTCATGCCTGTAATCCCAGCACTCTGGGAGGCCGAGGCGGGTGGATCACGAGGTCAGGAGTTCAAGACCAGCCTGGCCAACATAGTGAAATCCCATCTCACCTAAAAATACAAAAAATTAGCTGAGCCTGGCCGGGTGCGATGTTCACACCTGTAATCCCAGCACTTTGGGAGGCTGAGGCAGACGGATCACCTGACGGTGGGAGTTCCAGACCAGCCTGACCAACATGTCTCTACTAAAAATACAAAATTAGCGGCCGGGCACGGTGGCTCAAGCCTGTAATCCCAGCACTTTGGGAGGCTGAGACGGGCGGATCACGAGGTCAAGAGATCGAGACCATCCTCTAACACAGTGAAACCCCGTCTCTACTAAAAAATACAAAAAACTAGCCGGGCGCGGTGGCGGGCGCCTGTAGTCCCAGCTACTCGGGAGGCTGAGGCAGGAGAATGGCATAAACCCGGGAGGCGGAGCTTGCAGTGAGCTGAGATCGGCCACAGCACTCCAGCCTGGGCGACAGAGCGAGACTCCATCTCAAAAACAAAAAAAAAAACAAAAAAAAAACAAAATTAGCCGGGAATGGTGGCACATGCCTGTAATCCCAGCTACTTGGGAAGCTGAGGCAGGAGAATCGCTTGAACCCAGGAGACAGAGGTTGCAGTGAGCCGAGATTGTGCCACTGCACTCCAGCCTGGGCAACAAGAGTGAAACTCCGTCTCAATAAATAAATAAACAAACAAACAAGCCAGGCATGGTGGTGGGTGCCTGTAATCCTAGCTACTCGGGAGGCTGAGGTAGGAGAATCGCTTGAATCCAGGAGGCAGAGGTTGCAGTGAGCCAAGATTGCCCCACTGCACTCCAGCCCAGGTGACACTGCGAGACTCCATGTCAAAAATAAAATAAAACTAAAAAACAATGGAAGAAAAATATTTTTATCAATCAACGATCAGCTTTCAAACTATAAGCGTCTACATCTATTCTCCTCCCTCCCAGTGACAAAGGAAAAAAACTCGAATCTTCCTAACAAAGAACAATTATCCCCATTTTGCTGTCTTCTAGACCTTTAGCAGTCGTGACTTTTTCTCAAATAACTTCAACTTCTCCATCTCTAATGAATCCTTCGAATCCTTTCCATCAGCATTCAAACATATTCTTTAAAAAAGAGTTTAAAAAGGCCAGGATGGTGGCTCATGTCTGCTGTAATCCCAGCACTCTGGGAGGCTGAGACGGGCAGATCACTTGAGGCCAGGAGTTCGAGATCAGCCTGGCCAACATGGCAAAACCCTGTCTCTACTAAAATTACAAAAATTAGCTGGGCATGGTGGTGCACACCTGTAGACCCAGCTACTCAGGAGGTTGAAATAGGAGAATCGCTTGAACCAGGAGGCAGACATTGCAGTGAGCAGAGATCGCGACACTGCACTCCAGAGCCTGGGCAACAAGGCGAGACTCTGTCTCAAAAAAAAAAAAAGTCTTCACTGGCCCCCAACTCTCTCCAGCCAAGCTTCTCAAAAGGACTTCTGGTGATTCTCCACTTCCTCAGCAACCATTCATTTTATAAAATGTTATCCCAAAAGGTAAGGACCAATACAGTGAACAGTTGTGCTACCCATCAAACAACCACCTTAGGAAATAAAGCATTACCAACATAGTAGAAGGCTACCTTGTACTTCTCCTGGATCACATCTCCAAGTACTCTCTCCCCCTATAAGCAGTAGACACTATTCTGATTTTGGTGTCAATCATTCTCAGGAATTTCTTTTCTTTTTTTTTGAGACAGAGTCTCACTTGGTTCCCCAGGCTGGAATGCAGTGGCATGATCTCAACTCACTGCAACCTCCGCATCCCAGGTTCAAGCAATTCTCCTTGCCTCAGCCTCCTGAGTAGCTGGGACTACAGGCATCTGCCACGACACCAGGCTAATTTTTGTATTTTCAGTAGAGATGGGGTCTCAAACTCCTGACCTCAAGTGATCAGCCCACCTTGGCCTCCCAAAGTGCTGGGATTATAGGCATGAGTCATCACGCCAAGTCAGGAATTTCTTTATACTTTTACTACTTATGTACGTATCTCTAAATAAGAAACTGAATTGTTTTGCATATTTTTTCAACGTTATTAAAAAGGCATACTCTTAACAACTCAATTTTTTTAATGCTCAGCATTACAAGGTTAATCCATTGCTGCAGTTTATTTATTTTCACTGTGTATCCACACAGTTTACTTATCTACTCTCCAGATGACACATATTTAGGTAGTTTCCCCTTTCTCTGCCATTAAAAACAATACTAAATGATCATTTTTATGCACATCTCTTCACATCAATGAATGAGAGTTCTTCTAGAATAGACAGCTAGAAGTGGAACTACTGGACTGCAGAGGATGAGCATTTTCAACTTTAGTAGATACAGCCAAATTATTAATACTTTCCAAAATGCTGTATCCAATCACTATTCAACATTCTACTGTTTCCAATTTCCCAACATTCTGTTTACAATTTCCCACATCGTATTTCTTTGCCAAGATCATTAGCAACTTCCATATTGCTAAATCCAACAGATATTTTACCATTTTAGTTGACTTACCATTCAATACATTCAGCCACTTATTTCTCCTTGATACACTCTTTGGCTTCTGTAACACTTAGCCTTCCCAGTGTCCCCAGCTCCTCTGGCTCTTCCCATCCTACCTACCAGACATCTTCAAAATTGGTGCTCCTCTGGTGCTCAGCCATGGGTCTTATTCTCATTCATTTTATATCCTCTCCTTACATTCCCAAAGCTTAAAATATCTCTATGTGGCCAGGCACGGTGGCTCACACCTGTAATCCCAGCACTTTGGGAGGCCAAGGCGGGCAGATTACTTGAGGTCAGGAGTCTAACACCAGCCTGGCCAACATGGTGAAACTCTGTCTCTGCTAAAAATACAAAAAAAATTAACTGGGCATAGTGGTGCATGCCTGTAATTCCACCTACTTGAGAGGCTGAAGCATAAGAATCACTTGAACCTGGGAGGCAGAGGCTGCAGTGAGCCAAGATCGTGCCACTGCACTCTAGCTTAAGTGATGGAGTGAGATTCCATCTCAAAAAAAAAAAAAAACAACAACAACAACTCTATGCCTACAACCAGAATGCCCACATATGCTCCCCATGATACTTTCTCTTCTGAAATACAAAACCACACATCCAGGGACCTGTTTGACAGTGCTCTTTGGCTATCTAAGAAATCTAAATCAGGGCTAGGCACTATGTCTCATGCCTGTAATCTCAGCACTTTGGGAAGGCAAGGTAAGAGGACTGCTTGAGCTCAGGAGTTCAAAACCAGCCTAGGCAACACAGGGAGAATCTCTCTATTAAAAAAAAAAAAGAAAAAAAAAGTGTACCTTTTTTTAATCCCAAAGGCTTCAAAACTAAGATATCTCTTTTGTTGTTTTTACTTTAATTTTTTATTTTTCAGAGACAGGGTCTCAGTCTGTCACCTAGGCTGGAGTGCAGTGGTGCAATCATAGTTCACTGTAACCTCAAACTCCTTAGGTAAGTGATCCTCCCACCTCAGTCTCCTGAGTAGCTAGGACTAAAGGGTGCATGACACCACACCTAGATAACTTTTTTTTTCTTTTTAATTTTTTGTAGAGGCAAGATCTCATTATATTGCCCAGGCTGGTCCCAAACTCCTGGCCTCAAGTAATCCTACCACCTCAGTCTCCCAAAGTGCTGGGAGTACAGTAACTTTGTAATGAGTCACCATGCCCAGTCCCAAAAATCTCAATCTTAATACATCTAAAATTAATTTTCTGATCTGCTTTCCCTTACCGCCAACCACTCCTCCTCCAGTGATCTTCATCCTAATAGTAGTGCATCCGACAAGCCAACTGCTTTTGCTGAATTCTTCCTTCAATCTCTTTCCAAATCCAATCCATCACCATAACCTCCAAAATATATTTTGAATCTCCCTCCTCACTTATTTTTCCACTGCCACAGTTCAAAACACACATTTTATCTTTGGCTTGAATAAACGCTATAGCCTTTCTAATTGGACTTCTACTTCCGTCGGTCTCTCTTTATATGCCATACAGCAGCCAAAGTAATCTTTTTAAGACGCAAATCAGGTCAGATTGCCTAATTCCTGCTCAAAATTTTTAAATAAGCTTTCCATTTACCTTAAGATAAACTTTAGGTAAATTTTAAAGTCCTCAACACGGCTTACAATATTCTACTTGATCTGACTCTTGTCTCCTCATCAGATTAATCTCATACTTTCTACCAGTCCCTTCCAGTTCCAAGGGCCTTTTCCTGGGCTTCTTGAACACGCAGTACGCATTCCAGATTCAGGAAAGTCATGCAGATGAGCAGTCCCCAATCTTTTTGGCACCAGGGACCAGTTTCACAAAAGACAATTTTTCCATGGATGGACAGGGGTTGCAGGGAGATGATTTTGAAAGAAAACCATTCCACCTCAGATCATCAGGCATTAGTTAGATTCTCAGAAGCAGTATGCAACCTAGATCTCTTGCATGTGCAGTTCACAACAGGGTTTGAGCTCCTATTGACACGGTATAGTTCCCTCGACCCCACCACGACTTGTGACAGAGGTGGCTCACTTGCTTACCCACCATGCTCAAACCCCCTGCGGGAGGGGGAGCACACAGGGTGAGTGGGTGCAGGAGCCTTTGGGTGCCAGCAGGAATGAACCCCATCCTGGCCCATGGCAGCATCTAGGGGTGGTTGCCCACGACCTCTGGAGCCCCAGACAGTGTGTGTTACAAACAATGCTCTTTTATCATTTGCTGTCCATGGATGGCTAAGTGTTAAGCTCAGTTGAAGGTCAGGGTGATAGCCTTTCACATCTTGCTTTCTTGGTACCCAGGTTCTTCTCTGGTATTCAGGAAGAATCAGGTCACATGAACTTAAAGGACAGTGAATGCAGAAATTTTATTGAGTGGCGGAAGTGGCTCTCAGCAGGATGGGCAGCTGGAAAAGGGATGGAGTGGGAAGATAATCTTCCCCTGGAGCTCAGCTGTCCCTAGCTGAAATCCTCTCCAACCCATAGTCTCTGGTATCCAGCTGCTTCTTCTCTTCTCTACTTCTTCTCTTCTCTCCTTCTCTGCCATACCACTCTGTTCCTCTGCTAGTGGAGCTTGGGGTTTTTATGGGTACTGGGTGGGGGTGCATGGCAGGCCAGGGTGGTTATGGAAAAGGCAACATTCAGGCAGGAAAACAGGGATGTGAAGTTCTTATTTAGAGCTATGGGTCCAGGCTTGAGGGGCCCTCACCAGGTATCCCACCCTCTTCTGGCCAGTATTTCCCTGCCTCCTGTCCATATCACTATGAGAATCTGATCTGATAGGAAGGAGAGCTCAGGCGGTAATGCTCACTTGCATAGTATACTACATAATAGTGTACCTATAACTATACAGGTAGGGTGCGGTGGCTCACGCCTGTAATCCCAACACTTTGGGAGGCCGAGGCGGGCACATCACGAGGTCAGGAGTTCAAGACCAGCCTGATCAACATAGTGAAACTCCATCTCTACTAAAAATACAAAAATTAGACAGGAGTGGTGGCATGCGCCTATAATCCCAGCTACTCAGGAGGCTGAGGCAGGAAAATCACTTGAACCTGGAAGGCAGAGGTTGCAGTGGGCCAAGATCGTGCCACTGCACTCCAGCCTGGGCAACAGAGCGAGACTGTGTCTCAAAAGAAAAAATATATATATATATATTAAAAAATATACATGTATTACATAGATTATATAGTATATAATATACAGCAGAGTATATTATATATACTACATATAACATACGCTATATGTACTATATATAATATATACTATATTTACTATATTTTATAGTATATATAATACACAAGATGTGTAATATATAAATATATAATACATGTAATATATGTATTATACACATATGTATTACACAAATATACATATTCTACAAACAAAAAACCCTAACAGCCACCACAGTAAATAGGGACCTTGTAACTAACTGTTCAATGCTAAGAAAATCCTCAAACCCAAGTATCTACTAAGGCCCATTTGATCTGCTAAGGCAGGATTCAACAAATGTTTTTAGGGAAGTAAATATTTCAGGTTTGGCAGGCCATATAGTCACAATTACTAAATTCTGCCATCAGAGCAGCAAAAGCAGCCACAGACAATACACAAAAAAATGGGTGTGCTATCTGTGTTCCAATAAAACTTTATTTATGGGCATTGAAATCTCAGTTTCCTGGCCGGGCCCGGTGGCTCATGCCTGTAATCCCAGCACCTTGGAAGGTCAAGCAGGCAGATTACCAGAGGTCAGAAGTGCAAGACCAGCCTGGCCAACATGGCAAAACCCCATCTCTACCCAAACTACAAAAATTAGCTAGGCATGGTGGCGCAGGCCTGTAGTCCCAGCTACTCGGGAGGCTGAGGCAGGGAGAATCACTTGAACCTGGGAGGCAGAGGTTGCAGTGAGCCGAGATCACACCACTGCACAGCCTGGACAACAGAGCAAGACTCCATCTCAGGGGAAAAAAAAAGAGAGAGAGAGAGAGAAATCTGAGTTTCCTAAAATATTCACTTGCTAAAAAAAAAAAGACTTTTTCCAACCATTTAAAAATGTAAACATGGGCCAGACAAGGTGGCTCACACCTGTAATCCCAGCACTTTGGAAGGCTGAGGCAGGCACATCTTAAGGTCAGGAGTTCGAGACCAGCCTGACCAATGTGGTGAAACCCCATCTCTACTAAAAATACAAAAATTAGCCGGGCGTGGTGGCAGGCGCCTGTAATCCCAGCTACTCAGGAGGCTGAGGCAGGAGAATCAGTTGAACCTGGGAGGTGGAGGTTGCGGAGAGCCAAGATTGCACCATTGCACTCTAGCTTGGTTGACAGTGTGAGACTTCGTCTCAAAAAAAAAGTAAAAATGGCCAGGTGCAGTAACTCATGCCTGGAATCTCAGCACACTGAGAGGCTGAGGTGGGAGGACTACTTGAGGCCAGGAATTTGTGACCAGTCTAGGCAACCACAGCAAGACCCCATCTTTGCAAAAACCAAAAAATTTAGCCAGGCATGGAGTCTCGTGCCTGTAGTCCTAGCTACTTGGAAGGCTGAGGCAGGAGGATTGCATTCAGCAGATCTAGGTTGCAGTGAGCCATGACCGCCCCATGCACTCCAGCCTGGGCAACGGAGTGTAACCCTGTCCAAAAAAATAATTATTATTATTAATTTAAAATCTTATTTAATTCAATGGTAAATCAGACCAGACTTCTAGATGTTAACTATTAAAAGCTACAGAAAGGCTGGGTGCAGTGGCGCACGCGTATAATCCCAACACTTTGGGAGGCCGAGGGGGGCAGATCACCTTAGGTTAGGAGTTCGAGATCAGCCTGGTCAACATGGCGAAACCCCGTCTCCACTAAAAATACAAAAATTGGCTGGGTGTGGTGGCAGGCGCCTGTAGTCCCAGCTACTCAGGAGGCTGAGGCAGGAGGACTGCTCGAAACTCAGGAAGTAGAGTTTGCAGTGAGTTGAGATCATGCCACTGCACTCTAGCCTAGGTGACAGTGTGAGACTCCATCTCAAAAAATAGAAATAAAAAAATAAAATAAAATGTACAGAAAACACAAGGGACAAAAGAACATATTACATGAAACCACTGGGATCTCATCAACACAATCTAGATTCTGAGAAGTATCATAGGGCAAAGACCTGGCTTCTCCAACAAACCAACTGTATGGGAATAACCACAATAAGAAGACAGACGAAAACTTACAGATTAAAAAAAAGAGGGCTGAGATGCACTTAACCCCAATGTAATACATACAGACCTTATTTGGATCCTAATTCACACAAATTGTAAAAACAATACAAAAACTATAATCAGGGAAATGTGAACACTTAACTGGATATTGATGATATTAAGGAATTAGTGTTACTTTTTTTAGTGTATAATATTGTGATTATTGTTTTAATCTTTATACTTTAGAAACACATAATGAAATATTACAACAGTTACAGTCCTTCTTTTACTAGTGTCTTCCCTAATTCATTTTTCATGATGTTACTCAGCAGGCTATAGTCCCACAGTACCTGCATAACAAATAATTAAAAGAGGTACACCAGCCTGGACAACAGGGTGAAACCCCGTTTCTATAAAAAATACAAAAAAAATTAGTGGTGCACACCTGTAGTCCCAGCTACCCGGGAGGTTGAGGCATGAAAACTGCTTGAGCCTGGGAAGCGGAGGTTGCAGTGAGCCAAGATCACACCACTGCACTCCAGCCTGGATGACAGAGTGAGACTCTGTCTCGAAAAAAAAAAAAGAAAAAAAAAGGAGCTACAAAGTGATGCAAAGATTGAAAGGAAGTAGATCACAATTGGAATTGGGTGAAAAATTAAGCAAAACTTCAAGAAGGCAATGAAATGTATATTAGGCCTTTAAAAATGGTGAAATTTCAACAGGTAAGAAACAAGATAGAAGAAATAATATTCCAACTGGGAGAAATGGAAGCAACTGCAAAAAGGTGAGAAGGTGTGTCTCTGCAGAGTACTGGCTGGTACTCACCTCTCCATAAAACTGTACCTTCCCTAACGATGACATGAAAAGTCATAACCCACTAGGCAACTCCAAAATGACAAAATCCTGGGAGAGCTATTAGGCCCAAAGCAAGCCCAGGAAGCCCTGTCCCCAAACAGATCTCTGGATAATCAAACCATACTGGCTTTCCAGTGCAATCTATTCATGTCAGTCCCTGATTTCTTCTACCCAACAACCTTGGGAAAAGAATACATGAAGTTCTCTTACCTGTCCTAGGAAATGATTATTGAAGTAATTAGTTTAAAACAGTATCCACTAATAAGCTATGTTTCCTTGCCTAAAAGCCACCAACACAGTTCATTAAGCACTCCAAGAGAGAAAAAGTTACATAAATTGCCTTCTGTCAGAACATTCCTCAGGTTACAGATTTTTTTTTTTTTTTTTTTTTTTGAGATGGAGTCTTGCTCTGGCTCTGTTGCCAGGCTGGAGTGGCGCGATCTCGGCTCACTGCAACCTCCGCCTCCCAGATTCAAGCGATTCTCCTGCCTCAGCCTCCCAAGAAGCTGGGACTACAGGCACACGCCACCATGCCCAGCTAATTTTTGTGTTTTTAGTAGAGATGGGGTTTCACCATAGTGTCCAGGATCGTCTTGATCTCTTGACCTCATGATCCTCCCGCCTTGGCCTCCCAAAGTGCTGGAATTACAGGCATGAGCCACTGAGTCCGGCCAGGTTACAGAATTTTTAATCAAGAATAGCTGATACAGCAGGTAGTTAAGTAAGATTTTTTTTTCTTCAAAAACAGAAAAGGTAGTTCTAGTATTAAAATGTTTTGGAATACTCTGGAATTGAATTTGGTGGTTCTAATATTTTCTGCACCCCAGTACCGTTAAAATTTCCAAGATATGATACCAGTGAAAATGAACATCAAGACAAATAGGAATGCAGATGATGTGCCAAAACTCAGTAACTGGAGCATATATTACTGCTCTCTTCCATGTATTAGAGTAACACTTCAAATAACCAAGATGGGTATGTAGAGGGAGTTAAAAACAAGTAGGAGTGCTTTTCTTTTTTTTTGAGACAGAGTCTCACTCTGTCGCCCAGGCTGGAGTACAGTGGCGCCATCTCCGCTCACTGCAAGCTCCACCTCCCGTGTTCACGCCATTTTCCTGCCTCAGCCTCCCTTGTAGCTGGGACTACAGGCACCTGCCACCACGCCCATCTAATTTTTTGTATTTTTTTTTTTTTTTTAGTAGAGATGGGGTTTCACTGTGTTAGCCAGGATGGTCTCCATCTCCTGACCTCATGATCTGCCCGCATCGGCCTCCCAAAGTGCTGGGATTACAGGCGTGAGCCACCGCGCCTGGCCAGTAGGAGTGCTTTTCTTAAACCAAAGGAAAAAGCAGCAAGGTAACAGGTCAGGTTAGCTTTATGCAGTCTTTAGTCACCAGCTTTCACAATAACTGAGACTAGCTAACACCCTCCCAGAAATCAAATAGAATCGTTCCAACTTATCAGAGGAAATGAATAAGGGAATGGGTAAAACATAATAAGGATGCAGGAGAGCTGGGAACCTTTATATCACATAGAAAAGTCTTTATAGTGAGATATCTGTAGAATAAAGCTAAAGTAAAAAAAAAAAAAAAATCTAAGTCATCAATTTTTTATAGTACATGCTGTACTTCTGGGTCATTGTCCAGGTGTGCTCTCAATACTTCAGAATACCTCTTTGATTTTATTAAAATACCACAAAGAAAAGTCAAGTCCTCATAGATTCTGAACTCCATTCTAAACCAGTAGATGGCCACA
Source organism: Colobus angolensis palliatus (assembly GCF_000951035.1). Classification (NCBI taxonomy): domain Eukaryota; kingdom Metazoa; phylum Chordata; class Mammalia; order Primates; family Cercopithecidae; genus Colobus; species Colobus angolensis. The sequence goes on from NW_012116422.1 coordinate 1,827,118, forward strand.
AAGGAAGAAATACCTGTTTTATTTGTTCCTCTTAGGTACACATAAAACCATGGCATTTACCTTACCTTCTCAAAAAAGGCAAAATGCATAACTTCTAGAAAGCTTCGTATTCTGTCTCCTCTTCTGAAACTGATTGGTTTTTCCCTTTCAAATACTGATCTTTTGCTCATACAGCTTTCTTTACCTTTTTGTGAAATCTTAGATAACTTGACAACGATTTCAAGTTCAAAATATTATCACATTCAAATTCAATCTAGTAATTGTGCAAAATACTGAGGAAGATAAAAAGAGGAATAAATATAGTACTTCCTCAAAGACCCTGTAACAGATCTATAAGAAAATTATTATGCATCCCTCAATATCTGCAAGAGACAGGGAAAGAAAGAAAATTACAATGCAAAATATATAGTGGGCTTCTGTTTGTTTTGAGACATCGCCCAGGTTGGCCGGGCACAGTGGCTCACACCTGTAATCCCAGCGCTTTGGGAGGCCGAGGCGGACAGATCATGAGGTCAGGAGTTCGAGACCAGTCTGACCAACATGCTGAAACCCCGTCTCTTCTAAACCTACAAAAAAAATTAGCCGGGAATGGTGGCATGCACCTGTAATCCCAACTACTCAGGAGGCTGAGGCAGGAGAATCGCTTGAACCCAGGAGGCGGAGGACTGCACTCCAGCGGTGTGATCTTGGCTTACTGCAACCTCTGCCTCCCGGTTCAAGTGATTCTCAAGCGATTCTCGTAGCTCAGCCTCTGGAGTAGCTGGGACCACAGGCGTGTACCACCATGCCTGGCTAATTTGATTCTCATGCCTCAGCCTCTCAAGTAGCTGGAACTACAGGTGTGCACCACCACACTTGGCTAACTTTTGTATTTTTAGTAGAGACGGGGTTTCACTATGTTGGCCAGGCTGGTCTCGAACTCCTGACCTCAGGTGATTCGCCACCTTGGCCTCTCAAAGTGCTGAAGTGCTAGGATTACAGGGGTGAACCACCAGGCACAGTTGCAGAATATATTGTTACGAAAAGGATACAATAACTCAAGAGTACACAGAAGAGAATATATCAACCTGAATGTGAGAATCTGACAAGTAGAAAGTGATTCAGAACAAAAATATTCTATCTTTAAGAATTTTTAATTACACAGCTTCACCTTACACTCCCAAACTGTAGATCATGTTCCAATTAACACAGCTAGGCTCTTTTTTCAGACACCCTATCTTGTCCCCACTTGAAGCAAAATTTTATTTAAAGTAAAATTTGCCTACTGTTTCTACAGAGCTAACAAAAATCAAAGTACCAGCCTGCAAACCACCACAAATTGAAAGAAACTGCTGGTAATAAAAAAAGAAAAATTTGACTGCTACCAGGTTTTTTTTAGTAGGTTAACTCTGAAAGATAAAGTAACTTATTGGGAATTGCTTTTATGTTTAGGAGCTGAAAGATGCAGTGATAACAAGGAAAACGAACCTGAGAAATTTAAATAAGCCAGCTTTGTTGAAAACCAAGCGGCCACTTTCCAACACTTCTTTATGTACATATGACCAAAGATGATTCTAGGCAGACTCACAGACCACAAAGGCTTGCTATCAAATCCCGAATTAAGAAAGTTCTCATAAATATTTCAATTTTGATAAGTTAAAGGCCAGTTAAGTTTTAAAAAGCACTTTATGAAGTGCAGAATCAATATAGAAACGAAGCTTTGCGCTTTTCACATCTGAGCCCTAAAACTAGCACATTTTATGTTACATTTACAGTCTATTCACAGACAATAGCTTAGATTCCATCAAGAAAAACATTGGTCAATGGAAAAGTGACTGGCCTTAGTTTAAAATTTCCATAAGGCCAGCAGGGAAGAAACCGTATAATTCTGAATTACAACTGACAAAACTACGAGAACCCTAAATCGAACTCTTCGCCTTGAACTCCATATACAAACATTTCAGATGTGTACTTCCACTTCCTGAAAATAATATTGTTTGTAAACGAAAAGGCAATAAGGTTACTCCCAAAACTCCTGTACTCCATGATCCATCCTCAAAGAGTGGAAGGAACAGCAAAGTAGAAGGAACAAAGCACTGACGTCAATTACGTGATTAACCCCAAGCACAGGCAGCTGGAGGAAAGGCCTAAACATCAATATCCACGCACAAGCTACTGGGATAACTAGGTAACAGACCGATTCGGAAGTTGTGGGGGGAGTATTCGAGAATTATACCCCCCACGTTCCCATTTTTAGTCAACCCCCTTCACAAGTCGAAGGCGGAAATTTTTCCTTTTTTTTTTTTTTTTTTTTTTGCGGGGGTGGGGGTGTGGGAGAGGTGCGCAGGATCGCGAGAAGGAAAGCGAGAACTAGTTGGGTAATGTTAGCCAGAATCTGGGCCTTTTTTCTCTTTAAGTAGAAATAATTTGAAATTGAGGAGGATGTGAAAAAGTAACAAATCAGCCGATGGAATGCCTGAGGGAAGAAAGAGGAAAGGAGAAACACTAAACAGATGGATTTCTGGGAATTTTTGTTAGGATTGGGTTAGCTTTTTTTATTTTCTTATTTTTGCGGGAAGGTGGTGGGGTGGGACGCGAAGATGCAGGGAGGGGTGAAACCTGATCGAGCAGCCCCAGCCCGGAGGGTCTCCCCGAGGCTCCCCGCGGAACTTGCGGGGCCCC
>NW_012116422.1:1835853-1842937 GCF_000951035.1 Colobus angolensis palliatus
GCTCCATGACGGTCGGGCCCGGGCTGGGACGGCTGACTGAGGCGACGGGGGCGGGTTGACGAGGACCTGGCACCAGGATCCCCGCCCCGTCCGCTGGCGGCGGCGACGGCAGCTGGACTCCCGCAGCCAGGGCTGTGACTGACGCAGCGGCCGTGCCACCATGTGACCAGGGCCGGGCGGGTGTGGGGCGTCACGTGATGCCTCTGCGCCCCTCCCCGCTGGGGGAGTAAGGGGCGGGGGTCTGTGGGCCGGCTGGGCCGGGAGGCGACGCCCGGGGTGGTGACGTGCCCGGCTGTGGGGTCCGATGACCCGGGCCAGGCAAAGGACCCGCCCGAGCGGTTTAGGCCTGAGCCTCTGGGCACTGCGGCCGCTTCGGGCAGGGCTGTCAGGGCAGGACAGGGCCTGCACATCCGGGAGCGCACGCCCTCCTGCGCGTAGCCCGCTAGTGAGGTTCCGAAGGGCGGTGCCGGGCCGAACCGGATATGCCGGTTCTGGGGCTCAGGTGAGGGACCCAGGCCTTCCGCCCCTCACCTCTGGTGGGGATCCGACCCAACCTGGAGCCCCCTAGACGTGGATCCAGGTGTCGAAGCCTCGAGTCCTCAATAGGTGCAGCAAAAAGGCAAAGGACGCAGGAGGCTGTTCGGTATTTACAGTAAACTTATCCTAAGAAGCCAAACTGTCCCTCTTTCTTCGTCATCTAAACATCTTTTGCCACTAATGTTTTTCTTTTTATTTATTTATTAAGACAGATATCGCTGTTGTCGCCCAGACCGGAGTGCAATGGCGCTATCTCGGCTCACTACAACCTCCACCTCCCAAGTTCAAACGATTTCGTACCTCAGCCTCCGGAGTAGCTGGGATTAAAGGCGGGCGCCACCAGCTCCCGCTAATTTTTGTATTTTTATAGAGACACGGTTTCACCATGTTGGCCAGGCTGGTCTCGAACTCCTGACCTCAACCAGTCCACCCGCCTCGGCCTCCCAAAGTGTTGGGATTACAGGCGTGAGCCATCACACCCGGCCCGCTAATGTTTTTCTTTGCATATCATTCTGAACACTTCTTTCACCTCTAAACATCCTTTCAGTCAGGGCAAGCCATAATTTAACTCAAAGAGTAAAATGATACAGACTTTACAGGGTTTTCAAAAGGTCTCATGGAATCTAATAGGGTGACTGTCCAGGGATGAACCTTTTGTTCATCATTTCAAAAAGAAGATATTGGCCGGGCGTGGTGGCTCACGCCTCTAAACCCAGCACTTTGGGAGGCCGAGGCAGGTGGATCACGAGGTCAAGAGATGGAGACCATCCTAGCCAACATGGTGAAACCGTCTCTACTAAAAATACAAAAATTAGCTGGGCATTGTGGCATGTGCCTGTAGTCCCAGCTACTTGGGAGGCTGAGGCAGGAGAATCACTTGAACCTGGGAAGCGGAGGTTGCAGTGAGCCGAGATCGTGCCACTGCACTCCAGCCTGGTGACAGAGCCAGTCTCCGTCTCCAAAAAGAAAGAAAGAAAAAAATGAAAAGAAAAAAAATGAAAAAGCAAGGAATTAATATAATCTCATGTCTCTTACCTGTTTACTTTCACTGAAGAAGCCTTATGAAGTTTTTTGTTGTTTTCTTTTTGCTGTTTACTTTCTGATTTTGAAGCGATCAATTCAGATATTGTTTTTAATAAGATTCAAAAGTTTTGAGGAACTTTGTAATCAAGTAGTATAAGAAATACGAAAAATGCTTTTATGAGCCTCAAAGGTAGCAACAGAAGTATACAACTTTTTTGGTTTTTGTTTTTATGGGGTGGGTTTTTTATTGTTGTTTGTTCTGTTTTGTTTTGTTTTTGGTAGAGACAGGGTCTCACTATGTTGCCCAGTCTGGGCTGAAACTCCCGGGCTGAAGCTATCGCCTGCCTCAGCCTCCCAAAGTGCTGGGATCATAGGCGTGAGCCACCAAATAGCACCCAGCCCTTTGTCATTTCTAAAATTCCTGACTACCGACCAGCTGCGGTGGCTTATGCCTGTAATCCCAGCACTTTTGGAGGCCTAGGCGGGTGGATCACAAGGTCAGGAGTTCACGACCGGCCTGAACAACATGGTGAAACCCCGTCTCTACTAAAAATACAAAAAATTGCCGGATGTGGTGGTCGTGCCTGTAATCCCACCTACTCAGGAGGCTGAGGCAGGAGAATTGCTTGAACCCAGGAGGCTGAGTTTGCAGTGAGCCGAGATCTAGAGATTGCACCACTGCACTCCAGCCTGGGCGACAGAGCGAGACTGTCTCAAAAAAAAAAAAAAAAGAATTCCTGACTACCTACTATTTCTTTCAAGCTTCACTATTTATATACATTTTCTCTATAGAGCTATATAAATTAGAAAATGTCTTCATACAAAATTCAAAACATGACAGAGTAAAAAATAATTGATTCTCCCATCTCTGTTAGCTGTTCCAGTCCTGGAAGGCAATCACTTTGCATTGTATAATGTACCCTTCCCTACATATTTGTAAATAATACATTAAAATATAGGGATACTTCTTTTTACACAAAAGGTAACACACTATATATGCTGTTCAGTCCTTTTTTTCTGACTTCAAATATCTTGGATAGGCTGGGCACAGTGGCTCAGGCCTATAATTCCAACACTTTGGGAGGCCGAGGTGGACTGATCGCTTGAGACCAGGCAACAGGTTTGAGAGCAACCCCGGCAACAGAGCAAAACCCCATCCCTACGAAAAATACAAAAATTAGCTGGATGTGGTGGTGTGTGCCTATAGTCCCAGCTACTCTGGAGGCTGAGGTGGAAGGATCACCTGAGCCCAGGAGGTCAATGCTGCAGTGAGCCGAGAGCGTGCCATCCAGCCTGGGTGACAGAGTGAGACCCTGTCTCAAAAAAAAAAAAAAAAACAGAAAAAGAAAAATGTCTTGGACATCCTGCTGTATCAGTATGGAGGCAGAATAATATTCCACTTATGCAAATATCCTAATTTATTTAACCAATCTCCTACAGGTGGATATTCAGCTTGTTGCCAAGCCATTACTATTACATGCTAAGCTGCAATGAATAACCTCATACAAGACAAGGCAACATAGTGAGACCCCATCTCTACAAAAAATAAAAAATTAGCCATTTGTGGTGGCACAGGCTTGTGGTCCTAACTACTAGACAGGCTGAGTTGGGAGAATCGTTTGTACCCAGGAGGTAAAGGCTGCAGTAAGCCCTAATCCCACCACCACTGCACTGCAGTCTCAGTGACAGAGCAAGACCTTGTCTCAAAAAAGTTAAAATAATTAAAAATGAAAAACAGCCTTATATAATGAGCAAATTATACCTATATGAGAAATCCTTACCCTGGAATCTTTAGATCAAAAGGATTGATCAAAAGGATTTTTAATTTTGATAGATATTACCAAATTATCCTACACAGAAATTGTGCCTATTTCATTTACTTTCAAATTCTGCTTAAGAAGACTTACAAGGCTGTATAGGTTGGAGGGTTGAGGGGATGGAGAGTGAAAAGAAAAGAGTATTTGTCACTTTACACCATAATAAATTTTTTTTTTTTGAGACGGAGTCTCGCTCTATTGCCCAGGCTAGAGTGCAGTGGCTCACTGCCAGCTCCGCCTCCCAGGTTCATGCCATTCTCCTGCCTCAGCCTTCTGAGTAGCTGGGACTACAGGCGCCTGCCACCACACCCAGCTAATTTTTTGTATTTTTAGTAGAGATGGGGTTTCACTCTGATAGCCAGGATGGCCTGAATCTCCTGACCTTGTGATCCGCCCGCCTCAGCCTCCCAAAGTGCTGGGATTACAGGCGTGAGCCACCGCACCTGGCCACACCATAATAATTTTGATTAAAGATGAGTATTAAGGTGCAAACTGAAAATATATAACAAACTTTATAAGTAAGTTTCCTTGCTTATTTTGAAGTAAATGTTATTTGGCTAACGCAAATAATGATATGCTTTTGTTCTGTAAAGGATAGTGTTACTTTTTCAATACAAAATGAAACCTTATTTAAAAACCAAAAAGGGGAGGAATGGCCAGTGTAGCCTTTTATTTGGCATTATTCTGCAAATAAGAAGCTTCTGGTCAGGTGTGATAGCTCATGCTTGTAATCCAAGCACTTTGGGAGGCCAAGGCAGGCAGATCACCTGAGGTCGGGAGTTCGAGACCAACCTGACCAACATGGAGAAACCCAATCTCTACTAAAAAATACAAAAATTAGCCAGGAATGGTGGCCAATGCCTATAACCCCAGCTACTCAGGAGGCTGAGGCAGGAGAATCGCTTGAACCCAGGAGGCGGAGGTTGTGGTGAGCCGAAACCATGCTATTGCACTCCAACCTTGGCAGCAAGAGCGAAACTCCATCTCAAAAAAAAAAAAAAAAGTTTTCTCTGTTTCAGCAAATAAAAGAAAAAGTTCCTAAAATTATTTCTAAATTTTTAGTATTTTAATACTGTATCATTTCGTTTAAGAAGCTGCATCTGTTTTAACAAAGTGAATGTTCTGTCTCTAACTTCATTGTTCCAGAACAGTGTAAGACTAACAGTGTTCCAGAACTGTGCAGAATGGAGAAATTGCAGAAAATAACCGACCATAAAACTGAAAGAGAAACGAAAATCTCAAAGCAAAATATGATTGTTTTACTAGCATGCAAGATTTTAACACAAAGTATTTAAGCTGTGCACGGTGGCTCATGCCTGCGATCCCAGCACTTTGGGAGGCCAAGGCAGGTGGATCACCTGAGGTCAGGAGTTCGAGACCAGCCTGGGCAACATTGTGAAATCCTGTGTCTACTAAAATACAAAAATTAGCTGGGCATGGTGGCGCATGCCTATAATCCCAGCTACTAGAGAGGCTGAGACAGCAGAACTGCTTGAACCCTGGAGGCAGACGTTGCAGTGAGCCAAGATTGTGCCATTTACAGTCCAGCCTGGGCAACAGAGCAAGACTCTGTCTCAAAAAAAAAAAAAGGATTTAATGTATATTGTTAGAGTAGCAATACTTAGTAGAGTACTGTTTTTAAGTTAGGTTTTTGGAGGTATAATTTACATATCATAAAATTCATCCTTGGCTGGGCGTGGTGGCTCATCCCTGTAATCCCAGCACTTTGGGAGGCAGAGGTGGGCAGATTACTTGAGGTCAGAAGTTTGAGACCAGCCTGGACAACATGGTGAAACCCATTCTCTACTAAAAATACAAAAATTAGACAGGCATGGTTGGTACACACCTGTGATCCCAGCTACTCGGGAGGCTGAGGCAGGAGAATCACTTTAACCTGGTGAGTGGAGGTTGCAGTGAGCCAAGATCTTGCCACTGCACTCCAGCCTGGGCAACAGAGTGAGCATCTGTCTCAAAAAAAAAAAAAAAAAGTATGCAATGTACAGTTTTATGAGTTCTGACAAATGATATAGAACATTTCAATCACCACAAAATATTCCCTCTTGCCCCTTGGTAATGAACCCTTCATTTCAACCCCAGTTCCTCAAAAACATAGATCTACTTTTTGTTCTTATACCATTACCTTTTCCACAATATCAAACAAATGGAGTCATACAGTATATAGCCTTTCAAGTCTGGCTTCTTTCACTTGGTATAATGCTTGTGAAATTTATCCATTGTTATTTTCACATATCAGTACTTTATTTCTTTTTTTTTTTTATCACTGAATAGTATTCCGTTATGTGGATATAACATAGTTTGTTTAGCCATTAATCAGTTGAAGAACATTTGGGTGGTTTCCATTAACAAAAAAACAATTAGAAGTCATTGTAGAAGTCCAAAAAAAAAAATTATGAATAAAGCTACTATAAATATCCATGTACAAGATTTCATTTCGGCCTTAAATGATCTCCACCAATATTTTCTGAAAATCACATCTAGATATAGGAGCTACCAAGTCACAACTACAGCTACATAAACATTATTCCATATTATTCTAGAAACTCAGATAATGTATTCATTATTTATCAAATATTTATTAAACATCTACTACATAGCAGGTACTGTTCTAAGCACATAGATAAGACAATTGTCAGATACTAGCTCCCCTAAAATACCACCAAGACAACCCATTGGCGAAACCCTGTCTCTACTAAAAATACAAAAAACTTAGCCAGGCGTGGTGGTAGATGCCTGTAATCCCAGCTACTTGGGAGGCTGAGGCAGGAGAATTGCTTGAACCAGAGGTGGAAGTTTCAGTGAGCCAAGACTGCACCATTGCACTCCAGCCTGGGCTACAGAACGAGACTGTCTCAAGAAAAAAAAAAAAAAAAGCAAAACTGAGTTATTGTTCACTTCAATAAAAAAGATCACTACCTTAACACAGTCTCAGTAACACCTTTAAGGGGGAAAGCAAAGTTAGAATATATATAAGGTTTGGGGATCTGATTTAAGAGAGTTTTTCAATTCAAGGGACTTGATTACAACTTGGTAGGAATCATGATACATTGGGATTTGTGGACATAGTTTGAGACAGAGTTCTGCTCTTGTCACCCAGGCTGGAGTGCAGTGGCGAGATCTCTCGGCTCACTGCAACCTCCGCCTCCCAGGTTCAACTGATGCTCCAGCCTCAGCATCCCGAGTAGCTGGGATTACAGGCGCCCACCACCACGCCCAGCCAATTTTTGTATTTTTAGTAGAGACAGGGTTTCGCCAGACTGGTCTCGAACTCCTGACCTCAGGTAATCTGCCTGCCTCGGCCTCCCAAAGTGCTGGAATTATAGGCATGAACCAGAGCATGGGCCAAGAAAGGGTTTTAGAGTCTGGGATAGTGTATTAGTTTTCTACTGCTGCGGTAATGAATTACCACAAATTTAGGGGCTTCAAACACCACAAATGTGTTATCTTACAATTGTGTCAATAGAAGTCTGACACGAGTCTCACTGGATTAAGACAATGTATTGGCAAGACTGTTGCTTTCTAGAGGCTCTAAGGGAGAGTCCTTCCCTTTTCCAGCTTCTAGAGGCTGCCCTCATTCATTGGCTTGTGACCCTTTCCTCCATCTCCAAGCCAGCAATGGCTGGTTGTGTTCTTTTAAAATCATATCACTTTGACTTTCTATTCCATCTCCATCATTTATTTTATATACA
>NW_012116422.1:1845040-1852265 GCF_000951035.1 Colobus angolensis palliatus
AAAAAAAAAAAAAAAAAAAGAAAAAAGAAAAGCTGAGCAGTTAGATGTTCTTTAAAACATTGATATGGTTTGGATCTGGGTATTACCACCCAAATCTCAAGTAAAATTGTAATTCCCAGTGTTCGAGGTGGGGCCTGATGTGAGGTGATTGGATCATGGAGGTGTTTTTCATGAATAGTTTAGCACCATCCTCTTAGTTCTGGTCTCATGATAGTGAGTTCTCACAAGATCTGGTTGACTAAAAGTGTGTGGCACAGCTAGGCGTGGTGGCTCATGCCTGTAATCCTAGCACTTTGGGAGGCCAAGGTGGGCAGATCAGGAATTTGAGACCAGCTTGGCCAACATGGCAAAACCCCATCTCTACAAAAATACAAAAATTAGCCAGGTGCGGTGGTGTGCACCTGTAGTCTCAGTTACTTGGGAGGCTGAGGCAGGAGAATTGCTTGAACTCAAGAGGCAGAGGTTGTGGTGAGCCAAGATCACGCCACTGCATTCCAGCCTGAGCAACAGAGTGAGACTCTGTCTCAGAAAAAAAAAAAACAACAGAAGTGTGTGGCACCTCCCCCATTACGCTCTCTTGCTCCTACTCTGGCCTCGTGATGTGTGTGGTCCCTCTTCACATTCTGCCATGATTGTAAGTTTCCTGAGGCCTCCCCAGAAGCTGAGAAGATGCCAGCATCATGCTTCTTGTACAGCCTGCATAACTGTGAGCCGATTAAACCTCTTATCTTTATAAATTACTCAACCTCAGGTATTTCTTTATGGCAATGCAAGAACGGACTAATGCCTGTCATTCCAGCTACTCAGGAGGCTGAGGCAGGACAATCACTTGAACCCGGAAAGCAGAGGTTGCAGTGAGCCAAGACCCTGCCATTGCACTCCAGCCTGCGCAATAGAGTGAGACTCTGTCTCAGAAAAAAACAAAAACAAACAAACAAAAAAAACCCAAAAAACAGACTAATACAAACACGATTTTGAAAAGTTCTGAAATTGTTAGAGGTGTTCCAACCAGAGTGACTCCATCTTGAATACGGGCTGGGTGAAACAAGGCTGAGACCTACTGGTCTGCATTCCCAGGCATTAGGCATTCTTAGTCACAGGATGAGATAGGAGGTCGGCACAAGATACAGGTTGCAAAGACCTTGCTGATAAAACAGTTTGCAGTAAAGAAGCTGGCTAAAACCCACGAAAACCAAGATGGTGATGAAAGTGACCTCGGTCATCGTCACTGCTCGTTATTCCTTAATCATAAATCATTAGCATGCTGAAAGACACTCCCACCAGCACAATGATAGTTTACAAATGCCATAGCAATGTCCGGAAGTTACCCTACATGGTCTAAAGTGGGGAGAAACACTTAGTTATGGGAAATCCCTGCCCCTTTCCTGGAAAACTCATAAATAATCCACCCCTTATTTAGCATATGATCAAGAAATAACTATAAGTATACTTAGTCAAGCGGCCCATGTCACCATTCTGTCTATGGAGTATCATTCTTTTGTTTCTTTACTTCTCTAACAAACTTGCTTTTACTCAACTTTATGGATGGACTCCCCTGAATTCCTTTTCTTTCTTTTTTGTTTTTTGAGAGGGACTCTTGCTCTGTCGCCCAGGCTGGAGTTCAGTGGCGCCATCTCAGCTTGCTGAAACCTTTGCAACCCAGGTTCAAGCTATTCTTCTGCCTTGGCCTCCCGAGTAGCTGGGATTGCAGGCACATACCACCACACCCAGCTAGTTTTTTTGTATTTTTAGTAGCCACAGGGTTTCACCGTGTTGGCCAGGATGGTCTCCAACTCCTGACCTCAAGTGATCCACCTGCCTCGATCTCCCAAAGTGCTGGGATTATAGGCATGAGCCACCATGCCTGGCCTAGCAAACTTTCTATGTAAGAAACAGATAGTAAAATATTTTTAGGCTTTGCAGATCAAGTGGCAAAATCAAAGATTTTTTTTCTTTTTTTTTGAGATGGGATCTCACTCTGTTGCCCAGGCTGGAGTGCAATGGTGCGATCTCGGGTCACTGCAGCCTCCGTCTCCCAGGTTCAAACGATTCTTCTGCCTCAGCCACCTGAGTAGCTGGGATTACAGGCACCCACCACCACACCCAGCTAATTTTTTTATTTTTAGTATAGACGGGTTTTAATCAAGTTGGCCAGGCTGGTCTTGAACTCCCGACCTCAAGAGACCTACCCACCTTGGCCTCCGAAAGTGCTGGGATTCCAGGTGTGAGCCACCATGCCCGGTTACATCAAGGATTTCATCTAGGTACTTATATAATAATATAAAAGTTTCCATGAATATTTTATTGGTAACATTTACACTTTCTGGGTGTATGTATGGAAAACAGAGTCTCACTGTACTGCCCAGGCAGGTTTCGAACTCCTGGGCTCAAGCTGTCCTCCTGCCTCTGCCTCCTTAAGAGCTGGGATTACAGGGTTGAGCCATCACGCCCAGCTTATTGATAAAATTTAAAATATAGTAGTTAAGTTTTCAGGCCTGTTAATAAGAATAAAGCAATTTTGGCTAGACGCAGTGACTCACGCCTGTAAACTCAGCACTTTTAGAGGCTGAGGCAGGAGGATCACTTGAGGTCAGAAGTTTGAGAGCCGCCTGGCCAACATGGTGAAACCCTGTCTCTACTAAAAACACAAAAATTAGCTGGGTGTGGTCGTGCGTGCCTGTAATCCCAGCTACTTGGGAGGCTGAGGTAGAAGAATAGCTTGAGCCTGCGAGGCAGAGGTTACAGTGAGCAGAGATTGATCACACCATTGCACTCCAACCTGGGCTACAGAATGAGTCTCTGTCTCAAAAAAAAAAAAAGAAAGAAAAAAGAAAAAGAAAATATCTTTTCACACAGATAGGTACTACTAAATATGATATCAATCCACTGTCATGTGATATTATTTTAGAATAATCATTGCTGGAGAGAAATTTATAAAATTCTACTATAGACTGGACCCAGTGGCTCATGCCTGTCATACCAGGAATTTGGGAGGCCGAGGCAGGGAGATCACTTGAGGTCAGGAGTTCGAGACCAGCCTGGCAAACATGGTGAAACGTCGTCTCTACTAAAAATACAAAAATTACCCAGGCATGGTGGTGCTCACCTGTAATCCCAGCTACTCAGGAGGCTGAGGCAGGAGAATTGCTTAAACCAAGGAAGTGGAGGTTGCAGTGAGCTAAGATGGCGTTACTGTACTCCAGCCTGGGTGACAGAGCGAAACTCTCTTAAATAAATAAATAAATAAATAAATCGTATTAGACTCTTCTCTTAATATATGCCTTTGAGCATATACATTGAAAAGTGATCACCTCCAATTGAAGATTAGATGGGAGATCCTCAATTGTACATTTAAACTGCTTTTGAAATATGGAAATTTCCAGCTGGGAGCAGTGGCTCATACCTGTAATCCCAGCACTTTGGGAGGCTGAGGCGGGCACATCATGAGGCCAAGAGATGGAGACCAGTCTGGCCAACATGGTGAAACCCCATCTCTACTCAACATACAAAACTTAGCTGGGCGAGGTGGTGTGCACCTGTAGTGCCAGCTGCTCAGGAGGCTGAGGCAGGGGAATCACTTGAACCTGGGAGGCAGAGGTTGCAATGAGCTGAGATCATGCCACTGCACTCCAGCCTGGTGACAGAGCGAGACTCCGTCTCAAAAAAATAAAAAGGAATATGGAAATTTACTTCATATGTGAGAGCCAAAAACATGCTGCAGACACTGTAGTTCAAATCACAGAAAAGATGTATGCTGCAAATTTGTGCAATAACAGATATCTCAGGTCTTGTTTTAATTTTGACACCAGGTCGGGGATGGTGGCTCACACCTGTAATCCCAGTACTTTGGTAGACCAATGCAGGCAAATCACTTGAGGTCAGGAGTTCCAGACCAGCCTGACCAACATGGTGAAACCCTGTCTCTTCTAAAAATACAAAAATTAGCCAGGGCTGGTGGCGCTCACCTGTAGTCCCAGCTACTCTGGAGACCGAGGTAGGAGAATCACTTGAACTTGGGAGGCAGAGGGTGCAGTGAGCCGAGATGGTGCCACTGCACTCCAGCCTAAGCAACAGAGTGAGACTCTGTCTCAAAAAAAAAAAAAAAAAAAAAAAAAAATTGACACCATAGGAAGTGTGTAAATCAACTTGACATTTCTTGTGATTCAAACAACATTATGTATTGCCCAAAACAACTTTATCACAGTAAGAGTTTCACATATCAATACCATTTTAACTGGTAATTTTAGATTGAACTTATTAAGAAACATTATCACATCTTCAGCAAAAGCTAACCTCTAAAACCACTTAGTATTCAATAAAACTGGTTGAGGGCAATTCTCATTCATAAGAATTTCCATCTCACAGCATTATTCAGCATAGCCGAGGGTAAAAGCAACTGACTGTTCAACAATGAATGAATGGATAAGCAAAATGTGGCATATACATACAATGAAATATTATTCAAACTCAAAAAGGAGGAACAGCTGGGCACAGTGGCTCATGCCTGTAATCCCAGCACTTAGGGAGGCTGAGGCCGGCAGATTACTTGAGGTCGGGAGTTTGAGACCACTCTGGCCAACATGGTGAAACCCCGTCTCTACTAAAAATACAAAAATTAGGCCGGGCACGGTGACTCAAGCCTGTAATCCTAGCACTTTGGAAGGCCGAGATGGGCAGATCACGAGGTCAGGAGATCGAGACCATCCTGGCTAACACGGTGAAACCCCGTCTCTACTAAAAATACAAAAACTAGCCGGGCGAGGTGGCGGGCGCCTGTACTACTCCGGAGGCTGAGCCAGGAGAATGGCGTGAACCTGGGAGGCGGAGCTTGCAGTGAGCTGAGATCCAGCCACTGCACTCCAGCCCAGGTGACAGAGTGAGACTCCGCCTCAAAAAAAAAACAAAAACAAAAACAAAAATTAGCCAGGTGTGTCAGCGCATACTGTAATCTCAGCTAATTGGGTGCCTGAGGCAGAAGAATCCCTTGAACCTAGGAGGTGGAGTTTGCAGTGAGCCGAGATTGTATCACTGCACTCCAGCCTGGGCAACAGAGTGAGACTCTGCCTCAAAAAAAAAAAGAAAAAAAGGAAGGACAAGTACTAAAACATGGATGTACCTTGAGGATATTATGCAAGATGAAGTAAGACAATCAAAAAAGACAAATACTATATGATTCCACTTGCATAAGGTACCAAGAGCAGTCTAATTCACAAAGACATAAAGTAGAATGGCAGTTCCTAGGGGTTGGGAGTAGGGAGGTAATGAGGAATTATTATTTAATGGGTATAGAGCTTGAGTGTTGCAATATGAAAAGTTCTAGAGATGGATGGTGGTAATGGTGACCATGGTTTCACAACATTGTGAATATACTTAATACCATTGAACTGTATACTTAAAAATGGTTAGGATGGTAAATTTAATGTTATGTGTATTTTATCCCAAGTTTTAAAAATTTCCTTCTTGGCCAGGCATAGTAGCTCACGCCTGTAATCCCAATACTTTGGGAGGCTGAGGTGGGCAGATCACCTGAGGTCGGGAGTTCAAGACCAGCCTGACCAACATGGAGAAACCCCATCTCTATTAAAAATACAAAAAATTGGCCGGGCGCGGTGGCTCAAGCCTGTAATCCCAGCACTTTGGGAGGCCGAGACGGGCGGATCACGAGGTCAGAAGATCGAGACCATCCTGGCTAACACGGTGAAACCCCGTTTCTACTAAAAAATACAAAAAACTAGCCAGGCAAGGTGGCAGGCGCCTGTAGTCCCAGCCACACGGGAGGCTGAGGCAGGAGAATGGCATAAACCCAGGAGGTAGAGCTTGCAGTGAGCCGAGACAGTGCCACTGCACTCCAGCCCGGGCAACAGAGCAAGACACCATCTCAAAAAAAAAAAAAAAAAAAAATTCTCGCATGTGCTCATTACATAGAGACTACTCTTTGAAGCTAATTCTTCAGTCATTTCCAATTTAACATTGCTCATTGAATAAATAACAACTGAATAGTATTGATAACATCCATCACCTTTTTAAGAGTCAAAGACATACAAATAAAAAGGATAAAAGAGTACAGAAATAAACACCTCACATTTATAAGTAGTTGATATTCAACAAGAACTCTTTTTTTTTTTTTTTTTTGGAGACAGAGTCTTGCTCTGTCACCCAGGCTGGAGTGCAGTGATGTGGTCTCAGCTCACTGCAACCTCTGCCTCCCGGGTTCAAGCGATTCTCCTGCCTCAGCCTCCTGAGTAGCTAGGACTGCAGACACATGCCACCACGCCCAGCTAATTTTTGTATTTTCAGTAGAGACAGGATTTCACCATGTTGGCCAGGATGATCTCGATCTCCTGACCTCGTGATCCATGTGCCTTGACCTCCCAAAGTGCTAGGATTACAGGCATGAGCCACCATGCCCAGCCCCCTACAAGGCTTTAAACATCTTACATTGTCACAAGCTTAGTGAATCTGCCCAGCTAAGTTTCTTCTGTTCCACAAATATTGGTAATCCAATAAATTATAACACATCTTAGCGGATTCCACTTCAGGTTGTACTGAATTTCAACTTCTTTGAAAATATTCTCGTGGCCGGGTGCGGTGGCTCAAGCCTGTAATCCCAGCACTTTGGGAGACTGAGACGGGCGGATCAGGAGGTCAGAAGATCGAGACCATCCTGGCTAACACGGTGAAACCCCGTTTCTACTAAAAAATACAAAAAACTAGCCAGGCAAGGTGGCAGGCGCCTGTAGTCCCAGCCACACGGGAGGCTGAGGCAGGAGAATGGCATAAACCCAGGAGGTAGAGCTTGCAGTGAGCCGAGACAGTGCCACTGCACTCCAGCCCGGGCAACAGAGCAAGACACCATCTCAAAAAAAAAAAAAAAAAAAAATTCCTTCTCAGCCCTGAGCTTAAATAAAATAATAAGTTATAACTGCTAAGCCATTAAACTGCTATATAGTAGATCAAGTCAGGATATTCAGCTTCATTACTGAAAAAAATCCTGGAATTCATAATGATTAAGTCCAGAAGAGCAAATAAAGTTCACTGTTGACACTATTGGCTCAATACACATGATAAATTCAAATATATCCTGCGATTTTTTGTTGTTGTTGTTGTTGAGACAGTGTCTTGCTCTGTCACCCTGGCTGGAGTGCAGTGATGTGGTCTCAGCTCACTGCAACCTCTGCCTCCCGGGTTCAAGCGATTCTCCTGCCTCAGCCTCCTGAGTAGCTAG
>NW_012116422.1:1858955-1861470 GCF_000951035.1 Colobus angolensis palliatus
TGGGAGGCCAAGGTGGGTGGATCACCTGAGGTCAGGAGTTCGAGACCAGCCTGGCCAACATGGCGAAACCCCGTCTCTACTAAAAATACACAAATTAGTTAGGTGTGGTGGTGCACACCTGTAATCCCAGCTACTTGGGAGGCTGAGGCAGGAAATTGCTTGAACCCAGGAGGTGTAGGTTGTAGTGAGCTGAGATCATGCCACTGTACTCCAGCCTGGGCGACAGAGTGGGACTCCATCTCAAAAAATAAAAGTGAAAATAAATAAAAAATGGTCAGAGGATCTCAATAGACATCTTTTCTTTCTTCCTTGCTTTTTTTTTTTTTGAGACAGAGTCTTCTCACTCTGTTACCCAGGGTGGGGTGCAGTGGCATGATCTTGGCTCACTGCAGCCTCCACCTCCTGGGTTCAAGTGATTCTTGTGCCTCAGCCTCCTGAGTGGCTGTGATTACAGGCGTGCACCACCACGACCAGATAATTTTTATATTTTTAGTAGAGATGAATTTTCACCATGTTGGCCAGGCTGGTCTCAAACTCCTGACCTCAAGTGATACTCTCACCTTGGCCTCCTAAACTACTAGTATTACAGGGGTGAGCCATAGTGCCTGGCCCTCAATAGGTCTTTCCAAAAAAGATATACAAATACGAATGACCACTAAGCCCATAAGAAGATAATCAACATTATTTACCATCAGAGAAATGCGTATCAAAACAGTGAGGTATCACTTCATACCCCCTAAGATGTATAATCAAAATGACAGATACTTGATTTTGATTATAGTGCTGGTGTCTTAGTCTGTTTGTATTGCTATAAAGGAATACCTGAGGCTAGGCAATTTATAAAGAAAAGAGGTTTATTTTGCTCACAGTTTTACAGGCTGCACAGGAGGCATGGTGCTGGCATCTCTTAGGCTTTGGTGGGGTCCAAAGGCTGTTTCCATTCATGACAGAAGGCAAAGGGGAACCAATGTGTGCAGAGATCACATGTTAAGAGAGGAAGCAAGGGAGCAGGGGAGGTGCCAGGCTCTTTTAGAAACTAGCTCTTGTGTAAACTATTAGAGTAAGAACTCACTCACTCCCTGACCAGGGAGGTAATTAACTTATTCATGAGGGATTCACCCCTATGACCCAAACACCTTCCAGTAGGCCCTACCTCCAACATTGGGGATCAAATTTCAATATGAGGCTTGGAGATACAAGCATCCAAACTATAGTAGTTGTAAAGATGTGAAGAAATTGGAATACTTATAGATTGCTAGTGGGTTTACAGTGTAAAATGGTATAGCTGCTTTGGAAAACAGTCAGTTCCTCAAAACACTTGGTCCAGAAATTCCACTCCTGGGTATACACCTAAGAAAATTCAAAACATATATTCACACAAAAACCTGTACATGAATGTTAACTATGGCATTATTCATAATAACCAAAACGTAGAAAACAACCCAAATGTCCTTCAACTGATGAAATTTCATAAATGAAATTGGTATGTACATATGAAATATTATTTGGTAATAAAAAGAAATGAATTACCGGTATATGCTGCAGTATGAACAAACCTTGAAAACATTATGCTGAGTGAAAAAAAGCCAGTCACAAAGGAAAATATATTTTATGATTCCATTTGTATGAAATGTCCACAATAGGCAAATCTATAGAGACAGAAAGTAGATTAGTGGTTGCCTATGGCTGGGTGGTTGGGGGGTGGACACTGGAAATGGGTAGTGACTGCTAATGGGTACAGGGGTTTTTTTTATGGTTGTTTTTGTTTTGAAACAGAGTTTTGCTCTTGTTGCCCAGGCTAGAGTGCAGTGGTGCAATCTCAGCTCACTGCAACCTCCGCCTCCCGGGTTCAAGCAATTCTCCTGCCACAGCCTCCTGAGTAGCTGGGATTACAGGCATCCGCTACCGTGCCCAGCTAATTTTTGTATTTTTTAATAGAGACAGGGTTTCTCCATGTTGGTCAGGTGATCTGCCGATCTTGGCCTCCCAAAGTGCTGCGATTACAGGCGTGAGCCACCGCGCCTGGCTAGGTTTTCTTTTCATGATGATCAGAATATTCTAAGATTTGTTCTGGTGGGCCAGGCATGTTGGCGAACACCTGTAATCGCAGCACTGTGGGAGGCCAGTGCAGAAGGATCCCTTGAGCCCAAGAGTTCCCGAGCAGCCTGAGCAACATAGCAAGACACTATTGCTATTAAAAAAAAAAAAAAAATTAGGCCAGGCACAGTGGTTCACACCTGTAATCTCAGCACTTTGGGAGGCCGAAGTGGGTGGATCACCTGAGATTAGGAGTTCAAGACCAGCCTGACCAACATGGTTAAACCCCATCTCTACTAAAAATACAAAATTATTGTATTTGTATTGGTGGCACATGTCTGTAATCCCAGCTACTTGGGAGGCTGAGGAAGGAGAATTGTTTGAACCCAGGAGGCAGAGGTTGCAGCGAGCCAAGATTGTGCCATTATACTCCAGCCTGGGCAACAAGAGCAAAACTCTGTCTCAAAAAAGAAAAAAA
>NW_012116422.1:1862170-1866377 GCF_000951035.1 Colobus angolensis palliatus
CAGCCTCCCAAAGTGCTGGGATTATAGGAGTGAGCCACCACGCCTGGCCTGTTTGTTTGTTTGTTGTTTGTGTTTTTTGTTTGTTTTGAGACAGAGTCCCACTCTGTTGCCCAGGCTGGAGTGAAGCGGTGCTATCTCAGCTCACTGCAACCTCTGCTTCCCGGATTCAAGCTATTCTCCTGCCTCAGCCTCCCGAGTACCTGGGACTACAGGCGCACACCCCCACGCCCAGCTAATTTTTATATTTTTAGTACAGGCGGATTTTCACCATGTTGGCCGGGATGGTCTCAGTCTCTTGACCTTGTGATCCACCTGCCTCAGCCTCCCAAAGTGCTGGGATTACAAGTGTGAGCCACGGCACCTGGCCTATTTATTTATTTATTTATTTATTTAATTTTAATTTAATTTTAGGCTAGCCAAGTGAAACAATGGGAGTGGATAAGGAACAAAGAAAATTGTAACTGGTTGTGATCAATTAGTTGTAAACACCACAGCACTTGGGCCAGCCTCCCTGGAGACTGCTTAAGGAAGGGAATCAGTTTATCAGGTAGACAGCACAGTGTCCAAATACTAAAAAGTTACCCAGTAGTTCTATGGTTTTTCATTCTTGATTTTGTCCACAATTTTTGTTAGAGAAATATCTGGAGGTGGAGGTTTATAAATGAAGCACATTACTCATTGTCTTTATTCCAAGTGGTTCTTAGCATATGGCAACTTGTATTCTTTCTTATTTAATTTTAAATTAGTCATGGGCAGGATGCAGTGGCTCACACCTGTAATCCTAGCACTTTGGGAGGCTAAGGTGGGTGGATCACTTGAGGTCAAGAGTTCAAGACCAGCCTGGCCAACATGGTGAAACCCCATCTCTACTAAAAATACAAAAATTAACCAGACAGTAGTGGCGCGTGCCTGTAGTCCCAGTTACTCGGGAGGCTGAGGCAGGAGAATCACTTGAGCCTGGGAGGTGGAGTTTGCAGTGAGCCGAGACTGCAACACTATGCTCCAATCTGGGGGACAGAGTGAGACCCTGTCAAAAAAAATAAAAATTTAATGAATTAATTAATGGAGTACTCATTAATCATGGCAGACTGAACATAGATGTTCCTGCTGGGCACAGTGTCTCACACCTGTAATCTCACCACTTTGGGAGGCTGAGGTGGAAGGATGGCTTAAGCCCAGGAGTTCAAGACTAGCCTGGGCAACATGATGAGACCTCATTTCTACAAAAAATACAAAAATTAGCCAGGCATGGTGGCACACACCTGTAGTCCCAGCTACTAGGGAGGCTGAAGTGGGAGGATTGCTTGAGCCTGGGAGGTCAAGGCCGCAGTGAGCTGTGATCGTACCACTACACTCCAGCCTGGGGAACAGAATGAGACCCCATCTCAAAAAAAAAAAACAAAAAACAACAACACACCACACACACACACAAAGAAAAAAAATGAACATAGATGTTCACTACTGTTCACTTGCAAAATTTCATGATAAAAAAATAAACCCACTAAGACAGCACGAACAGGAGAGGAGTGCATAGGGGTGCATCTCCTTACATAAACTTTCTACCAGTCTGCTTTCAAGCCCTCCTTGTGCTTTGGCTGGCAGAAGTCTATGGTGCCATCAAGTTTGGGAGCTTTTCAGAGTCTGCGGCTTGCTTCCTGTTGTCTTTTACTCACTGTGGCGTAGGCTTTGGCTTTCTTTGGTTATTCAAGTCAACATCCACTTTTCAGGTTCCAGTATAGTTGTCATTTCTCATCTGTTTCATCCCCTATGGTGATGAATTTTATGTGTCAATTTTACTGGGCTAAGGGATGCCCAGATAGCTGGTAAAACACTATTTCTGGGTGTTTTGGGAAAAAATTAGCATTTGAATCAGTAAGCTTACTAAAGAAGACCCATTCCCCTAGGCATTATCCAATCCATTGAGAGCCTATATAGAAATAGAAAAGGCAGAGGAAGAGAGAATTCTCTCTCTCTCTCTTTTTTTTTTTTTTTTTGAGACAGAGGGAGTTTCACTCTTGTCACCCAGGCTGAAGTGCAATGGTGTGATCTCGGCTCACTGCAACCTCTGCCTCCTGGGTTCAAGCGATTCTCCTGCCTCAGCCTCCCGAGGAGCTGGAATTACAGGTACCCCACCACCACACCTGGCTAATTTTTGTGTTTTTAGTAGAGATGGGGTTTCACCATATTGGCCAGGCTGGTCTCAAACTCCTGACCTCAGGTTATCCGCCCACCTTGGCCTCCCAAAGTGCTGAGATAACAGACGTGAGCCACTGCGCCCGGCCTCTCTCTCTTTGAGCTGAAACATCCATCTTCTCCTGCCCTTGGACTTTGGAGCTTCTGGTTCTTGGGTCTTTGGACTTTGGGACTTAACATCAGCAGCCTCTCTGCTTCCCAGGTCTTTTTGGACTCAGATTGAGTTACACCACTGGCTTTCTTGTCCTCAAGCTTGCAAACAGCAGATTGTGGGACTTCTCAGCTTCCATAACTGCAAGAGCCAATTCCCACAATAAATATCCTCATATATATCTGTATGTTTCTATGTGATATGTGTATATATATATATAGTCTTCTATTGGTTCTGCCTCTCTGGAGAACACTGACTAGTACATCTCCTCTTTTTTTCTTTATGCTTTTTTGTCTATTTTCTGCTATTTTAGTTAAATTTTAAGAGGAAATATTAGTGAACAATTTACCATGTTTGTAAATTTGGTAAATTTGGGTTCAATTTACCATGTTTAATTGAAGGTTCTCTTTTTCGTGTTCCTTTTTTTGAGACAGAGTCTTGCTCTGTTGCTAGGTTGGAGTGCGGTGGCACTATCTCCACTCACTGCAACCTCTGCCTCCCGGATTCAAGTGATTCTCCTGCCTCAACCTCCAGAGTAGCTGGGACTACAGGCACGTGCCACCACGCCCAGCTAATTTTTGTAGTTTTAGTAGAGATGGGGTTTTACCATGTTGGCTGGGATGGTCTCGATCTCTTGACCTGGTGGTCCTCCTGCCTCAGCCTCCCCAAGTGCTGGGATTACAGGCATGAGCCACTGCACCCGGCCGACTGTTCTTCGTTTTGTTGTTGTTGTTGTTGTTTTGAAATGGAGTTTTGCTCTTGTTGCCCAGGCTGGAGTGCAATGGCGCAATCTTGGCTCACCACAACCTCTGCCTCCGGGTTCAAGTGATTCTCCTGCCTCAACCGCCCGAGTAGCTGGGATTACAGGCATGCACCACCACACCTGGCTAATTTTGTATTTTTCGTAGAGACAGGGTTTTTCCGTGTTGAGGCTAGTCTCGAACTCCTGACCTCAGCCTCAGCCTCCCCAAGTGCTGGGATTACAGGCATGAGCCACTGCACCCGGCCGACTGTTCTTCGTTTTGTTGTTGTTGTTGTTGTTTTGAAATGGAGTTTTGCTCTTGTTGCCCAGGCTGGAGTGCAATGGCGCAATCTTGGCTCACCACAACCTCTGCCTCCGGGTTCAAGTGATTCTCCTGCCTCAACCGCCCGAGTAGCTGGGATTACAGGCATGCACCACCACACCTGGCTAATTTTGTATTTTTCGTAGAGACAGGGTTTTTCCGTGTTGAGGCTAGTCTCGAACTCCTGACCTCAGATGATCCGCCTGCCTCGGCCTCCTAAAGTGCTGGGATTACAGGCGTGAGTCACCGCGCCCAGCCATGTTCTTTGTATTTTGTTTGGTCTCCCCAACTAGATGGCGAATTCCAAGGAAACCACTGTTGAAGTGTTATTTATATGTCTTTGTATAGTACTTTCCAAACAAGAGTTCTGTTAACGTTTGTGGTTATTACTGATTAGCTTGAATAGCAGACACAAATGCCCTTGGGGGTACACAAAAAACTTTCAAGAACATTGGCAACATCCAGGTCTTCAATTTCCATGGGTACCCACTCCTAAAGTTGAACTGAGAAGGAATCTGTAGCCCAGGTATCATATTGGTTTTCCTTTCTCTCTTCTCCTTTGATAAAGCCTTTCTCCCTCTTTGGCACAAACACACTTCTAAATCTCTTCATGGCACAATTTTTCCCAGGGTGTAAAAACCTACAGGGAAGCATACAAAAGTACAATTTCAAATCGTGTTTTGGGTCAACTTTTTCAATTAAGGCACCATAATTCAAGGTCTGGTTTCCAGTATTTTCTTTTTTTTTTTTTTTAATTTCTGTCAAAGGCACAACCTGGTGTCAGAAAATGGATATTCTC
>NW_012116422.1:1866967-1877309 GCF_000951035.1 Colobus angolensis palliatus
TTGCAGTGAGCTGAGACTGTGCTACTGCACTCCAGCCTGGGTGACAGAGAGAGACTCTTCAAAAAAAGAAAAAAGAAAACCATCATTTGGAAAAGAAGATAGTATAGTAATAATTGTTGTAGACAAGGTCCACTGATCCACTAAAACTAGTGAGTTTTGCATATTCTCAAAATATCTTCCCTAAAGTATCTGTCAACAAACAAGGAAAAGGTAGTAATTTACAGTGGAAAAATCTGATTATAACCTTTTTTTTAGTTAAGGTCTCACTCTGTCACCCAGACCAGAGTTCAGTGGCCTGATCTTGGCTCACTGCAGCCCGGACCTCCTGGGCTCAAGCGATCCTCCCACCCTCTGCCTTCTGAGTAGCTGGGACTTCCGGTGTATGCCATGCCACCATGCCTGGCTTTTTTTTTTTTTTTTTTGAGGCAAGGTTTGGTATTTTTGTTCAGTCTGGAGTATGTAGTGGCACAATCTCGGCTTACTGTAGCCCGGGCCTCCTGGGCTCAAGCCATCCCTCCACCTATTCTTCCCCCGTAGCTGGAACTACAGATGCACACCACCACGCCTGGCTAATTTTTTTGGGGGGGAGACGAAGTCTCACTCTGTCACCCAGGCTGGAGTGCAGTGGTGTGATCTCGGCTCACTGCAACCTCTGCCTCCCAGGTTCAAGTGATTCTCCTGCCTCAGCCTCCTGAGTAGCTGGGATTATAGGCATGCAACACCATGCCTGCCTAATTTTGTATTTTCAGTAGAGACAGGGGTTTCACCATGTCAGTCAGGCTAGTCTCAAACTCCTGACCTCGTGATCTGCCCGCCTTGGCCTCCCAAAGTGCTGGGATTATAGGCATGAGCCACCATGCCCAGCCATGCCTGGCTAATTTTTGTGTTTTTTGTAGAGATGCGGTTTCACCATGTTGCTTAGTCTTGAACTGAGCTCAAGCAATCCGCCTGCTTTGGCCTCCCAAAGTGCTGGGATAACAGCCGTTAGCCACTGCGCCCAGCCTGGAACCACTTTAATCAAGTGATCAAGGTCAACATTGCCAGTAATAAATAAGACACATGAACATTATTAATCTCATGATATTATTGACTGAAGACATTCCATTTCTGTGATATTCTTCCAAAAAGCATAAACTCAGTTCAATCACAAGAAAACATCAGACAAATCCAAATTTTTTTTTTTAGACAGTCTCACTGTCGCCCAGGCTGGAGTGCAACGGCACGATCTCGGCTCACTGCAACCTCCACCTCCCAGGTTCATGCCATTCTCCTGCCTCAGCCTCCTGAATAGCTGGGACTGCAGGCGTGCGCCACCACACCTGGCTAATTTTTTTGTATTTTTAGTGGAGACGGGGTTTTACCATGTCGGTGAGGCTGGTCTTGAACTACTGACCTCAAATGATCCAGCCTCCTCGGCCTCCCAAAGTGCTAGGATTCCAGGTGTGAATCACTGTGTCCAGTCAAACAAACCCAGATTGAGGGGTATTAGACAAAATAATTCTTTAAAAGTGACAAGGGCATGAAAGACAAGGTAACACTGAAATATTGAGACTGTAGTAAAGATACAAGTATCTAAATGTATTTTCTGGGTAGTATTCTGGAATATAAAAAGGATATTAGTGGGAAAAAGAGCAAAATATGAATAAAGTTTTCAGTTTAATAGTATTTTACTATGCTATAATAGGATGTCTTTTTTTTTTTTTTGAGACGGAGTCTCGCTCTGTCGCCCAGGCTGGAGTGCAGTGGCTGGATCTCAGCTCACTGCAAGCTCCGCCTCCTGGGTTTACGCCATTCTCCTGCCTCAGCCTCCCAAGTAGCTGGGACTACAGACGCCCACCACCACGCCCGGCTAGTTTTTTGTATTTTTTAGTAGAGACGGGGTTTCACTGTGTTAGCCAGGATGGTCTTGATCTCGTGATCCGCCCGTCTCGGCCTCCCAAAGTGCTGGGATTACAGGCTTGAGCCACCGCGCCCGGCCAGGATGTCTTTAAAAGATAGTATTTTACTAGATGTTAAATTTCTTGGTTTTGGCAACTGTGACATGGTTATGTAAGATGTTAACACTATGGGAAGCTAGATGAAGTTTATAAGGAAATTGTACTATTTTTGCAACTTTTCTATAAATCTACAGTTCAAAATTTAAAAAGAATAAATATGGTTAAGAATATGAAACACCCTCTCTGCACTTTTTTCACTTCCAGTGTTAACTTATGGCTAATGCTGTATTTTCATTCTAGGGCAAAATTGCTATATTGTACAGTCTATTAATAACACAGTGGGGTGCGGTGGCTCAAGCCTGTAATCCCAGCACTTTGGGAGGCCGAGACGGGCGGATCCCGAGGTCAGGAGATCGAGACCATGCTGGCTAACACGAAAACCCCGTCTCTACTAAAAAGTACAAAAAAACTAGCCAGGCGAGGTGGTGGGCGCCTGTAGTCCCAGCTACTCCGGAGGCTGAGGCAGGAGAATAGCATGAACCCGGGAGGCGGAGCTTGCAGTGAGCTGAGATCCGGCCACTGCACTCCAGCCCGGGCGACAGAGCAAGATTCCGTCTCAAAAAAAAAAAAACAAAAAAACAAAAAAACAACACAGTGTATGTGTGGAATGAAAACCTATGATCTAATGACTCCTTTTGATATGAATGTGGTTAAGTAACATATTCACTACATTTGCCGGGGACTCAACTTCCAGAGTCCTGCTTTCAAGCAGGACTAAAAATAAAACTCTTTAAAAGTTAGTCTCCACTTTGCCATTGATTCTGTTTTTTGTTTTTTCTCACTTTGTCACCCAGGCTGGAGTGCAGTGGCACACTCATGGCTCACTGCAGCCTCAACCTCCTGAGCTCAAACTATTCTCTTGTCACAGCCTCCTGAGTAGCTGGGACTATAGGGGCACATTACCATGCCCAGCTAATTTTTTAATTTTTTTGTAGAGATGGAGTCTTACTATGTTGCCTAGGCTGGTCTCACACTCCTGGACTCAAGTGATTCTCCTGTCTTGGCTTCCCAAAATGTTGGGATTAGAGGCGTGAGCCACTGTGACCAGCCTGATTCTGTGTTTTTGAATGAAATGCTTGACTAGAAGAACTGAGTCCCTGCTCTCTCTACTTCTCCAGTCATACTTTTAACAACCATAATAGTAAAACTCTAAAATTTGAATTTGTTCAAATGTCTTTACACCTCAAATGGAATAAGAACTGGCATTAAATAAAACAGTAAAGAGATAACAGAAGTTTAAGTCTGTGAGCACAAATTGTGAGTTTTATTTAACTGCAAGTGATGCAACCTATGTAACACATTCTTTTCTCATCTGTGTTCTTTAACTGCTAATATTACCTTTACAGAGACAAACATTATAAAATGTACCTGATTGGTAATTTATTAACTCTATCTGTCAAGTGATAATATTCTGTAGGCAGCCTTTGAAATGATGTTTTGAGAATTTATTTACAACCACTGAACACAGATGGTTTTGTAAAACTGACAATTACAGGCTCCTTAAACTCACAACATACATATATTTTAATATTTAAATAGCCTGTTTTCTTCAAAAGTAATTTTCTACTGCTTTTTCATAAAAATATAAAAAAGACATTTATAGTTTTAAAAACCTATATTTAACCCAAATCAAATTTTTTCTACAAATGATACCTCTTTCCAAAAAGTTAAAAAGACATCACAGACTGTGATGTTAAACCAAAGACTCATCACAACAGCATTTTACTGTTAAGAAATATTGTGCAGTATTTCCTTTTTGACCTTTCATGCTAGATTTCAACTACGTACATCCTATGTAAACACACCAGAGTAATCCTCGTCATTCATATATGTGCAGTAGACTGTCATATATATGACCAGTTACCATACAAACTGTCACACCATGTTTTCAAAAACAGCAAAGGCAATCTTTATGAAAGCTTAAAAAAAGCTTTTAATAAAAGGCGACCAACATTGCCCTAATTTTCAGTAAAAATTACCTCTTCTTCCTACCTTTCCCCCTGCTTTGAATGGTACCTTTTATTGCATGTTAATACACAAAGATATTTCTAGCACTTCTATTTGAGTTAGCCTCTTAGATGGCTGCTTTCTTTTCGGATACACTGACTTTTGTCAGAAGGCACCAATATTAGACTCTTAAGTAGTTTCAAATGTTTTGTCCCTTTTTAGGTTCTTCTAGAATAATTTTCCTCAGAAAAGGATAACTTGAAAAACTTAAGGAACCAGAAGAAAATGAATGATATAACACAGCAATTTGAAACTTAACAGCATTCAAAAACTATAAATATATTAATAGGCTCCTTGAACATACCACTTAGGACAAAAAGTCAGATAACTTTCTGAACATAAATGTAAAAATAGAGCACATTTATTAACGGTAGGAAAACTAAGCTTACAGTAACAACATATTATATCTTACATAACACACAGCCAAAAGCATTAGAAATTCACTGCCAGATGTCCTGATGCACCATCCTGAAAATATGTCTGATACATACCACCAACATATATAACAAAGTTGGCATTTATTTCACAGACAGAAAAGATAGTTTCATCACACAAACAGATTTGCAGATTTCAGCTTTAAGTTCTAGAGATATATTTTAAAGACAAAAAAGAAAAACAAGGTTCACCCTTCAAATAAAAAAGTCTCTCTCTATAAGCCATTATTAATACTCTTTATGCTCTTACAATGTAAAACATTGAGAAACTTTTGAATTCTAGAAATGTTCACCAGTTAACCTACTTGGCCTTAACATATTCTAAATTCCCTTTCAAGAATCACATTAATGTTTTCAGTCCATCGGTCCAATATGGATGGAGCAACTCTATTTCTTTTTCTTCTTCTTTGGTGGTTCATCGTCAGAGCTGCTATCTGTGCTGGTGCTGCTGCTACTGGAAGAACTGGAATCTGAGTCTGAATCAGAGGAGGAGGAAGAGGTTGTGGAGGAGGCTGAGGATGAGGAACTAGAGGAGCTTTCATCAGTGTCAGTGTCCTCTGAGGAGGAAGAGGTAGATGTTTCTTCACTCTCTGATGAAGAATCACTGGCAGAACTGTCACTGCTACTGCTACTGGAACTGGTTACACTCTTAGACCTATTAGACAATACACAGTTATATACATGGGAAGGTGACATGTAATAGAATGTTAAAAGCAATTTCATTTTTTTTTTCTTTTCGGGACGGAGTCTTGCTGTGTCACCCAGGCTGGAGTGCAGTGGCATAATCTCAGCTCACTGCAACCTCCACCTCCCAGGTTCAAGAAATTCTCGTGCCTCAGAGCCTCCCGAGTAGCCAGGATTACAGGCGCGCACACCCACGCCCAGCTGGTTTTTGTATTTTTAGCAGAGATGGGGTTTCACCATGTTCATCATGTTGGCCAGGCTGATCTTGAACTCCTGACCTCATGATCCGCCCGCCTCAGCCTCCCAAAGTGCTAGGATTACAGGCATGAGCCACCATGCCCGGCCAAAAGCAATTTCATATGATTCCGTTTATAAATATGCTTATACACTGAAGCTTTGCTAGCATGTTATCCTTAGGTTTGATGTTTTGGAGATTGCCTAACTGTTGTAAACCACAGCTCCTCTCTCTACAAGGCATTGTTACTTCAGCAACTTAATTCTCTTGGATGGAATTCAAGATAAGCATATCTACTATATTACGTTTCAGAGGGAATAATGTTAGAATAAAGCTGCAGTATAACAATTGGGTCTATTTAAACCTCACGTAGCATAGCTGGTGACTGTTTCACCATCTTTATTTTAACTACTTTGGACTAGATATGGCGGGCCAACAATTTCCTACCAGTCTATTAACACTTCCTATTCTAAGCCAAGGGAAGACAATTATTTATTGTTTCCAGGTATAAGGACTCTAGAAAGTTGGAGTAAAAGTCGAAATAGAAGCAATACATTTCCAGACAGGTTAAAAAAAGGAACTTATCAGAAAATAGGATGATTACTTAATTATAAATTGCAATAAGAGACTTCAGACCCAAATCTTATAGCTATCTTTTTTGAGACAGAATTTGCTCTGTCGCCCAGGCTGGAGTACAATGGCATGATCTTGGCTCACTGCAACCTCTGCCTCCTGGGTTCAAGCAATTCTCCTGCCTCAGCCTCCTGAGTAGCTAGGATTACAGGCATGTGCCACCACACCCAGCTAATTTTGTATTTTCAGTAGAGACAGGGTTTCACCATATTGGACAGGCTGGTCTCGAACTCCTGACCTCAGGTGATCCACCCACCTTGGCCACCCAAAGTGCTGGGATTACAGGCATGAGCCACCACGTCCAGCATAGCTATTATTTTAAAATCACCTTTCCCATCCCTCCAGTTAGTATTACATGTTATCTATAAAACACTACTAAAACCACACATACCTTTTTTTCTTGGCCTTTCTTTCCACATTGGTTTCTCCAATGCTGATAAACACGAGGGGGAAAAAAGCTCCTGTTAATAGAGTGATTATACACAGCTCAGACAAGCCCTTCTGCTATCCCCCAAACCATTTTACTCTGGAGAAACATTCTGTCTTTTTATCACATCTAGAGTACAGTATTTCTTATTATAAGCAAGTGGAAAATTCTGCTATTGTAGGCTGTATATGATACATGCAGTCAACTTAACCAGCATTTAAGCAAGATAACATATCTTAGCACCTGTATAAAAGTCAGGTAGGTTAGTAGTTAAGATGATTACTTTTTTTAAGTCTGAAACTGAGGCTGACATAGCTATATCACTACTTACTGAACAACAGAACAAAGCAAATAGCACAATAGCCGTAATTTGTAGTTTTGAGTTCTCAGAATCCTATAAATAGCTATTTCATAATTTTTCAAAAGCAGCCATTTAATTTAAAATATTTCTTTTTCTGCATGTCCTCCAACTGTTGAGTTATTTACTCTTTTTTTTTTTTTTTTTTGAGATGAAGTCTTATTCTGTTGTCCAGGCTGGTGCAGTGGCACGATGCTAACTCACTGCAATCTCCGCCTCCCGGGTTCAAGCAATTCTTCTGCCTCAGCCTCCTGAGTAGCTGGGACTACAGGTGTATGCTACCAAGCCCGGCTAATTTTTATATTTTTAGTAGAGATGGAGTTTCACTATACTGGCCAGGCTAGTCTCAAACTCCTGACCTTATGATCCGTCCACCTTGGCCTCCCAAAGTCCTGGGATTACAGGTGTGAGCCACCCTGTCTGGCTGAGTTATTTACTCCTTTTTTGTTTGTTTGTTTTTTTGAGATGGAGTCTCGCTCTGTCGCCCAGGCTGGAGTGCAGTGGCGCGATCTCAGCTCACTGCAAGTTCCGCCACCAGGGTTCATGCCATTCTCCTGCCTCAGCCTCCTGAGTAGCTGGGACTACAGGCGCCCGCCACCACACCCAGCTAATTTTTTGTAATTTTAGTAGAGACAGGGTTTCATTGTGTTAGGATGGTCTCGATCTCCTGACCTTGTGATCCGCCCGCCTCAGCCTCCCAAAGTGCTGGGATTACAGGCATGAGCCACTGCGCCTGGCCGATTAACTCTTTAAAGACCAGAAATTTAATACTTCAAAACTATGTTCACTCATATTATTTATAAAGAATAAAGTCTGGTAAATCTGAACGAAAGGGACAAATGGCTTGCTGCTACTATTCTGTCAAACAACATGCATACTAAATCAGGTTTTTAAATTACACATTAGGCCAGGTGCAGTGGCTCACACCTGTAATCCCAGCACTCTGGGAGGCTGAGGCGGGCAGATCATTTAAGGTCAGGAGTTCGAGACCAGCCTGGCCAACATGGTGAAACTCTGTTTCTACTTAAAAAATACAAAAATTAGCCAGGCTTGGTGGTGCACACCTGTACTCCCAGCTACCCAGGAGACTGAGGCAGGAGAATCTCCTGAACCTGGGAGGCGGAGGTTGCAGTGAGCTGAGATCACACCATTACACTCCAGCTTGGGCGACAGAGCAAGACTCTGTCTCAAAATAAAAACAACAACAACAACAAAACAAGAAAAAACAATTAATTCTATCACCACTGTCCCGAAAATTTAACTTTTTTTTTTTTCTTTTTGAGACAGGGTCTCACTGTTACCCAGGCTGGAGTGCAGTGGCACGATCTTGGCTTACTGCAACCTCTGCCTCCCAGGCTCAAGCAATCCTCCTACCTCAACCTCTGGAGTAGCTGGGGATACAAGCACGCACCACCACGCCTACCTAAATTTTGTATTTTTTGTAGAGACAGGGTTTTACCATGTTGCCCAGGCTGGTCTTCAACTCCTAAGCTCAAGCAATCTGCTCACCTCAGCCTCCCAAAATGTTGGGATTACAAGTGTGAGCCACCACACGTGGCCAACGTTTTTATATTCTGGCCTTCTCTATATTTCCTAGATAATGCTTCCATCCTTATTTCCTGAGTCTCCGAACATAAACATGTATTTATGTAAAGTTTTTTATACAATGGAATTACTTACTGAATTGTCATTTTGGGAGTAAAATAAGAGGGTGAAGGATACTTACTAAATTATAACTGAATCAAAACTCAGCAATCTTTTTTTTTTTTTTTTTTTTTGAGAATGGAATCTCCCTCTGTTGCCCAGGCTGGAGTGCAGTGGCATAATCTCGGCTCACTGCAAGCTCCACCTCCCGGGTTCACGCTATTCTCCTGCCTCAGTCTCCTGAGTAGCTGGGACCACAGGCGCCTGCCACCATGTCCGGCTAATTTTTGTATTTTTAGTAGAGACGGGGTTTCACCGTGTTAGCCAGGATGGTCTCGAGCTCCTGATCTTGTGATTCACCTGCCTCGGCCTCCCAAAGTGCTGGGATTGCAGGTGTGAGCCACAGTGCCCGGCCAGCAATCTTTTGTTTAACAAAGCCAGATTTATGTAATTATATATGTTTTAGACCAAAATACTTGTGAGATACAATTAGAAAAACAAACATAAATGTCAAAATAAAATTTTATTTATTTATTTATTTTTTGTAGAGGTGGGTCTTGCTATGTTGCCCAGGCTGGTCTCAAACTCCTGTCCTCAAGTGATCCTCCCACCTTAGCTTCCCAAAGTGCTGGGATTATAGGTGTGTGCCTAAACTAGAATGAAAATTTTCATAACCTGTATTTCATTCTTTAGGACAGGGGTTTTCAAACATTTTTTTGCTTACATTCCTAATAAAATAATTTCTGGAAAGTTTGTACTGGCAATTCTAAGTTTTAGTATTTGCAAAGGGCATGTTATATAAATATTATAAAAAGTTCTACAATAATTTAATACCTATTATTCACATAAGAACATGTGAACATGTTTAACAGTTGATACTTTTTTTTTTTTTGAGGCGGAGTCTCGTTCTGTCACCCAGGTGGGAGTGCTGTTGCGTGATCTCGGCTCACTTCAACCTCCTCCACCTCCCAGGTTCAAGCAATTCTCCTGTCTCAGCCTGCTGAGTAGCTGGGATTACAGGTGCCAGCCACCATGCCCAGCTAATTTTTGTACTTTTAGTAGAGACGGGGTTTCACTATGTTGGCCAGGCTGGTATCAAACTCTTGACCTCAGGCGATCCACCCACCTTGGCCTCCCAAAGTGTTGGGATTACAGGCGTGAGCCACCGCACCCAACCTTTTTATAAGGAACAGCGTCTTGGTGATACTACTTAGCTCAGGGCCTGGTGGCTAGGCTGGCTCTCTCCTTTCCAGGCGGAGGCTTCTGCTGCAAACTCCGCCAGATCACGGGTCAGGCCAAGAAGCATGCGAAGCTGACCCCCCTCTTTGTCTTTATTAGAACTGGAGGTACTGGAGCAGCACTGTTTCTCTTGCATCTGGCATTGTTCAATCCAGATGTTTGTTGGGACAGAACGTTATAATAACCCACAGCCCTGGAACAAACTAGGTCCCAATGATCAATACAAGTTCTACTCAGTGAATGTGGATTACAGCAAATTAAAGAAAGAAGGTACAGATTTCTAAATGAAATGTTTCACTATAAAGCTGCTTTAGAATGAAGGTCTTCCAGAAGCCCTCTGCCCAATTTTCCACTTAACCAGGAAATATTTCTCCTCTAAATGCATGAAATCATGTTGATGTAATCTACTGGAGATTACATTGATTAATAAATAACTGAAAGTTGAAAAAAAAAAAAAAAAGAAACAGGGTCTTGCTGTGTTGCCTAGACTAGACTGGTCTTAAGACTCCTGGCCTCAAGTGATCCTCTTGTCTTGGCCTCCCAAAGTGCTGGGATTACAGGCATGAGCCACAGCATCTGGCTGATAGTATAAAGTTTAATAACTATTACATTAAAACAAATTTATTGGTAATGTATATACACATATGTGTGTGTGTGTGTGTGTGTATTTTTTTTTTTTTGGTG